>NC_090655.1:219401478-219774812 GCF_040937935.1 Hyperolius riggenbachi
GCCTCCTTGCTGGCGATTTCTGTTTGCTCCTCTTTTGCCTCTCACTTGAACTTCCACGCTTGTGGTGCCTGAAATTGCGCGCCGCCTACCTTGTGGCACAAGGCGAACTCGTGCAGCAGTGTGTTCTTCAACAGACTCATCTGTGCTGCTGCTACGACGGCGATGTTCTCGTTCACAAACAAAATCTGGGTCTCTGTCCACATTGTCCATACCCTCCTCTTCCATCTCCTCAAACTCGTCATATGTCATTGTGGGCCACCGCCGTGGAGTAGAGCTCCCCACAACAACCTCTGCGCAGCACACTCCAACGTCGTCTTCCAGATCTTGTCGGCCGACCTCCTGCAATTGCAACCCCTCCTGCCCAAATTGCTCTGGGATTTGGGTTTCCGAGTCCTCTTCGGACTCGCCTTGTATTTCAGTGCGCGGTGCATTTCCCACAGTTAACGGTTGTGAATCCAGGCACAACATTTCTGGCTGTTCCTCCATTGACCTTTGAAAGGTGGAAGTTTGTTGGGCTGGGAATAGCTCCTGCGAATACCCCATTGTGTCCTGAGGTAATTCATCGGACTGGTTATCTGGCAGTTGTGTGCGTGGTGTCGCTGCCGGTTGTGTCAGCTTTGTGCCCACTGGCTCCTTGTAACTGGCTGAGGACTCGGACCTCGTGCGTGATGTGCTGGTGCTGCTTAACCCACTGCTGGACGCTTGAGAGGTCATCCAAGTAATTATCTGGTCCTGTTCTTTTGGATTTGTGAGGGTTGTTGTCCTGGACAACATGGGCGGTATTGAGTGGGTTTTCTTGGGTGCTCCCCTGTGGCCTGTACGTGAACCGTCAGGGGAAACACCTCTTCCCTTGCCCCTCCCTCTTTCACCGGATTTCTTCCTCATTTCACTTATCCTTACAGTACACGCTGACTGGCAGCAGTACAGTGGCAGTACAGAAATGCTATACAGTACCACTATTCCCAGCAGCGACACAGAGCACAATGCTATACAGTGACGGGTGAGCGGTGTACCACTATTCCCAGCAGCGACACAGAGCACAATGCTATACAGTGACGGGTGAGCGGTGTACCACTATTCCCAGCAGCGACACAGAGCACAATGCTATACAGTGGCGAACGAGCGGTGTACCACTATTCCCAGCAGACACAGAACAGTACACAGAATGCTATATAGTGTGGCTGAACGAGCGGTGTACCACTATTCCCAGCAGACACAGAACAGTACACAGAATGCTATATAGTGTGGCTGAACGAGCGGTGTACTACTGTTCCCAGCAGACACAGAACAGTACACAGAATGCTATATAGTGTGGCTGAACGAGCGGTGTACTACTGTTCCCAGCAGACACAGAACAGTACACAGAATGCTATATAGTGTGGCTGAACGAGCGGTGTACTACTGTTCCCAGCAGACACAGAACAGTACACAGAATGCTATATAGTGTGGCTGAACGAGCGGTGTACCACTGTTCCCAGCAGACACAGAACAGTACACAGAATGCTATATAGTGTGGCTGAACGAGCGGTGTACCACTGTTCCCAGCAGACACAGAACAGTACACAGAATGCTATATAGTGTGGCTGAACGAGCGGTGTACCACTATTCCCAGCAGACACAGAACAGTACACAGAATGCTATATAGTGTGGCTGAACGAGCGGTGTACTACTGTTCCCAGCAGACACAGAACAGTACACAGAATGCTATATAGTGTGGCTGAACGAGCGGTGTACTACTGTTCCCAGCAGACACAGAACAGTACACAGAATGCTATATAGTGTGGCTGAACGAGCGGTGTACCACTATTCCCAGCAGACACAGAACAGTACACAGAATGCTATATAGTGTGGCTGAACGAGCGGTGTACTACTGTTCCCAGCAGACACAGAACAGTACACAGAATGCTATATAGTGTGGCTGAACGAGCGGTGTACTACTGTTCCCAGCAGACACAGAACAGTACACAGAATGCTATATAGTGTGGCTGAACGAGCGGTGTACTACTGTTCCCAGCAGACACAGAACAGTACACAGAATGCTATATAGTGTGGCTGAACGAGCGGTGTACTACTGTTCCCAGCAGACACAGAACAGTACACAGAATGCTATATAGTGTGGCTGAACGAGCGGTGTACCACTATTCCCAGCAGACACAGAACAGTACACAGAATGCTATATAGTGTGGCTGAACGAGCGGTGTACTACTGTTCCCAGCAGACACAGAACAGTACACAGAATGCTATATAGTGTGGCTGAACGAGCGGTGTACTACTGTTCCCAGCAGACACAGAACAGTACACAGAATGCTATATAGTGTGGCTGAACGAGCGGTGTACTACTGTTCCCAGCAGACACAGAACAGTACACAGAATGCTATATAGTGTGGCTGAACGAGCGGTGTACCACTGTTCCCAGCAGACACAGAACAGTACACAGAATGCTATATAGTGTGGCTGAACGAGCGGTGTACCACTGTTCCCAGCAGACACAGAACAGTACACAGAATGCTATATAGTGTGGCTGAACGAGCGGTGTACTACTGTTCCCAGCAGTGACACACAATGACTGGGGGGGACCCTGGCTAGCGTGGCTGGAGCGCGAACTACCCTGCCTGCCTACCCAAAGCTAAACCCACAGACAAATGGCGGAGATATGACGTGGTTCGGGTATTTATTTACCCGAACCACGTGACAGTTCGGCCAATCAGAGCGCGTTCGGGTCCGAACCACGTGACCCGTTCGGCCAATCACAGCGCTAGCCGAACGTTCGGGGAACGTTCGGCCATGCGCTCTTAGTTCGGCCATATGGCCGAACGGTTTGGCCGAGCACCGTCAGGTGTTCGGCCGAACTCGAACATCACCCGAACAGGGTGATGTTCTGCAGAACCCGAACAGTGGCGAACACTGTTCGCCCAACACTACTCTCAGTTATAAATGAAAAGACAAATTTTCAAAGTAATACCCATGTTTTCCTATGGCACCTTTCACACTTACCGCGTTTTAACTGAAATCTTTTTCTCAATGCACTGCTATGGAGAAGAAGAAAAAAACGCGTACTAACTGATTAAGTGTAGACGGGGCCTAAGTATCATGTTGCTTGAACCAAAACGGCACATGAGAAGAGAAAGTAAGCATTAGAAAGATCGCATAACCAGTTGCTAGGCGACCACAGTATGCAAAGTAGGGGAATTAGCTGGGACTTTCCAGAGCCCCGCATGGCCTGTCAAAGAGACATAGTGCAGGCGCTGGGGGCAGGGTCTAGAAGGGTGCGCTTATGCACAGAGGGGAACACAGCTGAGAAGATGATCCCAGCCAAGAGCGGAGGGGGTTGTGGAAGATCGGGAAAGCCTCCGGAGAATCCTGGGGCTTCTCTCAACTGTGGTAAGCAATGATTCTTTTTCTGACTACAAGTTTTAGTACTTCTGATGAGTTTTCAGAAGAGCTGCTGCTGCTGCTGTCTAATTGCCCTGGCTGCACAGATAGGTTTATTAGCCCTTGCAGATAAAAGAAAAGTGAATAAAGGCAGGTTATAAATAGGATTGGCTCTACAGTAGAGATGTCGCGAACCTCCGATTTTTGGTTCGCGAACCGGGTTCGCGAACTTCCGCGGAAGGTTCGGTTCGCGGAAAAGTTCGCGAACCGCAATAGACTTCAATGGGGAGGCGAACTTTGAAAAATAGAAAAAATTATGCTGGCCACAAAAGTGATGGAAAAGATGTTTCAAGGAGTCTAACACCTGGACGGGGGCATGGCGGAGTGGGATACATGCCAAAAGTCCCGGGGAAAAATCTGGATGTGACGCAAAGCAGCGTTTTAAGGGCAGAAATCACATTGAATGCTAAATTGCAGGCCTAACGTGCTTTCAAACATCTTGCATGTGTATACATCAATCAGGGAGTGTAATTAGAGTACTGCTTCACACTGACACACCAAACTCACTGTGTAACACACCGCAAACAGCTGTTTGTGTAGTGACGGCCATGCTGGACTACTGCGCAACATGGCGAGATTGCGCTTCCTCACTCAGTGATGTCAGGTAATGTGTGACTTCCTTCTCAACTTTCCATGGCATTGTTAAAAAGCTTACGTTTTGTTTTTAAATTACATTTTCTACTTGCTGTGTACTTGTTCAGTACCGAGAATCCTGTGGAGGCGGGCAAGTCTGCCATTGTGACCCCGGCTAATGGCCGGGGTATGAGGGGTTTGAATCCGGTGTGGAGCTTGAGCAACGGCTACCACTACACATCCAAGGAGGGCAGCGGGCAGGCATGCACGCCCGCCCGCCCCGAGGTAGTGACCAAAAATAACAATACAGGAGGAGGACTTTCGAGGCCCTGCTGTGTATTTGAAATGAATGTACTTTAAATCCTTTAACGAGAACCAGTTATGGCGGGCAAAGATGACACCACATTCCTTTCACGAGAATCATATGGAGGTGGGCAAGTCTGCCATTTGTGACCCCGGTTAATGGCCGGGGAATGAGGGATGGAATCCGGTGTGGAGCCTGAGAAACGGCTACCACTACACATCCAAGGAGGGCAGCAGGCAGGCATGCACGCCCGCCTCGAGCGAGGTAGTGACCAAAAATAACAATACAGGACTCAGGAGGACCTTTTGCGGCCCTAATTGAAATGAATTAACTTTAAATCCTTTAACGGGAATCCGTTATGGAGGGCAAGTCAGCCATTGTCACCGCGGGGAATAAAGGTTGGATTCCGGCCCGAAGTGGGAGCCTGCTGAGACCCATGCTGTAGCTGCCCTGACCGTGCTTTGCAGACCAGGCATCTGTGGTCAGATGGACCCTTAAGCCAGCGGAAGACAAACCAAGTCGAAAGCATTTGCCAAGAATGTTTTACGGAGGGCAAGTTTTTTTGCCCTTTTTTTTTACATTTTTTGAAAATGATAGATGGTTGTATTTTTAAATTGTTTGAAAGTTTACATGGTTGTATTTTTAAATTGTTTGAAAGTTTAGATAATTGTATTTTTAAATTGTTTAAAAGTGTATCCATTCTTCCTCCCCCCAGCCACGAACAATACCATGGGAACGTGGAGCAGCACAAGCCCCCTGTGACGGCTGCCGCGGTTGTTCTCCGCAGCTTGTCTTTTGAGGGGTGCTGCTTTTCCTCAGGTGTTCTTGCCAATCATAGCTGTTTGTGCCTTCTCTCCAGGTGCCTTCGTAAAGCAATTGTCCCTACGTGACAGTTGGCCTTTCCACGGCTCAATTTTTGCTGGCAGAGACAACAGATGGCTTTGCTCCGATCTGAGACACACACGTTAAAAAATTTCCAAACCGCTGAGCCCCCCTGGGCTGATGGCGCTACGGTGGCATCAGCAGCTGAGGTTGAAGGGCATGTTGGCTGTCTGGCCATAGCGGGCGATACATGGCGCCGGACACTGCCCCCAGCTGTTTCTGAGGACGAGCTCCCTCTTGTATTGCGTTCCGGAGTTGGAGCCTGATCAACGTCTACCACCACACATCCAGGCAAGGAGGGAGGCAGGCATGCACGCCCGCCCCGAGGTAGTGACCAAAAATAACAATACAGGACTCAGGAGGACCTTTTTGCGGCCCTAATTGAAATGAATTAACTTTAAATCCTTTAACGGGAATCCGTTATGGAGGGCAAGTCTGCCATTGTCGCCGCAGGGTATGAAGGTTGGATTCCGGCCCGAAGTGGGAGCCTGCTGAGACCCATGCTGTAGCTGCCCTGACCGTGCTTTGCAGACCAGGCATCTGTGGTCAGATGGACCCTTGAGCCAGCGGAAGACAAACCAAGTCGAAAGCATTTGCCAAGAATGTTTTACGGAGGGCAAGTTTTTTTGCCCTTTTTTTTACATTTTTTGAAAATGATAGATGGTTGTATTTTTAAATTGTTTGAAAGTTTACATGGTTGTATTTTTAAATTGTTTAAAAGTGTATCCATTCAAGTGCAAGTTATGCAGGTATAATGTGCAGTCACAGATGCAGTGAAAGGTATGCAGTGACTGCAAACAGCCGTTTGTGTAGTGACGTGCTGGACTGGTGCGCACCGTGACGAGAGTGCAGGTGATGGTGGCTTTTCAGCCCATATGCTCGCCCGGCTGATGTAGCTGAATGACAGAACAGTGACTGTCCAGCTGATCAAATTTGGTCTGACCACAATGAAGCAACGACCTTATTATCTTTTGTGTGCCACCCCCACCCGAGACACTCAAATAGCCGGCGGTCATTGCTTCATTGTGATGCGCAAGCCCCTTCACCGCGGCAAGGTAATGATCACGAAGGGGGATGGGCACATGTACACGCACCAGAAAAATTAGTGTAGCAGCCGCTGCTAGCAGCGGCCTTAAAAATTCAGGAATCCGCCTAGAGTCCTGGACCCTGTTGGTAGTGGCGGAGAAGGCAGTCAAGCGGCCTGCAGGCAGAGATGCTGTGTGTGGGGACTGACTTAGTCTTCGGTCGTGCAGTAGCCCTCCGTGATCCATTCCTCATTCATTTTGATAAAGGTCAGGTACTGAACACTGTCGTGACTTAGGCGACTTCTCTTCTCAGTAACTATGCCTCCAGCTGCACTGAAGGTCCTTTCTGACAGGACGCTTGCGGCAGGGCAAGAGAGAAGTTGTATGGCAAATTGGGACAGCTCTGGCCACAGGTCAAGCCTGCGCAACCAGTAGTCCAAGGGTTCATCGTCGCTTTTCGCAGAGTCTACATCCACACTCAAGGCCAGGTAGTCGGCTACCTGCCGGTCCAGGCGTTGGTGGAGGGTGGATCCGGAAGGACTATGGCGAGGAGTTGGACTAAAGAACGTCCGCATGTCCGACATCACCCTGAGATCGCTGGAGCGTCCTGTCCTTGCCTGCGTGGACTTGGGAGGAGGAGGGTTACTGCCAGTGGTACCTTGATTGTGTTGTGCAGCCACATCACCCTTAAATGCATTGTGAAGCATCATCGACAGCTTGTTCTGCAAGTGCTGCATCCTTTCCGCCTTTTGTTGAGTTGGTAAGAGGTCCACCACTTTGTGCCTGTACCGAGGGTCTAGTAGCGTGGCCACCCAGTACAGGTCATTCGTCTTGAGTTTTTTTATACGGGGGTCCCTCAACAGGCTGGACAACATGAAAGAGGACATTTGCACAAAGCTGGATGCAGACGTACTCTCCATCTCCTCTTGCTCTTCCTCAGTGACGGGACGCAACTCCTCTTCCTCCCCCCAGCCACGAACAATAGCACGGGAACGTGGAGCAGCAGAAGCCCCCTGTGATGGCTGCCGCGGTTGTTCTCCTTCCGCCGCCTCTTCCTCCTCCACAGAAACACCTTCCTCATCATCACCATCATCAGAGTCTGACTCCTCTCCTTCCCCACACGACTCCTCTTCTTCCTCCTCCTCCCCCCTCTGTGCTGCCGCCGGTGTTGTGGAAACATCGGGTTCGTGTGTAAATGGCTCCCACGACTCCTGCTGCCCTAACTCTTCTTGTTCACGCTCCTCCACAGCTGTATCCACCACTCTACGCACGGCACGCTCCAGGAAGTAGGCGTAGGGGATCAAGTCGCTGATGGTGCCCTCATCGCGACTCACCAGTTTGGTCACCTCCTCAAAGGGCTCCATGACCCTGCATGCATTTCGCATCAGTGTCCAGTTGTTGGGCCACAACATCCCCATCCTCCCAGATTGTGTCCTTGTACTGTAATGATACAGGTACTGGGTGACGGCTTTCTCCTGGTCTAGCAGGCGAGAGAACATCAGCAGGGTGGAATTCCAGCGAGTCGGGCTATCGCAAATCAGGCGTCTCACCGGCAAGTTGTTTCTACGCTGAATCTCCGCAAAGCGTGCCATGGCCTTGTAAGAGCGCCTGAAATGCTAACACAACTTCCTGGCCTGCTTCAGGACATCCTCTAAGCCTGGGTACTTGGACACAAATCTTTGCACGACCAGATTAAGCACATGTGCCATGCAGGGTATGTGTGTCAGCTTTCCCAAATTCAACGCAGCAATGAGATTGCTGCCGTTGTCACACACCACGTTGCCGATCTCAAGCTTGTGCGGGGTCAGCCATTGCTCCACCTGTTTGTTAAGAGCAGCCAGGAGAGCTGCTCCAGTGTGACTCTCCGCTTTCAGGCAAGACATGTCTAACACTGCATGACACCGTCGCACCTGGCATGCAGCATAGGCCCTGAGGTGCTGGGGCTGTGTAGCTGGAGAGGAGATGGCGGCACCAGCCAAGGAGGAGGAGGAGGAGGATGATGACAGCGAAGCGGTGAGAGCAAATGGAGAGGAGGTGGCTGGAGGCCTGCCTGCAAGCCGTGGAGGTGTGACAAGTCGGTCCTCTGCGCAGCCACGTACTCCCTGCTTGCTGCCATCGGTCACCAGGTTGACCCAATGGGCTGTGTATGTAATGTAGTGGCCCTGCCCGTGCTTGGCAGACCAGGCATCCGTGGTCAGGTGGACCCTTGACCCAACGCTGTGTGCCAGAGATGACACCACTTGCCTCTCAACTGCACGGTAGAGTTTGGGTATGGCCTTTTGTGAAAAATAATTGCGGCCTGGTATCTTCCACTGCGGTGTACCAATGGCCACAAACTTACGGAAAGCCTCCGACTCCACCAGCTTGTATGGTAATAGCTGGCGAGCTAATAGTTCCACCACGCCTGCTGTCAGACGCCGGGCAAGAGGGTGACTGGCAGACATTTGCTTCTTCCGCTCAAATACTTCCTTCACAGACAGCTGGGTACTGCTGTGGGCAGAGGAGAAGGAACCGCTCAAGGGAAGAGGCGGTGTGGAGGAGGGTGGCTGTGAAGGTGCAAGGGAGAAAGTGGATGAAGACGATGCACCTGAAGGAGGAAGAGGAGAAGGAGGGTGGCTTGTCTTTTGAGGGGTGCTGCTTTTCCTCAGGTGTTCTTGCCATAGCTGTTTGTGCCTTATCTCCAGGTGCCTTCGTAAGGCACTTGTCCCTACGTGAGAGTTGGCCTTTCCACGGCTCAATTTTTGCTGGCAGAGACAACAGATGGCTTTGCTCCGATCTGAGACACACACGTGAAAAAATTTCCAAACCGCTGAACCCCCCTGGGGTGATGGCGCTAGGGTGGCATCAGCAGCTGACGTTGAAGGGCATGTGTGCTGGCTGGCCATAGCTGGTGATACATGGCGCCGGACACTGCCCCCAGCTGTTTCTGAGGACGAGCTCCCTCTGCTTCTATCATGGAGTCGTCTCCTCCTACTCCTCTCTGACTCCTCCTCTGAACTGTCCACCTGGTCATCTCCTCTACCGGGAACATATGTGGTATCCGTATAATCGTCATCATAATCCTCCTGGCCAGCTGCACTTTCCTCAGACACCTCCTCAAGTGCACCAACTTCAGGTGGTCCACCATCATCCCCATCCACACACGTTACGTCCATACTATCGCCACCTAACTCAGACGTATGAGGTGGTGTACCTGCGCCTTCTTGTTGTTGTTGCAGTAGTGGCTGGGAATAAGTGATTTCACCACCACCACCAAATAACTCCTGTGAAGTGTCAAATGCAGCGGATGTGGTGCTTGTTGTAGCGCTGGTGGCTGCGGGAGATGAGGTGTTCTGTGTTAAATACTCAATCACCTCCTCACGATTTTGGGAAGTGATGGCACGTGCCTTCTTCTGAGCACTGTATTTTGGGGCAGGTCCGCACGAAATCACAGCAACACCACCTCGCACAGCCACAGACCTGCCGGTGCCTGGTGGCCTTCCTCTGGGTCTGCCTCTACCTCTTCCTCTACCTGGTTTGTCCATTTTGTCCATCTCGGGGGTATGCTAGCTATATGCAGTGAGGTGGGTTCTCACTCAACACAACAGGTAGTTAGATGCAGCGAGGTGGCCAGGTGGGTTCTCACTCAACACAACAGGTAGTTAGATGCAGTGAGCTGGGTTCACTCAACACAACGCTAGGTATATGCAGTGATGAGGTGGGTTAAGTAAACACAACAGGTACTGGGTAGTTAGATGCAGTGAGCTGGGTTCACTCAACAGTAAAGGTACTTAAGATGCAGTGTGAGGTGGGTTCTCACTCAACACAACAGGTAGTTAGATGCAGCGAGGTGGCCAGGTGGGTTCACACTCAACACAACAGGTAGTTAGATGCAGTGAGCTGGGTTCACTCAACACAACGCTAGGTATATGCAGTGATGAGGTGGGTTAAGTAAACACAACAGGTACTGGGTAGTTCGATGCAGTGAGCTGGGTTCACTCAACAGTAAAGGTACTTAAGATGCAGTGTGAGGTGGGTTCTCACTCAACACAACAGGTAGTTAGATGCAGCGAGGTGGCCAGGTGGGTTCACACTCAACACAACAGGTAGTTAGATGCAGTGAGCTGGGTTCACTCAACACAACGCTAGGTATATGCAGTGATGAGGTGGGTTAAGTAAACACAACAGGTACTGGGTAGTTAGATGCAGTGAGCTGGGTTCACTCAACAGTAAAGGTACTTAAGATGCAGTGAGGTGGGTTCTCACTCAACACAACAGGTAGTTAGATGCAGCGAGGTGGCCAGGTGGGTTCTCACTCAACACAACAGGTAGTTAGATGCAGTGAGCTGGGTTCACTCAACACAACGCTAGGTATATGCAGTGATGAGGTGGGTTAAGTAAACACAACAGGTACTGGGTAGTTAGATGCAGTGAGCTGGGTTCACTCAACAGTAAAGGTACTTAAGATGCAGTGTGAGGTGGGTTCTCACTCAACACAACAGGTAGTTAGATGCAGCGAGGTGGCCAGGTGGGTTCACACTCAACACAACAGGTAGTTAGATGCAGTGAGCTGGGTTCACTCAACACAACGCTAGGTATATGCAGTGATGAGGTGGGTTAAGTAAACACAACAGGTACTGGGTAGTTAGATGCAGTGAGCTGGGTTCACTCAACAGTAAAGGTACTTAAGATGCAGTGTGAGGTGGGTTCTCACTCAACACAACAGGTAGTTAGATGCAGCGAGGTGGCCAGGTGGGTTCACACTCAACACAACAGGTAGTTAGATGCAGTGAACTGGGTTCACTCAACACAACGCTAGGTATATGCAGTGATGAGGTGGGTTAAGTAAACACAACAGGTACTGGGTAGTTAGATGCAGTGAGCTGGGTTCTCTCAACAGTAAAGGTACTTAAGATGCAGTGTGAGGTGGGTTCTCACTCAACACAACAGGTAGTTAGATGCAGCGAGGTGGCCAGGTGGGTTCACACTCAACACAACAGGTAGTTAGATGCAGTGAGCTGGGTTCACTCAACACAACGCTAGGTATATGCAGTGATGAGGTGGGTTAAGTAAACACAACAGGTACTGGGTAGTTAGATGCAGTGAGCTGGGTTCACTCAACAGTAAAGGTACTTAAGATGCAGTGTGAGGTGGGTTCTCACTCAACACAACAGGTAGTTAGATGCAGCGTGGTGGCCAGGTGGGTTCACACTCAACACAACAGGTAGTTAGATGCAGTGAGCTGGGTTCACTCAACACAACGTTAGGTATATGCAGTGATGAGGTGGGTTAAGTAAACACAACAGGTACTGGGTAGTTAGATGCAGTGAGCTGGGTTCACTCAACAGTAAAGGTACTTAAGATGCAGTGTGAGGTGGGTTCTCACTCAACACAACAGGTAGTTAGATGCAGCGAGGTGGCCAGGTGGGTTCACACTCAACACAACAGGTAGTTGGATGCAGTGAGCTGGGTTCACTCAACACAACGCTAGGTATATGCAGTGATGAGGTGGGTTAAGTAAACACAACAGGTACTGGGTAGTTAGATGCAGTGAGCTGGGTTCACTCAACAGTAAAGGTACTTAAGATGCAGTGTGAGGTGGGTTCTCACTCAACACAACAGGTAGTTAGATGCAGCGAGGTGGCCAGGTGGGTTCACACTCAACACAACAGGTAGTTAGATGCAGTGAGCTGGGTTCACTCAACACAACGCTAGGTATATGCAGTGATGAGGTGGGTTAAGTAAACACAACAGGTACTGGGTAGTTAGATGCAGTGAGCTGGGTTCACTCAACAGTAAAGGTACTTAAGATGCAGTGTGAGGTGGGTTCTCACTCAACACAACAGGTAGTTAGATGCAGCGAGGTGGCCAGGTGGGTTCACACTCAACACAACAGGTAGTTAGATGCAGTGAACTGGGTTCACTCAACACAACGCTAGGTATATGCAGTGATGAGGTGGGTTAAGTAAACACAACAGGTACTGGGTAGTTAGATGCAGTGAGCTGGGTTCACTCAACAGTAAAGGTACTTAAGATGCAGTGTGAGGTGGGTTCTCACTCAACACAACAGGTAGTTAGATGCAGCGAGGTGGCCAGGTGGGTTCACACTCAACACAACAGGTAGTTAGATGCAGTGAGCTGGGTTCACTCAACACAACGCTAGGTATATGCAGTGATGAGGTGGGTTAAGTAAACACAACAGGTACTGGGTAGTTAGATGCAGTGAGCTGGGTTCACTCAACAGTAAAGGTACTTAAGATGCAGTGTGAGGTGGGTTCTCACTCAACACAACAGGTAGTTAGATGCAGCGAGGTGGCCAGGTGGGTTCACACTCAACACAACAGGTAGTTAGATGCAGTGAGCTGGGTTCACTCAACACAACGCTAGGTATATGCAGTGATGAGGTGGGTTAAGTAAACACAACAGGTACTGGGTAGTTAGATGCAGTGAGCTGGGTTCACTCAACACAAAGCTAGGTATATGCAGTGATGAGGTGGGTTAAGTAAACACAACAGGTACTGGGGTATATGCAGTACTGGGTAGTACAATGTGCAGCTCCCTGTCTCACACACAGGTAGTCACTGAATGTGCTGGGCTGCTGGCAGTGGCACACACACTATCAATTAGCAAGGCTGTGCATGCAACAAAAGTGTCAGTTTGACACACAGAAAAAAAATAAAAATGTACAGGTTGAGCTCTGAAAAGAGCTGTTGCTGGGTGCTTTAAAAGCAATAATAATCAGTCAGGAGCAAGCAAAGCAGCCTAGAACCTAACTACTCTGTCCCTAGGAGAAAAAGTCTGCAGCAGCTGTCCCTTTCCTCTCACTAGCAGGCACACGAGTGAGTGTAATGGCCGCCGGAGGCTGCCTTATATAAGGGGGGGTGGGGCTCCAGGGCTTAGTGTAGCCTGAATGGCTACAATGTGCCTGCTGACTGTGATGCAGAGGGTCAAAGTTGACCCTCATAGTGCATTATAGGGCGAATCGAACTTCCGCAAAAGTTCGCCTGGTGCAGGCGAACGCGAACCCCCGAAGTTCGCCTGGAACCGTTCGCCGGCGAACCGTTCGCTACACCTCTACTCTACAGGTGAAATTTTCATATCGTGCAAAAGTTCATTTAGTTCAGTAATTCAACTTCAAGCCGCATCTACACGAGTAGATGCGGCGGCGATCCGGCGGCTCGATTAGCCGCCGGATCGCCTCTTCCGCGTCCCCGCACGTATCCGTCGCGTCCCCGCTCGCCGCGCGTGCGCCGGATTCGATACCCGCTCGACGCCGCGCCGCTTATCTTCCGCTCGATTCCCTGCCATTGTCCCCTCGCGGGGAGCGAGCAGGGAATCGGCGGTAGGGAGATCCGTCCTGTCGGATCTTTTCAATCGAGTTGCATCAGCGGCTCGATTGATAAGGAACATCGCGGCCGCATCTACGCGTGTAGATGCGGCTTAAAAGGTTAAACTAATCTTTGAAATAGACTCATTGGGCTTGACTCACAAAAGCGTGATAACACAGTTAGGCGTGATAACACAGTTAAAAGCTTTGCACGTGCAAACGTGCATCCAAGCCATTGTGCTTAATTCACAAAAGCGTGATAACACAGTTATCACGCCTAAAAGCTTTGCACGTGCAAACGTGCGTGCAAGCCATAGTGCGCACGTGTTGCGCGTGCATAGTTTAGCACTCGCGTGTTAACTTTTATCGCGCATTCGGCGTTGCGCTTCACGCATTAAAAGTACACTTAGTTTGCACGTGAAAACTACGGTGCTTCGCATGTTAACCTATTACAGTGTAAGCTTAGCACGCAATGTAATGTGCGTAAAACTTTGCACACACAAAGTAATGACTTAGTGCGAAAAATCACCTTTGCTTGCGAAGTCATTACTTTGCGCGCGCAAAGCTTTGCACGAAAGATATCACATGCAAACCAGCTTAGCACGGGCATGCTAAGCTTTTGCACGCTTTAGTGAATCGAGCCCCTTACATGCAAAGTGATATATTTCAAGCCTTTACTTGTTATGATTTTGAAAATTATGGCTTCCAGCCAGGGATGAGCTCCGGATTAATTCCGAATGGGTTTCATTTGGAATTCATCCAGGTTCTTAGTGTACCTGAGCGGGCAGGTGAGAGGGGGTTAACTTACCCAGCAGATGTCTTCTTTAATGTGTCCCACGCTGCATTCCAATTCGTGGTCACATGACTACCATGGCTTCCTCCTTCAACCCGGAAGGAGGAAGCAGTGGTAGTCACGTAACCACGAATTGGAACACAGCGTGGGACGCACTGTGTGGGATACATTAAAGGACAACTATAGTGAGAGTTATATGGAGGCTGCCATATGTATTTCCTTTTAAGCAGTAATGGTTGCGCGGCAGCCCTGATTTTATGCAGTACCAGTTGCCTGGCAACCCTTCTTATCTATTTGCATGCAGCTAATCTTGCCAGATCTGACAATATGTCAGAAACACCTGATCTGCTGCATGCTTGTTCAGGGGCTATTGGTAAAAGTATTAGAGGCAGAGGATCAGCAGGACAGCCAGGCATAGATTCACAATGGTACATGCTAGGCTGGCATCAGCATGTAGTGTTGGTGGTATAGCGGTAGGGATAGCTGCCTTCCAAGCAGTTGACCTGGGTTTGATTCCTGGCCAATGTATGTGAGCTGGCTTTTGACATCCTGCAAATCCCTAAGCAAGCTAATTTTTCTCTTGGGTATAGATTCACAATGGTACATGCAAGGCTGGCTTCAACATGTAGTGTTGGTGGTATAGCGGTAAGGATAGCTGCCATCCAAGCAGTTGACCTTGGTTCAATTCCTGGCCAATGTACGGGAGCTGGCTTTTGACATCCTGCAAATCCCTAAGCAAAGACCGGGGGAATAGCCACTAGGTCCTATGGGCTACCATTTAGCATAAACAAGGTTTCATTTGCAATTAATTTAATTTTTCCGCCGGAATACGGAATTCCGCGGAAATGTCATAGCGACGGAATTTAGCGCTGGCAGAATCCGCGAATTCCGGCGGAACAGAATTAGCTCTTTACGATCATCGCTAATGACAAGGACTGTTTTTTAAACAGTTAACCACCTTAGCGGTATGGACGAGCTCAGCTCGTCCATTACCGCCAGAGGGTGCCGCTCAGGCCCTGCTGGGCCGATTTTGATCAAATAAAAAGCAGCACACGCAGCCAGCACTTTGCCAGCCGCGTGTGCTGCCTGATCGCCGCCGCTCTGCGGCGATCCACCGCGTGCAGCGGCGAAAGAAGGTCCCCCCAGCCGCCCGAGCCCTGCACAGCCGGAACAAATAGTTCCGGCCAGCGCTAAGGGCTGGACCGGAGGCGGCTGACGTCAGGACGTCGGCTGACGTCCATGACGTCACTCCGCTCGTCGCCATGGCGACGAGTAAAGCCAAACAAGGAAGGCTGCTCATTGCAGCCTTCCTTGTTAATTCTGATCGCCGGAGGCGATCGGAATTATGCTCCAGGAGCGCCCTCTAGTGGGCTTTCATGCAGCCAACTTTCAGTCGGCTGCATGAAATAGTTTTTTTTTAATTTAAAAAAAACCCTCCCGCAGCCGCCCTGGCGATCTTAATAGAATGCCAGGGAGGTTAAAGGCCGTTGAAAGTAGCAGTTGGTAATATAATTGCTAATGAGGGATTGACAATCAGCTCTTTTTATAGCATTATGCAAAAATGTTAACACTCAGGGATTGTCCAGAATACTTGGACTCATGGATTAGACAAGGGCTCTGGGGGGAGAGGGGAGACTTGGCCACCTCTCTCCTCCAGAGCCTCCATGCGGGCTGGTATATCTAAGTATATATATTTCAGCCCTGCGTAATGTGTTGGCATTTTATAAAGACAATAAGTAAATAAATCTCAGCGTGCAAAGCCCCATGCATCCGGAGCTCCGCATTCTGGCTATCGCAACCTGTATTGGGACAAGGGGTTAAAGAGGCTCAGAAGGGGGGACCCCATGTCATTGTTTTTTTTTTTTTCCCACACTCTGAACAAAAAAAAATTGTCCAAAAAAAAAAAAAAACGTTGTCAGGGATTCTTATACAGCTATATTGTGGCTGTATAGCGGTCCCTGGCCAAAGGTTGGGTGTATAACCAAGTTGCAAACCAACACCAAGAGTCCAAGCAAGAGTTCAAGGCCGGTTAGCACAACATGGTAAACCACTGGCAATAAAGGGTTTTTAACCATTTCCGCCGCCCGTGAAGCTCACATCCGGGCGGCAGCTCTGCTGCGCTCCCGCGCTTCGGCGCGCTCCTGTGCGCGATCGCGGGCGCACCCCCGTGTCCCCGTGGTGTCCCCCGGTAACCCTGGGATCAGTGAACGGGAACATGGTTCCCGATCACTGATCCCTGTCCCCCGCAGAAAAACCGAAGCGCTCACACATGAGGCTTTAGTTCTTTCCGCATCCCCCTTGTACTTCCGCTTAGCGAGAAGTACAAGGAGGGAAAACAAAAATGAAGGTGGCCATCTTGTGGCCAAATAGTAAAACTACATCTACACCTTTTTTACATTACAATTTACACATTTAACTACATTAAAAATTACCTGTTTATGTCCCACACCATAATATTACCCAAATACATTTTTTAATGGGAAAAAAAAATACAATTGAAAAAAAAAAAAAAAGACATAAATAGTTACCTAAGGTTCTGAACTTTCTAAATATGCATTTGAAGGGGGTATACTACAAACATTTTTTAAATTATAAGTTTGTAAATAGTAATGGACGCAAAATGGAAACAATGCACCTTTATTTCCCAAAAAAATATTGGGGCCATACATTGTGATAGGGACAAAATTTAAATGGTATAATAACCAATACATACGGGCAAATAAAATACATAGGTTTTAATTATGGTAGCGTGGATTATTTTAAAGCTATATTGGCCAAAAACTGAGAAATAATTAATTTTTTCCATTTTTTTCTTATTAATCCTGTTAAAATGCATTTATAAATAAATAATTCTTAGCAAAATGTACCACCCAAAGAAAGCCTAATTAGTGGCGGAAAAAAACAAGATATAGATCAATAAATTGTGATATGTGAGGTGAAAATTGCTCTGATGCATAAGGTGAAAAATCCATGCGGGCTGAAATGGTTAAGCAAGTGGTGCCCCGCTGTATTCCTTTCCTGTTCCATGCTGCGACCTTGGACTCTTGCTGATGCATCAGTAAGGTGGCTTTCTGATCCAGATGTGTAAGCCACGCTGCACTGCAATTACCGGCCATGTGTAGACGGGCCAAAGTGTGTTTGCAGAATGCTGGTAGGTGGGATTCACTCCATTGGCTTACTCAGTTTATGGGTCTGGTAAAACTAGCAAACATCCACTACGGAATCGGTTGAAGAGTGGTGAGAGCCTGTCTGGGCATCCGTACAATCAAGTGCATACAGTAACTGTATGAATGCTCCTGATGAGTCACGAGGCAGTGATGAAATTAGTAGGGTGGGGCTTAGATGAACCAGGAAAACAGAGTAATGCATGGTGAGGAGCCAGTAAAGGCCTGTGAGAGACGCCGATTGGGACGTTGGAAAGCCTTAGCCGAGGAGGCAACGGGGGAGAGCCCATAATAATTATTCTATGCGCATATAGGAGGTTTTGCCAGTTTGTGTCCCAAAGTTAATTAATGGGATCAAATGGCTGTAAAACATTTAGCTAGCACGAAGCTAGCTAGTACAAATGTCCAGCACCCCCGATCCCCGCCGCTCCCCCGTTTATACATTACCCAGTCTGGCTCCAGTGATCGGCGCAGCCTCCCGGCACAGCTCCGCTCTTCTCTATGGGGAGGATTGCACATGACGTCATGACGTCGCCGACGTCATGACGTCATGTGCGATCCTCCCCATAGAGAGACTGGAGCTGTGCAGGGAGGCTGCACGATCGCTGGATCCAGGCTGGGTAATGTATTAACGGTGGGAACGGGGGGATCAGCAGCAATCGGGTGGACACTTGTACTAGCTAGCCTAGTACTAGCTAAACATTTTACAGCCATGACGCGCAGGCACACCATTGGAAACCATGACGCGCAGCGACCAATGGTGTGCCTGCGCGTCATGGTTTCCATGGCTACTATCACATTAAGATTATTCGGTTTACTAAGACCGTGGGATAGGCGTCCCCGTCTCCAGGGTTACAAGTTTTTGCACCAAAGGAAGTGACGCTCCCGGAAGGGGTGGGGCTTATCCCCGACATATACCGGAAGACTCGCTTTCCCACTTTGGTGGTACGCGTGACCAAGCGTCGATCAGACGTGACACGGCCCGTCGCCCCACCATCTAGTGCCCGCACCCACCTCCAGTATCGCTGAGCCTGCCTCCATGGACACGTAAGAGGTGTTGTACACCACGGCTTTGCACATTGGACTGTACCATGCATTGAAGTGTCATAATAGGCAGTTTCCTGCATTGAAGTGTCATAATAGGCTGTTTCCTTGATTCAATGGCTGTCACTGTAGAGGATAATAAATCCATTTGACGGAAGGTGCACTCTTGAGCTTTTTTTTCTGGTTTACCATAAATACCATTTCCTCCCAGAATTCCCTGCTGGTCATGAAGGTTTGTATTTGCTAACTTGCCTGGAGTCTCAGCCCTTTGCTAATTGTTTGCTAAGATTATCTTAGAGTAATTCCTTGGGGTGCACTAGCATTCCTTCTAGCGTAGTCAGGTTGTTAATTATCTGTATTGCCTAGTTCTGTCTTATCTGTTGCGATTGTTCTGTCGCCATCGGCGGTCGACAGGAAATCGTTCTGTCTGCTTGGATCGCATTCGCCCGAGCGTTAGACGCGGTGGATCTCTCTGTATTCTGTCTTAGGAGTATAGCCAGAGCAGAAGTTGCTACTGGTTGCTCCATCTGTCTGTCTGTCTGGATCGCATCCACCCTAGCGGTAGTGGCGGTGGTCCCTTCTGTACTCTGTCTGGGAGTGTAGGCCAGAGCTGCGGTTGCTACTGGTTACTCCTTCTGTCTGTATCTTTTTTTGGGGGGGGGCTTCTGACCTGTGGGACAGAAGGTGTTATTTATGTTATTGGATGTTTGTGTCAAAAATATATGGGAGTAACTAAAAGAGCTTCAAAAACAGAGTAACTGAACATATTTATAACATAGTAAAGGAACAAAAAGATCATCCATTATCTAAGCACATCTGTGAACAACAAGGATAAACTTTTGTTCATGTAATGCTGAGAATATCTCCTGTTTTAATAAGGCAAAGCTGTACTTAGCATAGTTTTCCCAGTAGATGGGACTGTTTGGGTATTTTCTGCCCGCTATAAAAATATTACCGATTTTATTTGCATGGCTTAAATGGGTAATATCACTACTTCCATGTCTGGCTTCTAAATGGATTGTAACGATCTTACCTTATAGCGGCAGGCCCCGCGGGGTCTCCGGCGTGGTTCGGGCGAGTGGCGGGACTGCAGCGCTGACATCCTCTGACGGCATCCCCGGTTCCCCTGTGGCGGTGTCTTCCAGCTCGCATGCAACCCAAAGGTCGCATCGCGCACGCGCAAGTTTGAACAAGCCTTGAAGGCTCAGGAGGAAGGTTTAGCTGGCAGCAGAAGGATGTCATTAGAGTCATCATCTAAAAGGGGAAGTGACTGCTGAATCTGGAGTTGTGTATATAAGGCCAGGAGCTTCAGTTGCTCGCTGGCCTTGATACTAATCAGTTCGCATAGTCTTGGCCTTGCTACCTTCAGAGTTAATATTGATAGCTGTAAATCGTAATTTACTAGGAATATCATACCATTGTGATTTGTCTGTGTACCGATTTTCTGCCTGTTTTCTGACTTCGCCTCTGTCTAGTCCTTTTGTACCTCAGCCATCTGATTCTTGCTTCCGACCTCGGCCTGTCCCTGACTTTGTTACCTTTTGATCCTTGCAATACGATAATCATCTGATACACGTGTATGACCCAGCTTGAACTTTGAATATGATTTACGCTTGACGATTTTGTACCTCGACATTGTAAAACTTGTGCACAAGTTCTGACCAGACTCGACTACACATTGTACTATTTGTGTATTGATCTGTACGTTATCTCATCTCGCACCAACGTGATATGGATATTAAAGAATGCTTTGCAGGTTCACTGACTGTCCTGCAGTGATGCATTGTGGGAAGAACTATGCAGACAGTTTTTACATGGCACGACTGTTACCTGAGACTAATGAGTACCTAATAGGCGTGGCACTGGTAGTACTAAGGAGTAAGGAAGAGCGCTGTAAGAATTATGTGAGTGTGGTCTGAGGAGGATGAGGATGTGTGTGTGTGTGTGGGGGGGGGGGGGGGGGGAAGCAGTGTGTGTGTGTGTGGGGGGGGGTGAAGATTATTGCAGTTACAGCTGCAGTGTGCTTAATTTATTTCAGGATTCCTAACATGGCATGTACATTGCCATGTATTTTTTACAGTCCCCATTTGTAAAAGATTATTGTAAGGATCTGCTCTGCTGTCTGCACAGGCAGACAGCTGTTTGACCATTTGTAGGTCTGAGTGCTGCAGGTCCCTGGAAAGGAGACCTGTCTTCACTCTGCAACTTGCTGAGTTGCTGCTCTGGTGAGGAATTTGCATCCACTGGGCATGCAAATTGCTTAGCTGCTTCCTTTGATGGCTTGCAGTATAAATACCATTTCCTCCCAGAATTCCCTGCTGGTCATGATGGTTTGTTCCTGCTAACTTACCTGGAGTCTCAGCCTTTGCTAATTGTTTGCTAAGATTATCTTAGAGTAATTCCTTGGGAGTGCACTAAGCATTCCTTCTAGCGTAGTCAGGTTGTATTATCTGTATTGCCTTGTACTGTCTCTTTGTTGCGATTGTCTTGTCGCCAGCGGCGGTCGACAGGAAATCGTTCTCTGTGTTGGGATCGCATTCGCCCTAGCGGTAGCGGCGGTGGTTCCTTCTGTACTCTGTCTTTAGGGGGCAAGCCAGAGCAGAGGTTGCTACTGGTTACTCCTTCTGGCTGTCTGTCTGGATCGCACCCGCCCTAGTGGTAGTGGCAGTGGTTCCTTCTGTACTCAGAGCTGCGGCTGCTACTGGTTACTCCTTCTGTCTGTCTTGTCTGGAATGAACGCTTGCTGTAGGCTCGGTGAGGTAACCGTTAAGCAAGCGTTCGCGTTCTCTATTCATTTTCGTGTTCATTTGATAGTTAGGGTTGGCGTGTTTTTTCTCTGTTGCGCTTCTCGTGCGGAGACCGCACCATTAACGTGTTTTGTCGCTGTTGCGCTTTTCGCGCGGCGACCATGTTTGTTATTTTCTTTGACGTTGTTCATTATTGTTTGCTGTGTCTTCTTACTACGTCTGTGCCCTGCCTTTACTCAGTCTTGTGTCGCTGTTAGCAATCGCCATTCTGTGATTGCTTTCCCACTTAATCTTCGCTGTTGTGTGTTCACCGTCGCCGGGTGGCGACTAGATTGGTGGACATACATATATCCTGTCTCTGTGCTCATTCTCTCTATTTAGGGGCTATCTTGCCCTGTGTTGCTTCCCATCGTACAATTCCTATCTTGCATCTGTGGCACAGCTCCATCTGCCGGTGGGAATTCCCCTCTACAGGTGCTTTGCACCAAAGCTGGGCTCTGTTTTTCAGGCGCTTGTGGAGGACTTCTGCAGTGTCAGCGCACCTCTTGTGCGCTGACGTCGGAGATAATTCCACAATCGTTACAATTATTATCCACACAATAAAGATATCACTAAGGGGGGTTTAGGGTTAGGCACCACCAGAGGGGATTTAGGCTTAGGCACCACTATGGCGGGGTTTAGGGTTAAGCACCACCAGGACGGTCTTAGTGTTAGGCAACACCAAGGGAGATTTAGGGTTAGGCACCACCAGGGAAGATTTAGGGTTAGGCACCACCAGGAGGGTCTTAGGGTTAGGCACCACCAGTGGGGGGTCTAAGGGTTAAGGATATGTAGAGGGAGGGTTCTGTGTGAGAGTAGGGTTAGGTTTAGTTGTAGTAAATGTTAGTAATATTTACTAATGTTTTACAATAGTTATTACGAATGTACTTATATATATTTTTGATCGTTATAAAGAATATTTCAGATTTTATGAAGAAATTATAAATGAAGGTTATGCACAATATTATACAATTAAAACGATTTACATATATTATCATTTTTTAACAAACGTAATTATAAGTTTTATTTGTAAAACAGGGAAGATTATCGTTTTCACAATGTGCAATTTCATACACATTATTAATTTTTTTTAAAATTTGTATAACATTATAGTAAACGAAATACAACACAATATTTTTATAAACGCTATTACCGCTTATCGTTTACACCACGCGTCCTTTTTTTCCTACGCCCTTTTTGCATGTACGCGGGCCATAGGGCCTGATCCAATTCACTTTTTTCTCCTTACTTTTCTTCTAGGAGATCATTTTTGATAATATGCTAAAAATAACGTTTCAGCACTCTGCATTTCAAAAAGTACCAAACAGTAGGTGAGAATGTACTGTCAAAAGTAATCAGAATATTTTCTTGCTTTCTGGTGGCTTAAAGGGCATTTTGTTGATAAGATGTGAAAATATCACCTAGGAGAAAAGATGAATTGGATCGGGTCCATAGACTGACAAGCATGGCAAAGGTAGAATGACTCAATCAGAATGACAATTTGTAATCGGCACAATGTTTTAGGTTTGTCTTTGTTCACTACATGATGGGTATTAGTGACAGAGGTTGAAACAAAAATTTGTGAACTAATGTGTGTCTTTTGTGCATGACAATACTAATAAATTATGTAAAAAAAAATATATGTTAACACTTTTTGGTTTTCCACAATATACTAGACAAGATGCTAATCTTATTGTGGGCACATAGGATTTTCAGGGGAGAACTAATCATACACAATGTTCAGAAAAAAGTACTATAGTAATTGTTGAGTCAGGTCATCTAATAGTCAATTAAAATTAATTTTTATTAACAAATGACAAATTTAAAAAATAATTGTACATAAACGACGGTTGCTTATATAGCCATCACAGTATACCAGATAACATACAGTTTATCATTATTACATGTTGTTTACAATTTCTCCCCTGTAAAGGAAAATCTTACATAGAATATTGTCCCAAGATGCAGCCCTCACCACACAACACAGGCGGGATCACATTAGGATGAATTATGGCCGTATGTACTTTTATTTGTAATAAATATAGGCCGGGATATTGCTAAATTATCGATGCATTTCGTGGACATAGCCAATTGTATGGTCCACCTCTTCAGGAGTGACATTTATTTCCTGGCTCAAACACACAATTTTATTGTTGGCTGATATCCCATCTGCTTTTGGACAAGTGTGTCTATACATATCTTATTACCCTTTTTTGTCAGATCCCCATAATCTCAGGATCTTCATATCAGAGTAAGACAGGTGTTGCGTGTATATAAGTACTGAATCAGGGGAACCGGCTGGTCCTGTCTGAACACATGGGGCCATATGCAATTCACTTTTTCACCTGAGTTTTCTTCTAGGAGATAATTTTTCATCTTCGATTTAAAGTAGTTTTCCAGTACATTTTAACAAAAAAAAGTACAAAAAGGTAGTTGAAAAAGTAATAAAATTATTTTGAGTATTTTCTCGCTTTCTGGTGGCTTAAAAAGCCTTTTATTGACAAGTTTAAAAATATCACCTAGGAGAAAACTCAGGTGAAAAAGTGAATTGCATTTGGGCCATAGAGTTTTGGATACAGCATTGGAGGGTTAAACCCATGGGGCCATATGCAATTCACTTTTTCACCTGAGTTTTCTCCTAGGAGATACTTTTTTATGTTCAAACTAAAATAACTTTCCAGCACTTTTAAACTAAAAAAGCACCAACAAGTAAATGAAAAAGTACTATCAAAATTATTTTGAGCATTTTCTTGCTTTCTGAGGGCTTAAAATGCATTTTATTAACAAATTTAAAAATATCACCCAGGAGAAAACTTAGGAGAAAAACTGAATTGCATATGGGCCATTGTCAGTTGTTTTTCTCTCCTGGGTTTGGTTATGTATTTTCACTGGCTGGGTTGGGTTTCCAGGCATTGAGCTGAATGACTCTCCTTCCCAACATGAGGACACTGCCTAAGCAGGGTCACCAGGTGTTAGCAGTGGGCATATCATATTCAAAACCTTATAGATTCAGGACTAGCATATTAGACTCAGAATTTATCCAGAGGAAAAAAGCTTACTTCACCTGGACCACATATTGTGCTCTAGACGATGTCTCATCAATGGAAATTCAATGGGAAGGAGCGACTGCTTTTAGTACTAATGACGTAGAGGAGTTCCTCAGTCACATATAAGTATACAGCGAGTAGAGAGTAATGGTTTATTATGAGACAGATCTCACCAAATACACTCAGAGGCCAGAGTTCTAATTACCCCAGAGGAATCCCTTCCTCATCATTAGATCTGAAGGCAGAGCTGTGTTGGAGTGATGATACATCTTCTACACCAGGGAAAAAATAAAGGTTGAAATAAAGCCAACCTAATTATTTTCTTTGATGATGCCATGACTAAGATAATAGAGCACCTTCACAGATTTAGTGGTACCTGCAGTACGGATGATGTGTTCCAGTTGTCACGTGATGATGCTGGCTACATGGTGGGGGAAGGGTTAGGAGGCATTTCAAAATGGAATCAATGTTTATTTTAAAATTAGCATTTCTAAACAACACATCAAATTTTAATTTTTGGAACCCTCCTACACCCCACTGTGATCAGAAAGACCGTCTGCATCTATCTGGTGCATGTCTTCTGCGGACGGACCAGACCTGTGAAAGATTAGAAAGACAGCCCACACTAGTAGGCTACAACAATATCAGCTTACCGTTATGAAGAGTGGAGTCTGGCATGCAGTGGGAAGAAACAGCTGGTGCAAGCACACAAGGTGATGCCAATAAGAGCAATCCCAGAGCGGGTGGTTGCTTAGTGTGCAGCTTGAAGAGCACTGAGTTCCAGTTTTTATCTCAGAGAGTCTCCTGCTGGCCATGGTACTTGCAGCGGCAGTTTCTTTCCATTGCATGACGGACTCCACTTCATAAGGGTAAGCTGATATTGTTGTGTTTGTTTTAAAGAGAACCTGTAATAAAGAATTGTGCCCCTGTGGTGTACTTACCTCTGGAGGGGGAAGCCTCTGGTTTCTAATAAGGCTCCCCCTTCCTTCCGTGCAGCACTGATCCAGCGCAGGCTCCCTCAATCAGTAGCAGATGGCAAAATATTAACCTTTGGGATCCAGTGCAGGTGCAGACCATCTTCCCCCTTGGAATCCGGCGGAGTCAAATCGGGTCCACTCTACTGCGCAGGCTTCTTGTGCCTGAGTAGTAGAGTGGACCCAGTCAGACTCGGCTATGGTCTGCTCCTGCACTGGATCCCAAAGGTAAATATCACAGAGTGCTGCAGGCGCTACTGTGGACAGATTTTAGAGGTGTGCCAGTGCTGGATCGGAGCTATGCTGGAGAATGGGGGAAGCCTCATGAAGTTCCAGAGGCTTCCCCCTCCTGATGTAAGTACTCCATAGGGGCACTTTTTTTCTTACAGATTATTTTAAGATTAAAACGTTAATAAACCAGAGAGACACATGGTTGTTCTTCTTGTCTTTCAGATTTGGGGTTCCAGCCCATGCTATAGGCTAACAATAAGAGTAGCTCTTGATCAGACTAGCGCTGTGTCATTCCTTTTGTTTTAAGAGAGCTCACACTGTTAATAACGTTGAGTCTAGAGAGCTGTGTGTGTTTTCACATGATTTCCAAGGCTTCCATGATTGCTGGGTTGTCACTGGTATGAGCTCTCCAGTGAGCAGTGAAGTGATTTTTATATGTAAATACTTTGGGCCATTCAAAACACTTATACATTTTTTTAGGGGAGCCAAGAATAGATCTGGGACTCTGTAAAGGACCCTCCTCTGTATGGGCTGATATCTGGATATTTGTGGGCCTGGATGTACTGGATGCTAGAGTTAATGTATGCACAGTAGAGAGGTGATGACGCAGGGCTCTCTTATCACAAAACTGCTTCCCACACTCTGAGCAGGAAAACTGCTTGTCACCTGTGTGAGTGAGCATATGTGTTGTCAATGTGTGTTTTGCAGCAAAATATTTCCCACATTCTTCACATGGAAACGGTTTCTCTCCCGTGTGACTTTTCTCATGTCTATGAAGTTTAGACTTGCAAATGAACTTTTCCCTTCATTCTTTGCACTCAAATAGTTTCTCTCCTGTGTGACTTCTCTCATGTATATGAAGATTAGACTTAGTGGAAAACCCCTTCCCACATTCCCGGCACTTAAACGGTTTATCTCCTCTGTGTCTTCTCTCATGTACATGAAGATTAGACTTAAAGGAAAACACCTTCCCGCATTCACGGCACTCAAACGGTTTCTCTCCTGTGTGAATTCTCTCATGTCTATGAAGCTCAGCCTTAATGAAAAAACCCTTCCCACATTCACTGCACTCAAATGGTTTCTCTCCTGTGTGAATTCTCTCATGTTTATGAAGCTCAGACTTAATGAAAAAACCCTTCCCACATTCACTGCACTCAAACGGTTTCTCTCCTGTGTGACTTCTCTCATGTCTGAGAAGACTAGTTTTCCCACTAAACTTTTTCCCACATTCACAGCACTCAAACAGTTTCTCTCCTGTGTGACTTCTCTCATGTGTATGAAGATTAGCCGTAGTGGAAAACCCCTTCCCACATTCACTGCACTCAAACGGTTTCTCTCCTGTGTGAATTCTCTCATGTACATGAAGCTGAGACTTATAGGAAAACCCCTTCGTACATTCACTGCACTCAAACAGTTTCTCTCCTGTGTGAATTCTCTCATGTCTATAAAGCTCATTTTTCTGGCTAAACCTTTTCCCACATTCACAACACTCTAATGGTTTCTCTCCTGTGTGACTTCTCTCATGTCTATGAAGCTTAGACTTAGTGAAAAACCTCTTCCCACATTCACAGCACTTAAACGGTTTCTCTCCTGTGTGAATTCTCTCATGTGTAAGAAGATCAGCCTTCTGGATAAACTTTTTCCCACATTCATAACACTCAAATGGTTTCACTCCTGTGTGACTTCTCTCATGTACATGAAGATTAGACTTAGAGGAAAACCCTTTACCACATTCCAGGCACTCAAACGGTTTCACTCCTGTGTGACTTCTCTCATGTACATGAAGATTAGACTTAGAGGAAAACCTTTTACCACATGCACTGCACTCAAACGGTTTCACTCCTGTGTGACTTCTCTCATGTACATGAAGCTTAGACTTAGTGGAAAACCCCTTCCCACATTCAGGGCACTCAAATGGTTTCTCTCCTGTGTGAATTTTCTCATGTCTAAGAAGATCAGTCTTCCAGCTAAACTTTTTCCCACATTCACGACACTCACACGGCTTCTCTGCTGTGTGACTTATCTCATGTTTAAGAAGATCAGACTTCCGGGTAAGCTTCACCCCAGTGTGGATACGCTGATGACTCTGAAGATGGTGTTTTCGAGTGAAACGCTTCCCACACTCTGAACATTCATAAGGCCGCTCTCCTGTATGAAGCCTCTGGTGGATAATTAGAGAGGATTTATATATGAAGTGTTTCCCACACTCATCACAGGAGAACTCCGACTTTCCTTTGGATGTTGTCTTTTGCTTTTGCTCCTCTGTGTCAGAGTGGGAGTCCACCTCATCATTAGAGGGGTTGTACTCTGACTTATTGCTGCTGTCATCCTGTTCATCTGATGTCACTAATCTGTCATCTGTCACGTTCTGCTCTTTGACTAGCTCCTGGTCACCATGGATGGAATCTGGCATGATGTCTGTTTTCTTGGAAGTTTTTTTGGAAGTGGAACGTGTAACAACCGCTGTAACAGAAAACAACTTTTATCACTTACAACACAACCCTCTATAATATCAGTTTTGTTTCTTTTTGTATCATTGTTCCTTATATTACAGTGTGTGCAGCTGATGGGAGATTTGAACTACCAAAGTTAAACTTTAAAAACACAAAATGAGAATTATACAAATGAAGCCGGCAGTTAAAGCCTATGTGAATAGACAAATAATGTCCTTTGACACATTATTTATGCTTACTAATTGACAAATTATTTATTTCTACTCTTGGACCCTCCATTCTATCATTATAATATTGTATATAGAATTTATGATACTATTGAGGACTATTTCATTAACCACTTAGGTAATTCGAGACAAATTATCTATGTCCTGCAAAACTTCAGTTCCTGCCCAGGGATGTAGATAATCATCTATTGAATCTGACGGCCACCGCTCGTTCCCACACTCGCTACTGCATGCATTCTCGCTGCTGCCTGTTAGAGGGGATATCAATGAATGGGAACACAGGTCCCATTCATTAATCTACGTCCCCGTGGCAATGAGATGCCTGCGGTCATTGTAAATACCAAAGTAACTAAAATTACAAAAAAAAACATAAATAGTTACTTTAGGGACTGAACTATTTTAATATGTATGTCAAGAGGGTAGATTACTGTTAATTTAAAAAAAAATATGGGCTTGTAATTAGTGATGGATGCAAACTGAAGAAATGCACCTTCATTTAGAAATAAAATATTGGTGACATACATTGTACTAGGGGAATAATGTAAATGTTGCAATAACCTGGGAACAATGGGCAAATAAAATATATGAATTTATTTCCATTTTTTTTGTTTGTTTTCTTTTTAAAATGCATTTAGAATAACACAATTATTAGTAAAATGTACAACCCAAAGAAAACCTAATTGCTGGAGAAAAAAAAAGATATAGATCGTTTTGTTGTGATAAGTAGTAATAAAGTTATTGATGAATTAATGGTAGGAGCGCTGAAAGGTGAAAATTGCTCTGGTACAGAAGGGGAAAAACCCTTCAGTGGTGAAGAGGTTAACCTCTCTGGCATTTAGCTCATAATGGTGATGGGCAGGAAAAAGAAAATGAAAGTGGCATGCCCATCACCTTTACAGGCATGCCGTCAGGGAGGTTTCCCAACCTGTAGGTGTCCCCAGCATAGCTTAGCTTTCAATGCACACTCTGCATCACGCACATGGTGGAGACATGCGGGCGGTCTTATAATTGAGTCAGCTTATATTCACCATTGGCATGCTGATCCCTCATCTTGTACCTCAGATATAAACATGTGCTCCGGCGATCAGTGTTGATGACGCCAGGGTCATTTGTTTTTGTTTTTTTGTTTCAAGGGTTCTTATTGCGAAGATATAAACATTTCAGCAATTATAAAGTCCCAACATGTCCCCAAGCAGGGGGCTAAAGTAGATACAAATATGGGTGACAAATTTGTATGGTATTGGGATATAGAAATATCTTCACAAAATAAAAAGTTATAAAAAGTGGATAGGAAATAGAATAAATGAGGTAGAATGAGGAAGGAGAGAGAAAAAGAAGAGGAAAAAGGAAGAAGAAAGAAGAAATGACAGATTTAAACTAAGGAGAAACAAGTATATAAATGCAGTGAATTGCTTAGGAATAGACAGAAGTCTGTAGCAATATTGCCCTACGCTCTGTTTACTAGTAGATGACATAGTCAGGAAATAGTAACAAGCAGATACAAGGCTGTACATATGTGTATTAGAAAAATAACAAGTAGCGTAACCCCCTAGATGAGCGAAAATGTAAATATTCTTTTCGACAACTTTTCTGGAAAATATTACTATTTTCGTTCCGACAAGCGAAAATTTGCCTGAATATTTTTAGCGTTTATTTTTGCCTAATGTCCGCTATTTTTGCGTTTAATAGCTAAGCCCCCTTACAAGTCAGAATCACCAAATTTGCAGGGTATATTAAGGAGATAAGTGGGTACAAGAGGAAAAAAAATACCTATAGTTTTTGAGAAAATTGATTTTTTTGAAAAATTTTTTGAGAAAATTCAAAGGAAAAAAGTATACATTTAAATGCGGTAAATGACAGTTACTGTAGCAAACCTAACAGTAGTGTAAATTTACTTATATCAAAAGAAAGAGCAATGAATTTTCTGACGGGGTTTCCAGGGGGTCCATATGCACTGTGTACGCACTTCCCTAGCCCGGGGTTCGGTGCGCATGTCGCCCTCTGGATCCGTTATATCGACGACATTTTGGCAGTATGGAGTGATACAGTGAAAGAGTTGGAGGCATTTGTTACAGGTTTGAATCAAAATCATAAAAATATCAAACTTACTTTTGTGGCGGGAAATGAAAATCCTGTTTTTGGATTTGCTGTTGAAAGTGGAGGGCACAAGGGTGATCTCCACTTCTTATCATAAGGAGACCGCTGGAAACACAATCTTACATGCTGCCAGCCACCATCCACCGTCCCTGAAACGAGGCATACCATATGGGCAATTTCTCAGTTTGTGGAGAAATTGCTCACGAGACGATTTTCATTGAGAATCTCGAGGCATGTATGATCAATTTCGATAAAGGAGATACCCACACTCTGTTTTACGGAGCGAACTTAAACAAGCGTGGAAAGTTAATCGGGAAGAAACACTGGCCCCGAGAAATAGAGAGGAGAGAGAAAGTAATGACTGTGTATGGGTTATTACACGATATGGGGCACACTGAAATAGCTTGCGCTCCTTACTTACTAAGTTTTGGCCCATCTTGACGGCATCGGAGGAGGTCGCTGTGGTTGTGGGCCCCCGTCCCTTGCTTACGGCAAGGAGGGCCCCCAATCTCAGGGACCGCCTCGTCCATTCAGAGCTACAGTTGGTACCGAATACTTGGCTAACAGAGCGAATCCCACATGGTATGTACCATTGTGGTAAGTGTAAATTATGTCCCTGGGTGGATAGGACACAATCCTTTCAAAACAATTTAGGGGATGTTACATATGACATCAAAGCGTTTATTATTATTAATTGTAACACAGAGAAAACGGTGTATATGACTGAATGTCCATGCCATCTTAAATATATTGGCAAGACCAAGCGACCTTTGAAGGAATGGGTGCTTCAGCATCTGGCAATAATTTCTGGTGGCAAGGGACAAACCAATATAGCCGAGCACTATCGAGAGCATCATGCAAACAGTTTGAGAGGTACACTAGTTAAAGGAATCTACAGACTAAACATCACAAAATGAAGGGGTGATTATGATGAAGTGTTACTTTGTAAAGAATCAATGTGGATTTTCAAATTAAATACAGTAACACCTAGAGGGCTAAATACAAAATTAGATCTGTCCCCCTTCTTGAAAACAACTAGATATGGATAAAGGTGATATGGCAATCAGTGGTTATTGGTCCTCGGGATTATGGGTGGACAATATACCTTTGGTTATTAATGATATGCTGTTTGCATGTTATAAGTACGTGTGGGTCCGCAGTGAATGGGCTAGGAGAGTGCTGAAATATATCAACTTATGCTACAGATATGCTCTGTGAGCGAGCTGGACTCATTAATTTAAACTTTCTTTTTGTATTCTAAAATTATGCTGCTGCATGGATTGCTCTATGAATTGGAGTTAGTGTCATTATGGACATACCAGGCAATGCTGTTTGGGAAATGTACGGCTTGATTATATGAACCTTGAAACTATTCAGAGATCTTGCTGGAACTTGCTCTGAACTCTTTCGCCTTGATTTCTGGCCTTCCTTCACCTGTCTGGAGCAGTTCTGCTGCCTGTAACAGATTTTTGAGCTCTCTTCCTCCACCATGTGGCCATTCCTGAATAAGTCAGTGTGCTCGGTATCTTGACAACACAGTGATACATTAGGACGCCGGCGTGTATATGATGTAAGGGCAGAGGAGGAGCCATGACGGGATGTCAAATAGGACTGACTGGGCAAAGCTAAGCCACACCCTGACGAAGAACCGGTGGGCGGTTTGAAACGCATAGGTGGGCGGAGCCTCAGGCAGCCGCGTTCTCAGCGGCGTTCAGTGCTGCAGTGCTACTGTGGCCTGCCAATCCGAGCTTTGGTGGTGATTCCCCACTGTTCCTGTAGTTGTGATCGTATGGGTGAGATTAACCCCAGCTTAAAGAGGAACTGCAACGGCAAAACGTCCCCTGGGGGGTACTCATCTCGGGTGGGGGAAGCCTCAGGATCCTAATGAGGCTTCCCACGCCGTCCTCTGTCCCACGGGGGTCTCGCTGCAGCCCTCCGTACAGCCGTGACGTAATATTTACCTTCCTGGCTCCCGCGCAGGCGCTCTGACGGCTGTCGGCTGCGAAGTAGGCAGAAATACCCGATTGCCGTCGGGTCCGCTGTACTGCGCAGGCGCAAGTCTCCGGCGCCTGTGCAGTAGAGCGGACCCGACGGAGATCGGGTATTTCCGTCTATTTCCGAGCCGAAAGCAGCCACAGCGCCCCCGCTGGAGCCAGCAAAGGTAAATATTGAAATTACAGTCGGGCCTGTCGCCGGCTGTTCAGAGGGCTGCAGCGAGACCCCCGTGGGACAGAGGACGGCGTGGGAAGCCTCATTAGGATCCGGAGGCTTCCCCCACCCGAGGTGAGTACCCCCCAGGGGATCTTTTTGAAGTTACAGAGTCTCTTTAAAAGCACAGTGATGTATCCTGCAGCATATGATACATGTACAGTGGCTGGAGCCGTGTTACTGCTGATCAATATGCGGAACTGTTGTTGCTTAAAAAGTGAATGCATTTAAAGGAGGCCCCCCAACTTTACCCACAGGATAACGCAGAGCACTTTAATGTATGAATGCGCGGGCGAGTGCAATTGTGTAATTGTAATTCTGGCCAGAATATATTGCATAGTTATACATAAACGCACTGCACTACAAGCAGGTTTATGAGTCTGACTGCTAAATTGTTGATTTTAATTATATGTGTATTGTTGGCATACGTGGTTTTTTGTACAATATTATGGGTATTTTGTAATTTGGATAATTTATCACCTTAACTTCATTAAAATAACTCTTCTTTGCATACACATTAGCTTCTAGCTCCCTTTGTTTTTTGGTCTAATGTATGTATTGAGGCTGTGTAGCGCTCCAGTATTGTAGGGAGCAAAAAGTCCGTTATATATTGGTGATTTAAATGGTGCAGATAATTGAGCATTGTTTTTTGTGTATACAGACCCCCTGGAAACCCCTCCGAAGTCACAACGTCGCTTTCTGCTCTCCTCCCTGCAAGCTGTGCGGCAGTGAGCGGCAGTGTGTAGTGTTGGGTACGCAGAGATCTTCAATCAATGTATCAAAGAAGGTCGCAAGATAGAGGATATTGGCGTTGGGCTTTTTCCAAGGATATTGGTGTGGGAACTTTTTTTAAAGGTACAGGTAAGTATTTCTGGTTAATTAAGATGAACTGGTTCACGTTCCATGTTTTTTACCCTTCAAAGTTCCTGACAATCTTGACACTTTAGCTGTGTCGCTACTCGCTATTAACCACTTGACGACCGCCCACAGCCAATGGGCGGCGGCAAAGTGGACACCGAAAGGACCGCAATACGCCCATCGGTGGCGCATCCTTTCGGCATGCAGGGACAGCGATCGCGTTACTGGTGACGCGCGCTGCCCCTGGCAACAGGCTCCGCCCACCCGCGGCAACATCCCGCCAGCCATTCGGAAGCGCCGGCGGGATGTTAACCCCCGATCTGCCGCATACAAAGCGTATAATACGCTTTGTATTGTATACAAAGCGTATTATACAGGCTGCCTCCTGCCCTGATGGTCCCAGTGATCGAGGGACCATCCAAGGCAGGCTGCAGCCCTCCTACTGTGCACCCAATCACACTGATCTCCCCCCCCTTCCCTCTGATCGCCCACAGCACCCCTCAGACCCCCCCCCCCCCCCTGCCCACCCCCCAGACCCCTGTTTGCACCCAATCATCCCCCTAATCACCCATCAATCACTCCCTGTCACTATCTGTCAACGCTATTTTTTTAGGTTAGGTCCTAACTGCCCCTGGGGGCTCCTGATCACCCCCCACACCCTCAGATCCTCCCCAGACCCCCCAGACCCTCCCCCTGTGTATTGTATACATCTATTCTCACCTGGCAATCACCCGTCGATCACCCCCTGTCACTAACACCCATCAGATCAGACCCTAACCTGCCCCTTGCGGGTACCTGATCACCCCCCCCCACACACACACCCTCAGATCGCCCGCACACCCGTCCTCAGATCGCCTCCGAAGTGCATTGTTTACATCTGTTCTCCCCTCTAATTACCCATCAATCACTCCCTGTCACTATCTGTCAACGCTATTTTTTAGGTCAGGTCCTAAACTGCCCCCTGGGGGCTCCTGATCACCCCCCCCCACACCCTCAGATCCTCCCCAGACCCCCCCAGGCCCCCCTTCCCCCCTGTGTACTGTATACATCTATTCTTCCCTGTAATCACGCACTGATCACCTGTCAATCACCCATCAATCACCCCCTGTCACCACCTGTCACTAACACCCATCAGATAAGACCCTAACCTGCCTCTTGTGGGCACCTGATCACCCGCCCGCACCCTCAGATCACCCGCAGACCGCCCTCAGATCGCCTCCGAAGTGCATTGATTACATCTGTTCTTCCCTCTAATCACCCACTGAACACCCATCAATCACCCATCAATCACCCTGTCACTACCTGTCACTGCTACCCATCAGATCAGGCCCTAAACTGCCCCTTGCGGGCACCCAAACACCCACCCACACCCTCAGATCCCGCCTGAACACCTCTCCAGCGCATTATTTACATCTGTTCTCCCCTCTAATCACCCATCAATCACCCATCAATAACCCCCTGTCACTGCTACCCATCATACCCATCAGATCAGACCCTCATCTGCCCCCTTGCAGGCACCCAATCACCCACCCACACCCCCGGATCGCCCTCAGACACCCTCCCCCCCCCCGATCACCTCCCCAGTGCATTGCTTGCATCTTTTCCCCCCTCTAATCACACCTTGAGACACCCATCAATCACCTCCTGTCACCACCTGTCACCCCCTAGCATACCTACCCATCAGATCAGGCCCTAATTTGCCCCGTGTGGGCCCCTGATCACTCGGCCAAACCCTCAGATCCCCCTCAGACCCCCTTCCGATCACCTCCCCAGTGCATTGATTGCATCTATTCTCACCTCTAATCACCCCCTGAGACACCCATCAATCACCTCCTGTCACCCCCTAGCACTCCTATCCATCAGATCAGGCCCTAATCTGCCCCCTGCGGGCTTCTGATCACCCGGCCAAACCCTCATTCACCCCACCACAGTGGCAGAATTTTTTTTTCCTGATCACTGCTGGTCTCTACGACTTAATTGTCACTGAGACCAATCGTTATGCCACACAATACGCAACCGCCAATCCAAGAAGCTACCATGCCCAGCCTTTTCGGTGGAAACCACTCCAAGTTTTGGGGCCTTCTCCTTAAAATGGGTCTAGTCAAAAAGAATGTATTGCAGTCTTATTGGTCTACGCACCCAATACATCACATGCCCATGTTCTCTGCTGCCATGTCCAGGTCATAATTTGAGAACATCCTGCGCTTCCTGCACTTCAGTGCCAATACAACCTGTCATCTAAGAGGCCACCCTGCTTATGACCACTTCCACAAAATTCGGCCCCTCATAGACCACCTGTCATCAAAATTTGCAGATGCTTATACCCCTGAACAGGCATTTTGAGGCATTTGGTTTCCAGACTGCTCCTCACGGTTTTGGGCCCCTAAAATGCCAGGGCAGTATAGGAACCCCACCAAGTGACCCCATTTTAGAAAGAAGACACCCCAAGGTATTCCGTTAGGTGTATGATGAGTTCATAGAAGATTTTATTTTTTGTCACAAGTTAGTGGAAAATTACACTTTGTGAAAAAAAACCAAAACAATAAAAATAAATTTCCGCTAACTTGTGACAAAAAATAAAATCTTCTATGAACTCACCATACTCCTAACATAATACCTTGTGGTGTCTTCTTTCTAAAATGGGGTCACTTGTGGGGTTCCTATACTGCCCTAGCGTTTTAGGGGCCCTAAACCGTTAGTAGTCTAGAAACCAAATGCCTCAAAATGACCTGTGAATAGCACATTGGGCCCCTTAGCGCACCTAAGCTGCAAAAAAGTGTCACACATGTGGTATCGCCGTACTCAGGAGAAGTAGTATAATGTGTTTTGGAGTGTATTTTTACACATACCTATGCTGGGTGGGAGAAATATCTCTGTAAATGACTATTTTTTGATTTTTTTTACACACAATTGTCCATTTACAGAGATATTTCTCCCACCCAGCATGGGTATGTGTAAAAATACACCCCAAAACACATTATACTACTTCTTCTGAGTATGGCGATACCACATGTGTGACACTTTTTTGCAGCCTAGGTGCGCTAAGGGGCCCAACGTCCTATTCACAGGTCATTTTGAGGCATTTGGTTTCTAGACTACTCCTCACGGTTTAGGGCCCCTAAAATGCCAGGGCAGTATAGGAACCCCACAAATGACCCCATTTTAAAAAGAAGACACCCCAAGGTATTCCGTTAGGAGTATGGTGAGCTCATAGAAGATTTTATTTTTTGTCACAAGTTAGCGGAAAATGACACTTTGTGAAAAAAAAAACAGTAAAAATCTATTTCCGCTAACTTGTGACAAAAAATAAAATCTTCTATGAACCCACCATACTCCTAAAAGAATACCTTGGGGTGTCTTCTTTCTAAAATGGGGTCATTTGTGGGGTTCCTATACTGCCCTGGCATTTTAGGGGCCCTAAAGCGTGAGGAGTAGTCTAGAAACCAAATGCCTCAACATGACCTGTGAAATCCTAAAGGTACTCATAGGACGTTGGGCCCCTTAGCGCACCTAGGCTACAAAACAGTGTTACACATATGCTATCGCCGTACTCAGAAGAAGTAGTATAACGTGTTTTGGGGTGTATTTTTACACATGCCCATGCTGGGTGGGAGAAATATCTCTGTAAATGGACAATTGTGTGTAAAAAAAAATCAAAAAATTGTCATTTACAGAGATATTTCTCCCACCCAGCATGGGTATGTGTAAAAATACACCCCAAAACACATTATACTACTTCTCCTGAGTACGGCAATACCACATGTGTGGCACTTTTTTGCAGCCTAGGTGCGCTAAGGGGCCCAACGTCTTATGAGCATCTTTAGGCTTTACAGGGATGCTTACAATTTAGCACCCCCCAAAATGCCAGGACAGTAAACACACCCCACAAATTACCCCATTTTGGAAAGTAGATACCCCAAGGTATTCAGAGAGGGGCATGGTGAGTCCGTGGCAGATTTCTTTTTTTTTGTCACAAGTTAGCAGAAATGGAAACTTTTTTTTTTGTTTTATTTTAGTTTCAAAGTGTAATTTTCTACTAACGTGTGACAAAAAATAAAATCTTCTATGAATTTACCATGCCTCTTAGTGAATACTTTGGGATGTCTTCTTTCGAAAATGGGGTCATTTGGGGGGGTATTTATACTATCCTGGAATTTTAGCACCTCATGAAACCTGACAGGTGTTCTGAAAAGTCAGAATTGCTTCAAATTGGGAAAATTCACTTTTGGCACCATAGTTTGTAAACGCTATAACTTTTACCCAAACCAATAAATATACACTGATTGGATTTTTTTTTATCAAAGACATGTAGCAGAATAAATTTGGACAAAAATGTATAAATAAATTTTACTTTATTTGTAAAATGTCAGCACAGAAAGTTAAAAAAATCATTTTTTTGACAAAATTGATGACTTTTTTGATGAATATAATAAAAACTAAAAATCACAGCAGCAATCAAATAGCACCAAAAAAAAGCTGTATTGGTGACAAGAAAAGGAGGGAAAATTCATTTAGATGGTAGGTTGTATGACTGAGCAATAAACCGTGAAAGCTGCAGTGGTCTGAATGGAAAAAAAGGCTCTGGTCCTTAAGGTGTAGAAAGACTGTGGTCCTCAAGTGGTTAATACTGCAATAACTTTTTCATTACTTAAGATACCTAAGTGATATATATATTGTTTTTTTTTCAGGGCAATCTATGCTATCTTTGAGTAATATTTTTTTCAAAGAATTATTTTATTTTATAAATCATCATTTTATATATCATCTGCCTATGACGCCCTTGCTCCAGTTCGCATTAAACAGTCTACACCACTTCACCATGCACGGTGGTTTGACAGCTCACTAAAGGACCTAAATAAAGAAGTGCGCAGACTAGAAAGGAAGTGGCGAAAATCTCAGAATTCAAAAGATAAACACACCCTTGTCTCTCACCCGGAAAGCTACCAAAATGCGATCACCAAGAAAAAATCCTCCTACCTATCACAGGAGATCACAAAGGCCGCCAACAGACCAGCCCAACTATTCCGCACAGTTGATAGACTATGTAACCCATCCTGCCTAAAGCCTACCATAACTCCCTCAAAGGAGCTATGTGAGAAATCTGCTTGCTACTTTGCTGACAAAGTATCGTCTATTCGGTCTCTCATTCAGTCCACAGCACCCAAGACTCATGCAACTCCTGGAAATAGCTGCAAAAGCAACCTAACACCCTGGACTGACTTCAAAAGTATTAGTGAGGAAGAGATCTCAGACATCCTCCGCAACGGAGGATGTCTGAGAACTCTTCCTCACTAATACTTTTGAAGTCAGTCCGGGGTGTTAGGTAGGAAACCTCCCTGCTTGCAGAGAGCAATTTACTATTTTGTGAAATGCTGGACCAAGCAGGTCAGGGCATTTCAGCATGTGTTTAGTCGGTTCAGGGTCCAGGTCGCAGGTTGTCTGGCGGAGGTTGCCTGCCCTGACCTGCTTGGTCCAGCAGTTCACAAAATAGTAAATTGCTCTCTGCAAGCAGGGAGGTTTCCTACCTCTCTAAAAGAAGGAATCATCAAGCCCCTTCTTAAAAAACCTTCCATGGATCCAGATGCAATGAGCAGCTACAGACCTGTCTCCAACCTCCCCTTCTTAGGTAAAGTTATTGAAAAGGCTGTCTATCTGCTACTTGAAACCAAGCTGTCAGTAAACAACATCCTGGACCCTCTACAATCTGGCTTTAAGAAACACCACAGCTGTGAAACAGCCCTCATGCAAGTCTGCAATGATCTGCTCATGGCAAGGGACAGAGGGGAATGCTCCATCCTAATCCTGTTGGATCTCTCAGCGGCTTTTGATAGTTGACCATGAAATCCTGCTTAACAGACTGCAGGAGTACTGTGGCATCAGTGGATCAGTCCTCTAGTGGTTCAGAATATTCCTGACTGACAGAACACAGAGAATATCCCTAGGACCTATAGGGCCATATGCAATTCACTTTTTCACCTGAGTTTTCTCCTAGGAGAAAAAAATTCATCTTTGATTTAAAATAACTTTTTAGCACTTTGCAATGGAAAAAAGTATCAAAAAGTAGGTAAAAAGTACTATCAAAAATATTTTGAGTATTTTTTTGCTTGCTGGTGGTTTAAAATGGGTTTTATTGACAAGTTTTAAAATTCACCTAGGAGAAAACTCAGGTGAAAAAGTGAATTGCATATGGCCCATAATGTCCAAACCTGCACCTCTACAATTCGGAGTGCCACAAGGATCAATCCTATCCCCTCTGCTGTTTGCAATCTACATGTTGCCACTCGGTACACTTATCCAACGACATGTCCTGACGTACCACTGCTACGCCGATGACACACAGCTATACCTGTCCTTCAAACCTGGTGGAACAGACCCTACTCCAAAAATAAACTCTTGCTTAGCTGAGCTACAGGCATGGATGAATGATAACTGGTTGAAACTGAATGCTGACAAAACTGAGGTCCTCTTTGCCCAAAGCCAGTGCTCGCCATCAAAACAGCTCTATCCTAAAGCAACACCAATGAGGATTGGGAATTCAGACATAAACAGCTCCAACCTTGTGCGCAGCCTTGGCGTACTAATCGATGGGGATTTAAGTTTCAGAAACCAAATTTCATCTGTAGTTAAATCTTCCTACTTTCATCTGAAGAAAATTGCAAAGATTAAACATCTGATTCCCCCAGAGGATCTTCCAACCCTAGTTCACGCCTTCATCACATCACGGCTGGATTACTGCAATGCCCTTTATGCTGGCCTCCCCCAAAAGGACCTGCGTCGCCTGCAATTAGTGCAGAATGCTGCTGCCAGATTGCTAACAAACCAGCCTCGCCACTGTCACATTACACCGATCCTTCGCTCACTGCACTGGCTACCAGTAGAATGAAGAATACTCTTCAAGATTGGACTGCTGACATTCAAATCCCTGCACAATCTGGGCCATGGATACATGAAGGACTTGCTGAAGCTGCACCACACCTCTCACAACCTCAGATCAGCTAGTTCTATAAACTTGGTCACTCCCAGAGTGCACCTCAAAAAATCTGGAGATAGAGCCTTCTGTCATGCTGCCCCTACTCTTTGGAACTCCCTGCCACACCCAGTAAAGACAGCACCACCCCTGGAGCTATTCAAATCCAGACTGAAAAGCCACCTGTTTAGCCTGGCATTTCCAGATTTATAAAATTCTTCCTCTGTACCACAATGGTCTGAGCCATGCTTATGCGCTTTGAGTCCTATGGGAGAAAAGCGCTCTACAAATGTTATTTGTTGTTGTTGTTCTTGTTGTTATAGAATTTTTAAAGGGAAAAACTAGAAGTAAAATCTAAATATACACTTTTTTTCAGGTGTAATGGATAACAGAGGCGCCAAAAGGATAAAATCAATTGTTAAAAAGTTTAAAAATGCTTTGGAGGCAGTTGGTGGACTTACCTCCTGTAAGCAGACACAACAAGCTGTGTATTCAAAAAACAAAGTAGATTTATTGGTACACTCCAGGGTATATTCGCAACGCGTTTCACGGGTATATTCCTGCTTCCTCAGGCAATAATTAACAGGAGTACACACATACATGACACATACATACATGACCGCAGTCTTACGGTCACGATACGCACCTCTTTTTTTCAGGTTTCACACTTAACTTGATAGTTTCTTCCCAGTTAAAATGATGCTATATTTGCCTTATTTCATTACTCATTAGGCATATAGTAGACTGTTAACCCCCATGTGCCCATTTGTTTTTTAGCACTTAATTTAGTTTTATTGCATCATTCATCCTTTACAGAGTCCTACATGTGTCTAAACAGCAAATAAGTACCACAAATGACAACATTTTAAAAACTAGACAACCAGGGCTATTCCAGTGTGGGCATTTTGTGTCTTTCAGATTCTTCTGGTTTTGCTGAAATGTTCCCAAATGTGACCAATATTTTGAAAATGACATTGTTTTCAAGTATGGGTTTCAGTTTGCCGCCAAATATTTTTTTTCTGACTAGGGCCCATGTTATAAAACACAAAAAAATGTATTCTCCAGTTTCTGGCAGTTAAAATGAGGGCATTTGTGCCATGTTTGATGAATAATTGGGCCTGCAGAGGGGCATTCTGGCTGGTGTGCACCTTTGGATTTTAGTATAGTGTCTTTATTTTGAAAATGACATTTTTTAAATGTGAGTTTGTCGTAAAAAAAAATTCTGATGGTCAAAATGAGGGCACATATGCCTTTTTTTTTTTACTTGCAATAGGGCATAATGCATGGCAAGCATGCTTGGATTATTATGCAGGAGTACAGAGGCGCTAAGAGGATAAAAGGAAGCTAAATAAGCTTAAAAACCAAATTCTTGGTAAATAGAGGAGGTAGTGGTGGACTTACCTCCTCCAAGTAGACACACAACGACTGTAGTAAAGACAGTCAATATATCTTATTTATGAACTCCAAGTATGCAACGCGTTTTTCAGGTTTGATCCCACTTCATCAGGCAATAACAACGGAGCAATAGCATATGTGGTCAGTAGAAGAGCCAGGCACCTCTGTGTATGCTTGGATTATTGCAGGACATTTTTTTACAAATCTACTAGGGTGGCACACCATTTGGGCAAAAAGTAAAAATAGGTAAAGAGTGTAAAAACAATGCCTTGTAATAGGCTAAAAAGAAAAAAAAAACTTTAATAATTGTAGACTGTGTGATAAATTTCAAAACATCCTTCAAAACAGAGGCCTACTGTGAGGAAATGCGGAAAAGCCGCCGCGTGTGCCAAGAGCTAGGCGGCTGACTCCGCGTCCTACGCGGCGGTTTGCACGCGTCTGGTTGTGTGGTGGAACGCGGAAAAGCCGCCGCATGTCCTGACAGCAAAGCGGCTGTTTGCATGCAGCAGCATGTGCTTGGTGTGGCTGGGTCTGTTAGTGCACCTAGGCAGATGGAGAGCTATGCTCGCGCGGGCCTGAATTCAGGACCTTTATACCTGCAGAGGAAGTGTCAGCTGATCAGGAAGGTCAGCTGTTTCCTGCAGGACTCATGATTGGCTGAATGGTTCGGGCGGGGCAGCAGAGTCCAGCAACTATATATTCTGCTGCTTATTCAGTTGCTGGTTGTCTGGCGTTGCGATCACATACGTGGGAGCACCCAGATCCGTAGTCAGATCCGCAAGTGTGCCGGGACCAGCTGGAGCTGTAATCCTACACTTAGCTAGTTTCTGTTGATAGCTTAAAGTACTAGTTTGATTGTGATTATCTGTTATGACCTTTTGCCTGCCTGACTATCCTCCTGAACTCTGATCTTGTACCTCGATATTTCTGATACTCTGTTGCCGAACCCCGGCTCGTCCTTAGACTCTGCTTCTGCCTACTGATCTTGTACCTCGATATTTCTGATACCCTGTTGCCGAACCCTGCCTGTACCTGACTCCGCCTTTGCCTCTTGATATTGTACTTTATCTGTCAGTGTGTGTACGACCTGGCTTGTCCGACCTCGAGAACCGACCTCACTGTTGGAGGCGGTTCCCCGTTCTATCAGTGACACTTCCTCCAGAGTGTTACTTTTAGACAATCCTTCCTACTCTCAGCCTGACTCCTCCCGTCTTGGAGAGTCCAGGTCTTCGGAAGGAATCCGTGCAGTATACCTTACTGCGCTGAGGCTTAGTCCTCAAAGTGTTACTGTTACACCAAACACTACACTCTACTCAGGTGAACAGAGATTAGCTGGTATATCGGATTATCGGTGATACTGCAGATCACTTATAATCTGGTATACATCTGTATTCCCAGTGATACTGCAGATCACTGGTAATCAGATCCTCTCTGTGCTTCACCGATCGTTACACCTGGATTGGAGGACAGGATTGGCAGTAATTTTGAGTGTCCTTTTGGATTTTGTGCTTGCTACACACTTTGCATTTTTTTTGAGGGTAGGTTTTTCTTTGAGTAGGGGGGAGGGAAGCGGGAAAATGTTTGTCCCGTAGTCTAACGATATCCTCACAGTCAGTTTGATTAAGGTTGCCACACCGGCTGCCAGAATCAAATATCAGGGATGATCAAACATGCTACTCGTACTTCAGAAAGGAGACCGTGTTGCCTGATTTTTGGTATATGACATAAGAATTAAACAATGCCATCTGAAACAGGTAAATCCCCATTTTTCTTGTACCAGCATTTGGTTTTTCTGTTTACCAGATAGTAAGACAACATCTGGTCTGAAAAATCCACTGCCCACATATGCTTGCCATGATCCAGTATCGCCTGTGGTTTGTCTGTCTCTTGTCTTTGAGACCTCACTGACATCATAGCCTCAGTATGCATGGTGGGCAGCATCAGGACATGTCTCTTGTCTTTATATTCAATACTTCTCAGGCTGCACATCGAACCCTTTTTTAATTTTTTATGCACGACCTGTTCTGATAGGCCCTTCCTGTTTGCCCGCAAGGTACCACAGGCCACAGTTTGAGAATCAAACAAAAATTTAAAAAAGGGCACGCTGGTGTAAAAATTGTCTAAATATAGGTGGTACCCTTTATTTAGTAATGGGCTAATAAGGTCCACGACAGTCTTTCGATTGGTGCCCATATAAGCAGGACACCCGTCAGGCTGTAGTAGTCGGTCTTTCCCCTCATATATACGGAATGAGTAGGTGTACCCTACTGCTTTCGCAAAGCTTGTACAGTTTCACTCCGTACCGAGCTCGTTTGATTGGGATGTATTGTTTTATACACAGCCTCCCTTGATAGGGCATTAGGGATTCATTGACTGCAATCTCCCACTCGGGTACATCAATTTCACTGAATTTTACATTCAGATGGTCCAGAAGTGGCCTTAATTTAAAAAGGCGGTCTTGAGAAGGTTCTTTGATAACTTTTTTTAGCCCCTTATTGTGTTTACAGAGCCCTGCGGCTATCGTGCTGCAGAGCTCTTATATTACCATACAGCACTGTCCTCAGGCACTGTATCCACGCAAGCTAGCTCAGCCGGTGGTTGGGTCTCCATGGGAACAAGTGGCAACCAACTACGTCACTTCCTCTTGTGACGCCCCCAACTCGGAGAGTCCTCTAGCGGTCTGCGTATGAGCTCAGTCCTCGGCTCCATTAAGAGGGACACTGCGCAGCATCAGCTGGGCACTACTGACAGCCGCACCGCTACCAGGTGAGACCTGTCCTGGCGGGGAGACCACCTATATACACATAAACAGTTAATTTCAGAGCGCTCTTTTCTTTCTTCGTCTTGTTTCCTAGTGGAGTATTCAGAGCAGCCTGAATGATCATTCCAGTGGCCTGATCGCACCCCAAGGAGATATCCACTCTCCCATCTACACGTAATATGGGTAGCGAAGACATTACTTCCTATCAATTTTTGAATTTTCAAGCTAAGCATGTCGAATATAGCAGTTATTTGTGAAATTTAGTATTTGGGCGAAAATATGGCACTTTCGCTTTAAATTTTGCTATTGGACGAAAACGCGAAAATTTAAGCTAATTTTCATGAACATTCGGCAGAATCGAAAATGGGATTTTTGATGCAAAAATGACTTTGGCGATCCAGGGTGACCAATCTTTGTCAAATTGCGGCATCCTATCCTCTGTTGTTGCTATCATTCGTTTATGGATCATAACATTGTGAACTTTCGTCTCAACATGGTCCACATCCAAATAGGACGTTTTCCAGCGTGAGGCCAAATAAACTTTTGCACAGTTTGCTATATGTTGGACCATTCTGTGAGAAGGGTGTTTCAAAGTGCTAGGCTTGTCGCCAAGCAAAAATATTGCTGGATCAATGGGTATCGAGTGCTGGAGAACTGAGGATACAATGCCGCAAACCTGAGACCAAAAATTAGAGACAATCGGGCATGTCCACCAAATATGGTAAAAGGAGCCCCTTGCCCCAAATCCTCTGCAACATAAATCAGAGGAAAGAGGGTAAATGGATGCAATGCGGACAGGTGTGAGATAGGCTCTAAGGAGCCACTTAATATTAGCTTCTAGAATAGAGTACTATAGGCTCCCCTTCATTAATATTTCATAGCAATGTACCCATTTAGCTGGAGAAAAATTAAAACCTATGTCAGTTTTCCACTTGGTTCAGATTAAATCCATGGCATCCTGGGGGCAAGTAGCAAACAGACTATATAAGTAGGAAATTATCCCCCCTTCGAGGTGGCTATCCAAGCACCACCTCTCAAAGTATGTATAGGTAATAGGGTGTAACCGTCTGAGTGGACCAATAATGAAAAACTTGCTGGAGGCGGAAGAACTGGTGAGGCCGGCAATAAAGTGTATCTGCAAGGGGGGATGGAGAGATAAGTTTACCATTAGAGACAAAATCACCCAGTTTGTTGTAATTAAGATTAGCCAGCCAGGCCAGATCATCCGCCATACCAGGGGGAAGTCAGGAGTAGAAAACACCCTAGTATTAAGGGAGGGGTTGGCCTACAAATTTAGAAGGAATCTATAACGCTTCCAGAGCCTCAAAGTATGTAGCGAGTAGGGGAAGGAAGAGGCTACTCTGGATAATTCAGAGAGAGATGACCAAACCAGAGAGGGGAGGGTATAGGGCTGTAACAGAGAAGATTCCAAGCTTACCTATAAAGGAAATATAAATCTAGCCTGAGTTAGGGGTATATGGGCTAGTAATTGAGAAGCCAAGCAGTACAGTACAGTAAAGATTTGGGACACCCGGGCCTCCAGCAGACCTTGGTAGTTGCATGCGCTTAGATGAAATCTTTGGCGGATTGTTAGCCCAAATAAATTTAGTCATCTCCCTCTGAAGCTGGGCATAGGCAGATTTGGTGACCAACACTGGAAGAACTCTACATAAATATAGTATCTTAGGTAATAGGGTCATACGGATAGCATGTATACGGCCAGAAAAGGAGATGGGAAATTTAGACCAGAATCTCAGCAGGGAGAGGAGCGAGATGATCATTGGATTATAATTAACAGCAAACATGTCAGCTGGATTTTTTGTCAGTTTGATACCTAGGTATTTCACAAATTTCTTTTGCACCTGGAAACCAAAATGAGAGGATAATGTATTTACTATGCCACTGGAGAGGTTGCAGGGAAGGACCTCTGATATGGTAATATTAAGGGAAAGGCCAGAAACTTTTTTGAAATCTTCTAGTAGGTTTAGTAGGGCAGGGCCCGAGATTAAGGGATTGGTGATAATGAGAACAAAGTCATCAGCAAATAAAGATATCTTATAGGAAGTTGGGCCAATCTTGTATCCTTGGATGTCAGCTAAAAGGCGAACTTTATGAGCTAAGGGTTTCATGCATAAGGCGAAAAGAGCAGGGGAAAGGGGGCAGCCTTGTCTAGTACCACGTTCTATATTGAGGGTAGACGTTTTAGTGGAAGGAAGCTTAAGGACAGCCGTTGGGCTTGAATAGATTGCCTTAACCCTCTCCACTCTGAGTTCTTTCCTAAAGGAAGTCGTTTCTGCTCAGAGTTTTTTTTTTAAGAAATGCGCTCTCCCTCTTACTCTCTCTCTCATTTTAACATGGAACATAACATAGTAACATAGTATATCTTATTTTAAAGAACACATTATAACGTTTAATTTGATACCTTATTTGGACAGTTTGGCATCTTTTATTGGCTGGTAGCAGAGGAGAAAGCCAAGGTGTGGTAAATTGAAAAACAGTTTCCTGGGTGTAATCCGGGCCTACGTGAGCAAGTTTCGCAATGATAGGTGGTTTTATGCCTGCGACCCGGGGTCTTACTGTCCCTACACGCAATGCAATCTTTGGTATTTCAATCGGGCATATTAGCAATAAAATACTGGCTACTATTTACACCCTCCCCCAGTCCATTCCATAGGATGCCATTCATTCTCTGTGCAACTTTGCAGGCAATCTGCAAAAATTCTGCAATTTAATCTGCAAGGAATCTGCATGGAATCTGCAGAAAGGAATCTGCAGATTCAAATCAGGAACCATTTTTTATAAAAAAAAAAAAAAAAACAGTAAAGAAACAGAAGTCATGTAAATGTCACTTCCTGACGGCCGGGACCGTGGATTTCCGGTATGGGGCTGGGGGGCACTGACAGTGTGGGCATGTAGTATTACATGCCCAAAAACCAGCGCACAGTGATCGTCGGTTTGCCGCGGTCCCGGTGAGCTGCAAACCGCCGCTGTAGGGATGTCCCGCATAGCGGGCTGGTATAGCTCAGGGTGCGAAGCCCCACGTGGCCGGGACTCCGCATTCTGGCTATCCCAGCCTGCATGGGGGACAAGGGGTTAAGGAGGCTTGGTAGGGGGGACCCGACGCTGTCTGTTTTCATGAAATGTATACAATATGTATACAGAACTCGGAATGCAGTAACCTGTACTGCAGCAGTGTCATTTTACACAGTTTAAAAACCATTTTTCCTATGAAACTTTGAAATCTATTTGCTCAAAAACTATAAGGTCTTTTCACAATTTTTTTTTTACCATGTTCCTACTCATCTGCTTATTATACATGCCAAATTTGGTGATGATAGCATGTACCGGGGCTTTACAATTAACCGCAGAAGTTGGCACTTCAATAGAAATGCACTTGGAACACGAAAATTCGGAACACGAAATTCGGTTTTCGCATGCGGTACACGAAATTTCGACAAAATCGGAATTCAGCTGTTCCGATCAGCCCTACTCCTGGATACTCTCATGCATCAATTTCAATCTCCGCCTTCTTGTAGTGATATTTCTCAGAAAAAAAATATATAAACAGAAAAAGAAAAAACCGTTGCGTGATACTGTATTATCAAAGTGTCCATATATGATAACACCCAGTGTTCAGAAATTCTGTGTATGCATCCACCATGTAACCAGATATCACAGGTCCTCACCATATATTATAGCTGCCAGGTCACAGACAGCAATAAAAGCACCTTACTCCACCAACAGCCTTTAAATGCTCCTCACATGCAATAAAACCACCAGTAACGTCACCCGTGGCCTCTCCCCTGTTTCTCTGCCGTCCAAATTATAAGACAGCAGACATGCTTGTGGGTATATTCCAGCAGGCCCCAATTGGCATTAATGCGGCAGATGGATCTTAACTTCAGCAAAAGGAATGCAGTTGCATCTCCCTGCATAACCTAGCAACTGAAGGAACTCCTCATAGTGCATAGGGCAGCACGGTGGCGTAGTGGTTAGCGCTCTCGCCTTGCAGCGTTGGGTCCCCGGTTTGGATCCCAGCCAGATCAACATCTGTAAGGAGTTTGTATGTTCTCCCCGTATCTGCGTGGGTTTCCTCCGAGCACTCTGGTTTCCTCCCACATTCCAAAAACATACAGATAAGTTTATTGGCTTCCCCCAAATTGGCCCTAGACTATGATACATGCACTACACGATACATACATAGACATATAAATATGGTAGGAACTAGATTGTGGACCCCTCTGAGGGACAGGTAGTAACAAGACAATATACTCTGTACAGCGCTGCGTAATATGTCAGCGCTATATAAATACTTAAATAAATAAATTAAATAGTGTAAAACCGTACATTCATTAAAAAATCTAAAAGAAGTGCACTCACATGTTCCAATGTAAAAGCAAGCATATCATGGTACACAATCTCCCATGCCGACTCTACACACCTGTAGCTCTGCCATACACGTTTCGCACATCCATACTCATCAGGGGCTGGAGGCGTATGGCCAGTCAGCATCTTAAATACAAGCATTATCCTCCTCATGTCCAATCACCTATGAGCGCCCTCTTCCAACATGGCAGATGAAGCATATCCGCCCTTAGATCCCGTCAATACGAGTTCCCACGAATGGCCATTACCTCACATGTTGCGTAGCGCTACCCTATTGTTAAACGCGACTTCAGACTGGATGCATCCCTCTACTCCGCCCACCAGCATCGAACGGCTGGGTTTCAATTGAGCCTCCTTGCCATCAATACTCAAGCATCACAGGTACCGCCCATCCGCATCATCCTCTGGCGTCAAATAGAAAAAGGTTCTCAGCCAATAATCCACCTCCCTGATTGGCCGAAAGCTCTATACCTAAAATCTTAGCCTCAAGGGGCAAGCAGTTTTGTGCAAATGCAAAATTTTGTTTCCATGCCGCATTAACTTCTGTGTATACCAATTTTAAGCAGCCCATTCCTCAAGCCCTGATGCATACTTACATTGTTTTACATATCACTAGGTCACACTAGTACATACTAGCAGTCTGAACAAGTTAAATCCATATAGCAATCCACATATATTCAATCATGATTGCTTATGCAATTAAATACATATCTACAAGCAGATGAAATTAAATCTTCACAACATATTCTATCCACTTATCTCAATGAAAGTGAGTCCAGCCCCCACTCCACCCATAATCTATCAGCGCAGCACGTAAAGGCCACACCGCACAGATAAATCGCAGGGAAAAAAGTGGAAAGGCCCACCAACCCCCTAAGAAACAAAAGAAAAAGCCCTATGGAGCACATGTATGCCTCTTCTACAAGCTTGGGTACCAGTACATAGGAAGGACCACTAGAAGACCAAAGGACCGCATTGGGGAACATGTGCGGAATATTAAAGAGACTCTGTAACAAAAATGTCATCCTTTTTTCTACTATCCTACAAGTTCCTAAACCTATTCTCTGGCTTACTGCAGCACTTTCTACTATCATAGTCTCTGTAATAAATCAACTTTCCTTTCCCCTGTCGGATTTGTCGCCCGGTGTCTGGAAGGCTGACAACTCTTCAGTGCTGATCTGTTATGCATGCTTCCCCCTCCACACCCCTTTATGCACACTCCTGTGTGTGTTATTTAGATTAGGCAGCGTCTCTGTTCTCTTGTCAGTGAGAGAAGAGAGCTGCCTTTTACAAGCTGGATAAATCGTCCTCTGTTAGGCTGTGAAAGGAGCTGGGCTGTCACATACTGAGGAATTACATCTGCAGGAAGAAACAATCAGCCTGTCACTCTTCAGTGGATGAGAGCTGCAGGGGGAAAGAAACACACAAATGATCTCTTGAGATTCAAAAGGAAGGCTGTATACAGCCTGCTTGTGTATGGATGTATTTTCTATGTGTGGACATACTGTACATCAACTTATTTCCAGTTTTGGTGGCCATTTTGTTCGTTTATAAACAAACTTTTAAAAACTGTTTTTGACTACTTTCAATGCGGCGGGGAGCAGCGAAATTGTGACAGAGGGGAATAGGAGATGTCCCCTAACGCACTGGTATGTTTACTTTTTTTGCAATTTTAACAATACAGATTCTCTTTAAGAAAGGAAATGTTGGGCACAATTTATCCAAGCATTTTGCTGAACATCATGGCCGGGACTCCATGGGCACGAGGTTTTGTGGAATTCACAAACTGAGGGGGTGCAATAAGATCAGGGAATTATCAAAGATGGAATTAAGATGGATCTATCAGATGAAAACCTTGTGCCCAGGGGGATCTTAACGTTGAGTTCGACGTAAACTGTTTTATATCGAAAGATTAATTAGGTTTTTTGGAGGGATATGGGGTATATGCATGTCTCTGAGCTTACAGAAGGCGCATGCATGTGATCCGTAGGGCTTTTTCTTTTCATTTGTATTTTAGGGGGTTGGTGGGACTTGTCCCCTTTCTTCCCTGTAATTTATCTGTACAGGGGAGTGGTGACTGGGATCACATTCATTGAGATTAGCTGAGAGACCCTTTTTCTAGAAAATACCACACTTAGCAAAACTTTTATAACCTATGTTAAGCTAAGATATCACAAAGTGGACATGAGCAACACAAAATGGAGGATATAAAAAATGTAACTAATTTCTTTCACAGGTGACAAAACTACTAGAAACGGCCCTACCAAAGCTTAAAGAGAACCTGAACTTAAAATAAAAAGTGAAAATAACCATACACAGGTCATACTTACCTCCTGTGTAGTCTACTCCTCAATTTCTTTCTCCTCTCCTGCGTCCCGTTTGTCCACTGTGATCCATGAAATTCTACGTACTCCATTTTAAAAAAAGGCCATTACCTCATAACAGCTTCCTGGTCAGCACACTGTTAAACTGTAATATCATCCACTTAAGCCATGGGGAAACATGGACATTACCTTGCACATTCACTTGTAACTGACAGCTGCTGATATATAACTGACAGCAACTGGTATATTTCAGTTCTGACAAACTATTGTCAGAATTGGAATGGACCACTGTAAGAAGAAAATGGCGAGCCTCTGAGAGGAACCGACGGTGAGGTTAGTATGTAATATTCATTTGCAGCTACGTCATGTGTTTATTTTAAATAATTTTACTTGCTTCAGGTTCCCTTTAAAGAGACTTTGAAGTGAGATAAAATCAATGCTTTTAATTTTTATTAATGTCGCTAGTGCTAAAACGCAGCGTTCCCGTGGCAAAATGAGGGGTTTGTACTTTGTACCCCCCAAATCCCCTGTGCTAACTTCCTGCTTGATGCAGAGCTTAGGGCTGTAATTCTGCCTCCTCGCACGTCAATCCTCGCTGATCGCCGCCTCTCCCCCGCCCCTCTCAATCTTCCTTTACTGAGAGGGGCGGGGAGAGGTGGAGATCCACGGACAGATTGACGTGAATGGAGGCAGAGCTGCAGCTGAAAGCTCTGCCTCCATGGGCAGCAAAATCCACGACCAAGAAAGTTGTGGATTTTGCACAGGGGATTTGGGGGGTATAAACCACTTGTTTTGCAGCAGGGATGCAGCGTTTAAGCACTAGCTATAGTGCTCAACATTAGTAAAAGTTAAAAGCATTGATTTTATCTCACTTCAATGTTTCTTTAACCCCCCTGGCGTTACAAAAAAATCACCAGGGGGGCGGTGCAGCACTTTTTTTTTATTTTATTTTTTTAAATCATGTAGCTAGCTTATCGCTAGCTACATGATAGCCGCTGTGCAGCGGCATCCCCCCACCCCCTCTGATTGCCTCTGGCGATCAGCGCAAATAGGAAATCCCGTTCAGAACGTCGTGACATCAGACGGAGTCCCGGTCCACCTTATAGCGCTGCCTGGCACTGATTGGCCAGGCTGCGCAAGGGGTCTGGGGAGGGGGACGGCGCGGCGGGTAGCAGCGGATCGGCGGTGAGCGTCGGCGATCGGATGTTACATGCAGCTAGCAAAGTGCTAGCTGTGTGTAACAAAAAAAATTATGCAAATTGGCCCACCAGGGCCTGAGAAATCCTCGACGGCATAGCCCGACCTGTGTTTGGGATTACCGCCAAGGAGGTTAACACAGTACAACACACACCACTGCCACCCCCTAATAGTGTCCCAGTTAGCTGAGCATCCTGTCTACTCACCAGTGGGCTGTGAGATGCCTGTCTGCTCTCCTGTCCTCTCCAGCTCTTTTCCTGCAGATAGAATGTAACTTGTATCTGCTCCTTCCTGCTGGCACACCGTCACCATCACACTGCGCACTCCTCTCATCTCAGACCTGCACAGCAATATACTGCTCAGAGATGTATAACCTGTGGGGCCAGGCAGAGATCTGAACACACAGCCTGCTCTGTGATACACCAGAAGAGTCAGTGAGAGTAACAGGAAGCTTACTACACAGCAGAACTTGTCATGTTCCCTGCCCACCTCCATCCAAAGGGCAGAGATACAAAGTCCACCTGAAATGATAAAATCCACAGCTAGTGTGTGTAAGGCCAGTCAGGGCCATGAAAAAACTATGCTGCTTAGTAGCTGCGATGTGAAACTTTTTAATATGTCTGTGCCTCCGCCACCTGCTCACCTGCCTCGTGGCTGTAGGTAATCTGGAAAGCCACATTAATAAAATGTGGCTACATGGGTGGGCAAAGCATCAATAGGTCCATCTAAAATGGGTTCTGTTTATGTAGGCAGGATAGTTGAACTTTATTAAAGTATGTTTAATGTGTCTGTATAAAATGTTCCTCTGCTGTGGGTCTGCTGCTCTCTTTGGGCTTGATTCACAAAGCGATGCTAACCTACTTAGCACGTCTTAAGTCTTTAGAGGCGCTAACCAGGGTGCTAAGTAGGTTAGCACCGGATTTCTCAATCAGATCGCGCGCTAACTTTGCGTGCGCAAAACTTTACGCGCGCAAAGTCCTATGCTAAGTCCCATAGGCTTTAATGGGCACTTCACGCTGAGCGCCCTGCGCTCTGTGCAGTGCGCGTGTAAAGTTTTAAGCGCATAACGTTTAGACGGGCTAAGGGGGTTTTCAAAGGCGTGCTAACAGTTAGCACCGCTTTGTGAATCAAGCCCTTTGTGTTTTTGCAGGTGCTGCTGTAAAGGAGAAGAAGAAGAAGGAATAAAAAAAAAATGTTGTGTGATAGTTGTGGTACCTGTTACCTGGACTTTGTATTCTGCCCCCAGAGTTGATTGGCTGCGGGCCAAAATGTGCAGGAAGCAGCTAGCCAATCATTAGAGACACTGTTTCTATAAAAAGACTGTAAAAGGGGCTGTCCTGTCACTCCCCTCAGGACAGCCTGAAGAAGATTGTGTCTCTCCCGCCCCCCCCCCTCCCCACTTGTCGCGGGTAAGAGTTTTTGGTGGTTCTAGGAAAGGTCGGTGTTGTCTGGGCCTGATTCTGTAAGTCATTCCTTCTGTCTTCCTTCTTTACGGTTTATTCAGCATGTGTCTATGACCATGTTTTTGGGTAAAAGTCACCCACTAATGTGGGTGGGCTTTGTGTTGTGCTTATTGAAAAATATTATTATTCAATAAAGATTCTGCATTTTGGTTATTTATGTAAATTATTTATTTATCGTATTAAAGGTTTACAATTTAAATATTTAAATCCACCAATAAACCACCCGCGGCCTATTTTATCCAAAGAAAGTGTCAGTGTTTTATTTATTCTTTGCATGTGGGTTAAGTATTAATCACACATTGTATGCACTTGCCCTCCCATGTACATCAAAAAAAGGGCTTGTGGAAATGTCTGTGCCCAGTAATCCTAATAGTAAAATATCAGTATTAAAGTAAACACCAGGCTTTAAAAAAATAATAAAAATAGATCTACCTGGGGCTTCCTCCTGCCCCTGGCAGCCTATCTGTCCCACGCTGCAGCTCTGCTCCCAGCCGTTGTCCTAGGGTCCCCTCCGTACCAGCTGGTGACCTAGTGAGGTCAGCCGCTTCTGCCCACGGGAGAGCTCTTCTCGCCAGGTTGCCAGCTGCAATGGAGGGGTCACCGGGACAATGGTTGGGGGTGGAGCTGCAGCGAGGGACACATAGGCTGCCAGGGGTAGGAGGAAGCCACAGGTAAGAAGATCTGTTTTTTTTTAAGGACCACTATTGCGAAAAAAGTAGGCAGTTAAAATCTGACACAACCAACAGGTTTTGGGCCAGTCCATCTCCTCATTGGGGATTCTTAGGCTTTTCTTTGTTTTCAACAGCATTTCCTGAACAGCAGTTGCAAAGGCTAACTGACAAAATAGTGTGCAAGTGAGAGGAAGCGACTCTCAGACAGGCGAGGCTCCGGGATGAACCCGGGGCCACAAAGTGCGTTCGAAGTGTTGATGATCAATGTGTCCTGCAACTCACACTAATTCTCCCAGCTAGCTGCGTTCTTCATCGATGCACGAGCCGAGTGATCCACTGCTAAGAGTCTGGTTCGACTTGTGCTGTGTTCTGGCTTTCCGTACGGCAGGTGACTCGGACTCTTGGCCGGGTCTGCGCAAGGAAGACGCCCGGGCGCTTGGCCCCACCAGGGCTCCCCCGCACGTCGAGGGAGGGCTTAGCTTGCTCGAGTCTTCCAAACCTACTTTCCCCCTACTCCTGGGAGCAGGGGGTGAGTGGTACCCTGGCTGACCCGAGGAAACTGTGGCTTCGATGTTCCTGGTTGGGGGATGGCAGGGCCTGGGGGGTCGGCGACTCTCCCGGGCTGGCCCCCGGGGGAGGGTTTGAGCGGGGCCTGCGGCGGTCGGCTCCCTCCTGCCTGCCGTGAATCTCTCCCTCTCCGCCCGGGGATCGTCCCATAGTCGCTGGCACGGCCTCCCGGCGTGCTATGTCTCCCCGGCGCATTATGTCTCCGCGCTTACGGGAGCGGCCCTCCCTTTCCCCGTGAACTGGTGGGCGAGGCAGCTCCTCAGCCATGCACTCTCCCGTTAATGATCCTTCTGCTGGTTCACTTATGGAAACCTTGTTACAACTTGTACTTCGTCTAGATAGTCAAGTTTGATCGTCTTCTCGGTGCTCCACCACGGCCATCACCGACCCCAAGGACCTCACTAAACCATCCAATGGGTAGTAGCGACAGGTGTGTACAAATGGCAGGGACTTAACCTCCCTGGCGGTCAATTAAAACTGCCAGGGAGGCAGCGCAGTAGTTTTTTTTTATTTTTTAAAATCATGTAGCTAGCCTAGCAGGTGTCTCGGGGGGCACCCTCTAACGCGGCGATTGGCGGCGAATCGGCAGCGAGCGGTGGCGATCGGTGAGTTCACGCAGCTAGCTGCGTGCAACAAAAAAATTATGTAAATCGGCCCAGCGAGGCCTGAGCAATCCTCCTGCATGGCATAGCCAAGGGCCCTTTCGTCAGAGCCGGGACAAGGTCCTCCAGCACCCAAGGCTGAGACACCAAAGTGCGCCCCTCCATCCCTCCCACCCCAGCTGTTACACACTGATTGCTATTAGACTAAGAGGCGCCATAGGGCCCACAACCTCCCCAACACCTTAATATGTAGTTATCTGGCTAGCAGTCACTGCTATGTATCCCCTTTTCTTATTTCTTTCTGCTTCAAACACAATTAGGAATGACAGCTGAATGAATTCTGCGCCCCCTCCTACACTGCGCCCTGAGGCTGGAGCCTCTCCAGCCCATGCCTCGGCCCGGCCCTGCCTTTCGTCACTACCTCTCCGAGTCAGGAGTGGGTAATTGGCGCACCTACTGCCTTCCTTGGATGTGGTAGCCATTTCTCGGGCTCCCTCTCTGGAATCAAACCCTGATTTCCCGTTACCCATGGTCACCATGGTAGGCGCAGAAAGTACAATCGAAAGTTTATAGGGCAGACATCCGAATGCATCATCACCATCACGGGGACATGCGATCGGCCTAAGGTTATCTAGAGTCACCAAAGCAGCGGGGAAGGGGAGGCCGGGGCCCCCTCCAGGTGCCTGGATTGGTTTTGGTCTGATAAATGCACGCATCCCTGGGGGTCAGCGCTCGTCGGCATGTGACTCTCTTGCAACTAGCAGAGTCCCAGTGGATTGGCGTACAGCCCACGTTTTCCCATTATTTAAGAAGGGCAAAAAATCTGATCCAGGAAATTATAGACCTGTAAGCTTAACATCAGTTGTATGCAAACTATTTGAGGGGTTACTAAGAGATACTATACATGACTTCATAGTAGAAAATAATCTTATTTCTCAGCATCAACATGGGTTTACTAAAGACAGGTCCTGTTTGACTAACATGCTCAGCTTTTATGAGGTAGTGAATGCTAATATGGATATTGGGAATGCTGTAGATGTGATATACTTGGACTTTGCAAAGGCCTTCGACACTGTTCCCCACAGAAGTCTGGTGCAAAAGTTGAGGATGCAAGGACTGGGGAAGAGTTTGTGTGCATGGATAGGGAACTGGCTAATGGACAGAAAACAAAGAGTTGTGGTCAATGGATCGTACTCAAAATGGGAGACTGTTAGCAGTGGGGTCCCACAGGGGTCTGTACTGGGTCCAGTGCTCTTCAATTTATTTATTAATGACCTAGTAGATGCAGTAGTGAGCAATGTTGCTATTTTTGCAGATGATACAAAATTGTGCAGAATCATCAACTCTCAGGAAGATAGTGTCATATTGCAACAGGATCTGGATAGGATGGCTATATGGGCACATACATGGCAGATGAAATTCAATGTTGACAAATGTAAAGTCATGCATTTTGGTCGTACCAATGGTCTAGCACCATACAAAATAAATGGGATACAGTTGGGAACATCAAACTTGGAGAAGGACTTAGGAGTACTCATCGACAACAAGTTAAATAATCGTACTCAATGCCAAGCCGCTGCAGCTAAAGCGAACAAAATTTTAGGATGCATTAAAAGGGAAATAAAAACTCGAGATGCTAGCATAATATTGCCCCTGTTTAACTCTCTAGTAAGGCCACATCTGGAATATGGAATTCAGTTCTGGGCACCACATTACAAAAAAGATATTGCAGTTTTAGAGCAGGTGCAGAGACGAGCTACAAAATTGATACGTGGGATGGAAGGTCTCGCTTACCAAGAAAGGTTAGATAAACTGGGTTTATTTAGTCTAGAGAAAAGACGCCTTAGAGGAGATCTAATTAACATGTATAAATACATTAGAGGGCAATATAATAGCTTGGCGGATGAGCTTTTTGTCCCTAGGCCTTCTCAAAGGACTAGAGGACATGAGCTGCGCATGGAGGAAAAACGTTTTAGTCATTTATTTAGGAAAGGGTTCTTTACAGTAAGAGTGGTTAAGATGTGGAATGCATTGCCACAGGAAGTCGTTATGGCAAACTCTATACCTGCATTTAAAGGGGGCTTAGATGCTTTCCTTGCGTTGAAAGACATCCATGGCTACAATTACTAGGTTATGCCTAATGATGTTGATCCAGGGATTTTATCTGATTGCCATCTGGAGTCAGGAAGGAATTTTTCCCATTTGGGGCTAATTGGACCATGCCTGGTGGGGGTTTTTTCGCCTTCCTCTGGATCAACAGGGGTATGTGGGGGACGGGCTGGAGTTGTACTTTGTACTGGTTGAACTCGATGGACGTATGTCTTTTTTCAACCAAAATAACTATGTAACTATGTATTAGCTCAAGAATTTCCACAGTTATCCATGTAACGGATGGAGCGATCAAAGGAACCATAACTGATTTAATGAGCCATTCGCAGTTTCACTGTACCTGCCATGTGTACTTACACGTGCATGGCTTAATATTTGAGACAAGCATATGCTACTGGCAATATCAACCAGGTAGCCTGCGCGCGATCCGTGGCCCGGTGGGGTTCAAACACACGACGGAGGCTGGGGGATGGGATGGGCTGCTGGAGATATCCGCGGCAACCTCCCTTTCATGCACCGCCTACCCCACCCCACAGGGCCCTCGCCCACCCTCGGGCCATCCCCATCCCGGCAGCCGGGGCCTGGCCCCCGAGGGGGCTGGCCTCCAGCCATGGAGTGGGTCGGGTCTGGGGGTCAGCCTTCCCCGGTGAAGTTGGAAAAGCGTGCTCTGCTGTGGGCCTGCCCACAGGAGGGGACAGACCCTCTTCCCGTCATTGTCAGAGCGGGACCCCTGGCGTCATTGGTCCGCAGGGCTGGTTGACCTACGGGTCCTGACAAACTTGCCTGCGCCTTTGGCCTGGCCACCGGGAGGGGACGGCCGGGCCTCGTACTGGATCCTCGGCTGGTGGGGGGGGGGGGGGGATCCGGGCAGCGGGGTGGTGGGGAGCGATCTCCACCGCCGTCGGCGGCCGGGGCCCCTGGGCCGTGGCCTGGCAGTCGACTCTCCCCCTGCCCCGGGTCGCCCCATTGGTCTGCAGGAGGTCTGCATGGATGGTGGCTCTCGCCTGCCTACGCCGGAGGGGGTGGCTCGCCCTCGGTCCGTCCACCGTCCCTGGCCCTGCCGGTCAGGGCCGTGCAGAGGATCCTTAAGTGGGGGGTGCTCAAATTTTTAAAAGGGGCCTCGCAATGCCCCCCTCCCCATCCCCACCTGCACACACCCCCATTCTCGTTTCTGGCTAGTTGGTATTGGTTGTCATGTAGGCTCTGAATACAGATGCTGGGTGCCAGGGCTGGGCCGAGGCATAGGCTGGAGAGGCTCCAGCCTCAGGGCGCAGTGTAGGAGGGGGCGCAGAATTCATTCAGCTGTCATTCCTAATTGTGTTTGAAGCAGAAAGAAATAAGAAAAGGGGATACATAGCAGTGACTGCAAGCCAGATAACTAGATATTAAGGTGTTGGGGAGGTTGTGGGCCCTGTGGCACCTCTTAGTCTAATAGCAATCAGTGTGTGACGGCTGGGGTGGGAAGGATGGAGGGGCGCACTTTGGTGCCTCAGCCTTGGGTGCTGGAGGACCTTGTCCCGGCTCTGCTGGGTGCCATGTGGGTTCTGGCTATAGGTCGGTATCGGGTGTCATGCGGGTGTTGATTGCAGGTACTTAGTGCCATGTGAGATCTGGGTGCGTGTACTGGATGTCATGTGGGTGCTGGGTGCAGGTACTGGGTGTGACATGGGTGCCTGTAGTGGGTGCTGGCTATGGGTGGGCTTTGGGTCAAGACGTTGCTTTATAAAGTCACAATTTCACAAAAATGCTTGCTTGTATTGCAAAGCTCAAACCAAGTTATACTCTTATAAAAGGGAGCATCATGCTTCAAATAGCAATCAATGTACAATTGACTTTGTAGTGATTGAAGATCAGTATACAGTAGTGATGATCAAGTAGATGCAAATAACTTTGAGTTATTGAGCAAATTTATACAGCTTGAAAATGAACCAATCGAACTTTACCTCAGCAGGATTTGATTGGTTCATTTTCAAGCTGCATACATTTGCATAAATTTGCATCAACTCAAAGTTACTTGCATCCACTTCATCATCACTACAGTATGTGCACATGCTTCCAAACTCAATCAAATACAAATAGACTCAGAAATCACAAAAACTGTCAATCTATATATATAATAGAGTAAGTGCCTCAACCTTCAAACAAGAAGAAGAAGTAGTGCCCTGCCCCCAGGGCGTGCCTCAACCTTCAAGCCAGAAGAAGAAGTACTTTGCATGAGAAAATGTATGCGTGCTCAAACACCAAGTTTAAGCCTCTTTTCCACGGACTGTTGAGCTGTGTGCTCAGCAAACAGTTACCAGGCAGCAGCAAGCAGTTACCAGGCAACAGTGAGCAGATACCAGGCAGCAACAAGCAGTTACCACTACCAGGCAGCAGTGAGCAGTTGTGAGAGTTTGAGAGGCATTTCACTGCCTATCAACAGTCCATGGAAAAGAGGCCTTACCCTAGCAAGTCTGGCTTTGCAAATCTGGCCTAATTGGCTATTCATGAGGCAATGCTCATCCAAATGCATGCACAAACCAATACCGCAAAGTGGTCAACCTGCTACATGCTACATTAGCACTATCCAGGAGCGCCACGGGGAGGATTCCCAATGCCCCCTTTTTATACACCTGGGGGGACCGCAGGGTCCCAGGCTCTCTCACTGCCTGGGAACCACAGCGGCACCCCGGAGGGGGAGGCTGGGTGGCACAGACGACCCCCCCACTTACCTAATGTCCATTGCGTTCTGCTACATGCACATTAACTTGGGGGCACCACATTAGAAAGGAGTGAAGCATGGGTCACCCCAAGCTTTAGAGCTCAGGGCTGGCTCACATACATACAACACTCCAGAGGGGAGAGGGGGGGGGGGGGAGGACAGGCGCAGACAACTCACTCCAGGGTTCACACCACCGGAGCAAGCCATCCACCACCTGCCTCCAAAGGATACAAACTGCACAAAATGCTTTCCATGAGAAAATGAATGCGCATGTAGCAGAACGCAATGGACGTTAAGGTAAGTGCCTATTTTTAATATTAGGAGGTGGGTGCGGACGGCTCTCCCCGGCGCTGGCCACGCTTGGGGGGGTCGGCTGCGCCACCCAGCCTCCCCCTCCGGGGTGCTGCTGTGGTTCCCAGGCAGCGAGAGAGCCTGGGACCCCGCGGTCCCCCCAGTTGTATAAAAAGGGGGCATTGGGAATCCTCCCCATGGCGCTCCTGGATAGTGCTAATGTAGCATGAACTAATTCCCGCAGGGCGACCGCTTTGCGATATTGGTTTTTTGACCCTGCATAGTTTGGCATGCGAAAGCAAATGCATATTTGCATGAGCATTGCCTCATGAATAGCCAATTAGGCCAGATTTGGAAAGCCAGACTTGCTAGGGTTAAACTTGGTGTTTGAGCACGCATAATTTTTCTCATGGAAAGCATTTTTTGCAGTTGTATCCTTTGGAGGCAGGTGGTGGATGGCTTGCTGTGGTGGTGTGAGCCCTGGAGTGAGTTTTCTGCGCCTGTCCCCCCCCCCCTCTCCCCTCTGGAGTGTTGTATGTATGTGAGCCAGCCCTGAGCTCTAAAGCTTGGGGTGACCCATGCTTCACTCCTTTCTAATGTGGTGCCCCCAAGTTAATGTGCATGTAGCAGAACGCAATGGACATTAAGGTAAGTGCCTGTTTTTAATATTGGGAGGTGGGTGCGGACGGCTCTCCCCGGCGCTGACCACACTGGGGGGGCGGCTGCGCGCCCTCCCCCTCTGGGGTGCCGCTGTGGTTCCCAGGCCGTGAGAGAGCCTGGGACCCCGCGGTCCCCCCGGTTGTATGGGGGCATTGAGAAGCCTCCCCGTGGCGCTCCGGGATAGTGCTAATGTAGCATGAACTAATTCCCGCAGGGCGATCGCTTTGCGGTATTGGTTTTTGGACCCTGCATAGTTTGGCATGCGAAAGTAAATGCATATTTGCATGAGCATTGCCTCATGAATAGCCAATTAGGCCGGATTTGCAAAGCCAGACTTGCTAGGGTTAAACTTGGTGTTTGAGCATGCATACATTTTCTCATGGAAAGCCTACTTCTTCTTGCTTCAAGGTTGAGGCGCGTACTCTATTAGATAGATAGATGCGGCGTATGCTACGTCGCGGGTTGGCTAGTACATTTTAATTGCTCTAATGCAAGTGCCCTATAAATTTCTTTTGTGCATCAGAAAACCCCTGCATAAAAATTACAGATACAAATCACACCTCTTTTCAGAGATTTTCATTCTACCTACTATCATACACCTCTTGGTTAAAGGACAATTGAGGTGACATTAGACATGATAAGATAGACATGTGTATGTACAGTGCCTAGCACACAAATAACTAGGCTTTCTCTGCCTGAAATAGTTACCGGTAAACATCAGGTATGCAAATGACAGATTCTGTCCGGGTCGGGACCGGGTTGGACTGGGTCAGAATAACCTTCACTGATAAGTAATTACAGCTATAAAACACTTTCCTGTCAGTAAATGGTTTCTAAAAGCAGAAAGGAGATAAAAGGTCAATAATTCATTGATTTGAGCTCTGGCATCATTCAGTAAAGGTGTCACTGAACACAGACAATGAAACAATAAAATCTTCAAAACTAGATAAAAATCTAAAATAAAACCTTGGGATAAAAAAAAAAAAAAATTAGGAGAAGGAAGAGATACTAGTTTTTCCCATCAGTTTATTTTCAGTTCGCATGTCCTTTAACTATTGTACCATTATCAAATTGAAAATGCAGCAATCATATTCATATAAAAAAGCAACAATTGCACCCACATATGAAATGCTGCCATCACACCCACATGAGACATACAGTGTTGACTCCCACAAGAGAAGTGCAGCATTGTCCACCACATAGGAAATGCAGTTATACCACCCCCACATATAAAATGCAGTTATCACGCACACATATGAAATGCATCAATTATAATCACTGTTATGCAGAACATGAAATGCAGCCATGGCCCCCTCATATGAAATGCAGCCATTATCCCCATATGAAATGTACCCACCATCCCACACAGGAAATTGATTAACAATTTCTGCCTCCCCATCATTGGTGTCAGTGGGCCCTGTAATACCCCCCCCAAGACAGAAGTAACAGGTGGCTTCTCCCTACCCCCTGAGACAGTAGTGCCAAGTGACACCCCTGCTCTTCCCCGATGACACCCCCTGCCCCCAAAGAAAGGATATATACATATGCATATGGTGGCATAGTGACTAGAAATCTCGCCTTGCAACGCTGGGTCCACGGTTTGAATCCAACTATTTGCAAGGTGTTTGTATGCTCTCTCTGGGTCTGCGTGGGTTTCCTCCAGGCACTCCGGTTGCCTCCCACATCCCAAAAACATACAGACTTCCCCTACAAATTTGCCCTATACAATATATACATAAGACTGCAGTAGGGATTAGATTGGAAGGCCATCTAAGGGAGAGTTAAGTGAATAGACATAATACAACCCACCTAGGGTATACTTTAATATTTTGTTGCTGACCTCGCTGTGGCCAGGCCACGCATGCGCAGTATGCCCCAGGCCAGAAGACTTCCTGGGGCAATTTGCAAAAGCTGCAGGCAGCAGAGGACAGAAGTGAGGGAGAGATAAGGCCAGAGGGGGCTAGAGGAAGCCCCAGGTATGTATGCATTTCTTATATCCCCCTATCTCAGGTTTACTTTAAAATCAGGGCCCCCCTCAAAAAAAAAAATCACACTACCACCAGGTTTAAAGAGACTCAGAGACCAAAATAATAATAGATTTATACATACCTGGGGCTTCCTCCAGCCCCATCCGCATGGATCGCTCCCACGCCGCCGTCCTCCGCAGCCTTTAATGACAGGCCCCCCTCCTGGTCCCACTCACACCATATTGCTACCCCCATCCCTTCCCCCTCAGAAAATAATCCCACTACCAACAAGTCCAGTGGCAAGTTAAAATCAGGACCCCCTCCTAAAATCCCTTCCCCCAGAAAGAACCACAAGTTAAAATCAGCCCCCCCTCCTCCTGCTCCCAGAGTCCCACACTAAGTTAAGTCATGGGCCCCCTTTATCTCCCAATCAGCTCCACTCTGTCCTTTCCATTGATTCCCTCCTCTCCTGTAATGCATAACCCTCAATGCTGGTCTGCCTTCAATTAATTTAAAAACTCACGGCAGCCCACGCAGCAGGAACGCTGTCTCAGCTGTCAGCTCTCTCCTCAGTCGCGCTGTTGTCCTGGGTGGCATCGCAGTCTGTCACTGTCAGTGACTCTGCGGCTCCCATGCACCTCGCACTCTCTCCTCGCTTCTTGTCCAGTCCTACTGACGTCACCTCATCGCCGACGCTGGGAAAGATTCTCCCTTCGGCAGCCGCGTCTCCTACGTCGGGTTGGTGTTGTGCGGTTGCCATGGAGACGCGCTGTGCCGAAGCTGCAAACGTTTTGATGCGGGGGGCCCTCTTTCTCCGTCCGACGGCCTACTATGTGTGCCCCTGGCCCCTGGTCTGGCGTACGTTAAAAAGGGGCGCTGGGAAAAAAGGGCGCGGGGTTTTAAACGATAAGCATGGATAACGTTTAAAAATATATTGTACTGTATTTCGTTTAAAATTAATGGTTTATAAAGTTATAAATCATTAAATAATGTGCATTAAATCGGCAATTGTAAAAACGTTAATCTTTCGTTTAAATAGTGAAACGTATAATAACGTTTAAAAAAAAATTACTAAGTAACCCTCCCTGTACCTACCCCTAACCCCTAGACCCCCCTGTTGATGCCTAAACCTAAGACCCCCCCTGTTGGTGCCTAAGTAACCCTCCCTGTACCTACCCCTAACCCCTAGATCCCCCTGTTAGTGCCTAAACCTAAGACCCCCCTGTTGGTGCCTAAACCTAAGACCCCCCTGTTGGTGCCTAAACCTAAGACCCCCTGTTGGTGCCTAAACCTAAGACCCCCCCTGTTGGTGCCTAAACCTAAGACCCCCCTGTTGGTGCCTAAACCTAAGACCCCCCTGGTGGTGCCTAAACCTAAGACCCCCCTGTTGGTGCCTAAACCTAAGACCCCCCTGTTGGTGCCTAAACCTAAGACCCCCCTGTTGGTGCCTAAACCTAAGACCCCCCTGTGATAAGCATTAATAACGTTTGAAAAACATATTGTGCGGTTTTTTCGTTTAAAAATAATGTAATAAAAAAAAATTGTACTGTTTTTCGTTTAAAAATAATGTTTGAAAAAAATATTGTACTGTTTTTCGTTTAAAAATAATATTAAAAAATGTATAAATCATTAAATAATGTGTAATCATGAGAAGCAGTAATAAAACATTAAGTCTCCGGGCGCCACTTTTAAAACGTTATTTTTCTCCGGCGCCCTTTTTTCCTATCGGGCGCCCATTAAACAATATTTATTATGGGAGTGAATGGCGGTGCCCGATTTGTCCACTAGCCTCCTGCGCCCTTTTTTACTGTTCCCCCTGGTCTGACCTGCAGCAGCAGATTCGCCACTTGTCAGCGCGGATGACTGCAGTTAAGCAAGCAGGCACTCTCAGGGTCATTTTTCGCAGCGCACTGGAGGAGGTTGGGGGAAACGGGGCCCACCCATGAGACTGACCAAAAGGGGGGGGTGCTGCAGCACCCCGAGCACCCCCCTGTGCACGTGCCTGCTGCCGGGTCCGTCTGGCCTGACAAGCTCCTCCCAACAATTTCCCTGAGGGTTCCAGGCTTGGGTTGGGGGAAGTTGGAAGCCGCCCTTCCCAGGGGCATGTGGATTCTCGTCCGAGTCTACGGGGCCTCGGTGGCCAGCCGCATCTGCTCTCATCGGGGTTTGCGCGCCGGAGGAGTCCCGTGCCGGCCTCCCCACGGGTGCCCACAATGTGGCCTTGGTCGGGGAACCCATCCAAACCTTATGCCTCTGCCCCGCAGGGGCACCACTCCTTACCCTCCCCCCCCCCCCCGGGAATCCATGTGAGGGGAGGAAGTCCCTGCCACTGGGGCATCTGACTGAAATAGTGTCCCAGTTGTTTTTAAAATGCTTTGTCTTTTATTTAGGAACCCTTATCCGTCAGGGCTAAAGCAAACCCTAGGCTGAAAAATTGACTTACCTAAGGAAAAATAAGTCTCAGGTTCCTCCAGAGGCTTCTCACACTGTCTCTCAAGCTGTCCTCTGGTCCGGTGCCGCTGCCCCGGGACCCTCCAGAACATCAGGGCCACACTCCTCCTGTGGCACAAGCGTGGCCATGCTGCATCTGGGTGAGCACCACCATGCCTGCCCAGTAGCATGGAGTTGCTCATGCATGAGTGACCCGGGCTTACTGCGCAAACTCGAGCATACTCACATAAGTGCAACACGGCTGCACTCATGCACTCATGCTTGAAGAAGAGCGCTGTCTAAATGAGATTTGTGGTGCTTTTGGCAGAAATCTTTGGGGGGTATATAAGCATCAACGAGGGACCAGATGATGCCATGGAAAACCTCTATTCGATCCAGAGGCTTCCCTCTTCTTAGGTAAGTATTTGATTTTTGACCCGAGCTTCATCTTGAGTACACTTTAAATTCAGATATTCCTCTGTCCCCATTTCTGCCTATTCTAGACCTGTTGTAGGAATGATACAATGAAATGCTGCTATAAGGATCCTTCCTGTCGGTTGCAGCGGAGCAGCAGAGCAACCAAGCAGTTTTGATTTCTCTGCATGCATTTGGTTGCTGCTTGGTTTTGATTGCATTCGCAATGAGTCTCATTGCTATCTGCAATTAGTGTTGGGCAAACACCTAGATGTTCGGGTTCGCGAACGTTCGCCGAACATCGCCGCGATGTTCGGGTGTTCGCACCGAACTCCGAACATAATGGAAGTCAATGGGGACCCGAACTTTCGTGCTTTGTAAAGCTTCCTTACATGCTACATACCCCAAATTTGCAGGGTATGTGCACCTTGGGAGTGGGTACAAGAGGGAAAAAAAGAGCTTATAGTTTTTGAGAAAATTGATTGTAAAGTTTCAAAGGAAAAACTGTCTTTTAAATGTGGAAAATGTCTGTTTTCTTTGCACAGGTAACATGCTTTTTGTCGCCATGCAGTCATAAATGTAATACAGAGAAGAGGTTCCAGGAAAAGGGACCGGTAACGCTAACCCAGCACCAGCAGCAGCAGACGTGATGGAACAGGAGCAGGCGCAGGAGGAGAAGGCCATGCTTTTTGAGACACAACAACCCAGGCCTTGCATGAGGACAAGAAGCGTGCGGATAGCATGCTTTTTACCGCCATGCAGTCATAAATGTAATAAAGATAAGAGGTTCCATAAACAGGGACCGGCAATGCTAACCCAGCAGCAGCAGCACACGTGATGGAACAGGAGCAGGCGCAGGAGGAGAAGGCCATGCTTTTTGAGGCACAACAACCCAGGCCTTGCATGAGGACAAGAAGCGTGCGGATGGCATGCTTTTTACCGCCATGCAGTCATAAATGTAATAAAGATAAGAGGTTCAATAAACAGGGACCGGGCGTCAACGCTAACCCAGCAGCAGCAGACGTGATGGAACAGGAGGAGGCGCAGGAGGAGAAGGCCACGCTTTCAGGTGCAACTCAGGCCTTGCATGAGGACAAAGCAATGCAATGAGTAGTTTTCAGGACACAATGGGCTATTCGGAGGAGCTATTCCCACCCCCACAATCTTCTACCTGTGAAAGGTCAATGGAACAGCCACAAATGTTGTGCCCGGATTCACAACCTTTTTCTGTGGAAAATGCACCTCGCACTGAAATGCAAGGCGAGGCCGAGGATGAACATGACGTCAACAACTCAACATGACGCAAAATGGGGGCGGAACAGAAAGCTGCTTTCAATGTTTTGAAGGCCTTAATTGCCTCCGGTGGCCAGTTAGATGCATCATTCATCACACCCAAATTCCAGAGCAATGTGTGCAGGAATTTGAATCGCAGGAGGTGTACCGAGATCATCTGGACAAGTGACCAAGTGACCAAGTGACAAGTGACCAAGTGACAAGTGACATTGACCAGTGACAAAGTGACAAAATGACAAAGTGACAAAATGACAAAGTGACAAGTGACAAGTGACAAAGTGACAAAGTGACAAAATGACAAAGTGACAAGTGACAAGTGACAAAGTGACAAAATGACAAAGTGACAAAGTGACCAGTGACAAAGTGACAAGTGAGAGGTTGTTCTGGGGAGCTCTACTCCACTGCACTCAGTCACATATGAGGAGAGGTCTCGTCGGGACTGCTGATCCTCCTCAGCTTGCTCAAAGCCTTGAGGGTTCCTGAAGATCCTCTGCTTGGAGTTCGCCGGGGTTCAGCTTGGTGTCGGGGTCGGCGGCGTCCTCCTCACTCCAAGTTCTCCAACGTGGCAGATCTTCTGTTGAAGGAAAAAAAAAAAACATTGTTTAAAGTCCAGTACCGGTTCTGAAGGACTCACCAAGAGATGCAGGAGCGCTTCAATGTAGCGCACCATCACTCGCTGGGTGATGTCCCTCCCTACGCGCTGGAATTCTATGCTGCACATGCTAGCACGCTTTTGCGCAGTGCCGAGGCGCATTCCAGCAGCTAGCTAGTACGTACCAAGCTTCTGTGGATCTGATTGGGCCACTATGTTGGATCTCTGCCAAGTCCTCCAAAATTTTGAGCAATCCAAGTTGCTTGTGACTGAGCACTGCAGTGACAACTCTACAGTCAGCATTACAATACCACTGCTGTGTTTACTGAAGAAATCAATGTTGAAGATGGAAACCGCTGGCATGATGCAAGTGGGGGATTCTGAAGATGAAAATGATCAGCGTGATGATACCAACATCAGGCAACCTGCCTCAGAAAACGCTGGTCCCAGCTATGACAAAGAACAGGACGAGGAACAGCTGGAGTTGGAGCAGGAACTGAATGCCCCCACTGCCGAGGGACAGAGCGGTGCACGTTGGACTTCCACAATTTAGCGGGAATGGACAGCAGAAGAGGAAGAAAGTGATGCTGGTGACGAATATGGTGCATCACAACAATCACAACGCTCACAAGAACATGAAGACAGAGGAGTCTGGCAGGACTCTCTGGCACACATGGCTCAATTCATTCTAGACTGCATTGAGCGCGGCCCGCGCATTATTCACTATTCATTATTATTCATTATTCTGGAATCTGGACAACACCAATTACTGGGTTTATACCCAGTTTATACAAGCACAATGTTAAAAAACTGATTGAAGAAAGTGTCAGACAGGTCAAAAATGGAACAATTCCAGCAGGCCCTTGAGGATGGAGACTTTAGAGAGGAGATTGACATCCTCCTCCTTCTCTAGCCAGTTGTACGCCGACAGACTGACTTCAGCAAACCCAGGAGGACCAGGAGGGCAGCAAAGAACACAAGCTGCTGCTGCCTAGTGCCCAAAAGGGAATGGTATTGGCAGTGTCCTTGGAGTGGGAACATTTTCTGACACCCATGCAGCAGCCCACAGAACAGCAATCGGGCAGTTCCACGTCCTCCAACACCAATCGCCTGGAATCTTCTCCAGGCGATTGGTGTTGGAGGACGTGGTCCAGGACTACAAGGTCCAGGACTACATGTCAGATGGCGTAGCTGTGTTGAACAATCCATCTGCAGACAGACGGTGAGTGTGACAGGCAGCACAGAAGGACCATGGCAACTCACTCATAGTACCACAGTTTGATAGTGCTGCCCAAAAAATTATATGGATCCGTGGACCCGGGCAGTACTGGGAAGTGGGAACGCAGATTTTAGTACCTAAACACACGATACAACATGTTTTCCGGGGTCGGACTCTGAGGCACATACAGATGGTCCCGATCATCATCCTCATCATTCAACTCTTCTCCTGAGTCTGAACCACCCACCACCTCTGCCACCCCAACATCCCCAGACACAGACCCCTCATCGTCCTCAACATTAACTTGGGATGCTGGCCTGAGCCCGACCTCCTCCTCCACATCAGGCCCCATCATCTCCTCAATGGCAGCCCTCAATAATCGCTCTGGCGCCGGACCGATGGACACAACGTTCTCCTCCGGGGAGGGCTGCTGCTGACCACTGGCTGCTGGGGTGGATGTTATAGCTTGCGTGGGGCGTTGGCTGTTGCTGTTGTTGGGAGTGCTGCTCACAGCGGAGGTCTCTGAGGAACTCATGGTGAGCTCATATAGTGGTTGTGTACTGTTCCCAGCAGACACAGAGTGGCAGTAAACACAATGCTATATAGTGTGCTGGGTGAGCGGTGTACACAGAGTGGCAGTAAACACAATGCTATATAGTGTGGCTGAGCGAGCGGTGTACTACTGTTCCCAGCAGACACAGAGTGGCAGTACACACAATGCTATATAGTCTGGCTGAGCGGTGTACACAGAGTGGCAGTACACACAATGCTATATAGTCAGGCTAAGCCGTGTACACAGAGTGTCAGAAAACACAAGGCTATATATAGCGTGGCTGAGCGAGGTGCACAGTGGCAGTACACACAATGCTATATAGTCAGGCTAAGCCGTGTACACAGAGTGTCAGAAAACACAATGCTATATATAGCGTGGCTGTGCGAGGTGCACAGTGGCAGTACACACAATGCTATATAGTCAGGCTAAGCTGTGTACACAGAGTGTCAGAAAACACAAGGCTATATATAGCGTGGCTGAGCGAGGTGCACACAGTGGCAGTACACACAATGCTATATAGTCAGGCTAAGCCGTGTACACAGAGTGTCAGAAAACACAATGCTATATATAGCGTGGCTGAGCGAGGTGCACAGTGCAGTGGCAGTACACACAATGCTATATAGTCAGGCTAAGCCGTGTACACAGAGTGTCAGAAAACACAATGCTATATATAGCGTGGCTGAGCGAGGTACAGTGGCAGTACACACAATGCTATATAGTCAGGCTAAGCCGTGTACACAGAGTGTCAGAAAACACAAGGCTATATATAGCGTGGCTGCTGAGCCAGGTGCACACAGTGGCAGTACACACAATGCTATATAGTCAGGCTAAGCCGTGTACACAGAGTGTCAGAAAACACAATGCTATATATAGCGTGGCTGAGCGAGGTACAGTGGCAGTACACACAATGCTATATAGTCAGGCTAAGCCGTGTACACAGAGTGTCAGAAAACACAAGGCTATATATAGCGTGGCTGCTGAGCCAGGTGCACACAGTGGCAGTACACACAATGCTATATAGTCAGGCTAAGCCGTGTACACAGAGTGTCAGAAAACACAAGGCTTTATATAGCGTGGCTGCTGAGCCAGGTGCACAGTGCAGTGGCAGTACACACAATGCAATATAGTCAGGCTAAGCCGTGTACACAGAGTGTCAGAAAACACGCTATATATAGCGTGGCTGAGCGAGGTACAGTGGCAGTAAACAATGCTATATATAGTCTGGCTGAGCGAGCGGTGTACTACTGTTCCCAGCAGTGACACACAATGACTGGGGGGGACCTTGGCTAGCGTGGCTGGAGCGCGAACTACCCTGCCTGCCTACCCAAAGCTAAACCCACAGACAAATGGCGGAGATATGACGTGGTTCGGGTATTTATTTACCCGAACCACGTGCCCGTTCGGCCAATCAGAGCGCGTTCGGGTCCGAACCACGTGACCCATTCGGCCAATCACAGCGCTAGCCGAACGTTCGGGGAACGTTCGGCCATGCACTCTTAGTTCGGCCATGCGGCCGAACGGTTTGGCCGAGCACCGTCAGGTGTTCGGCCGAACTCGAACATCACCCGAACAGGGTGATGTTCTGCAGAACCTGAACAGTGGCGAACACTGTTCGCCCAACACTATCTGCAATCACTCTGCAGTAGTGCAATCACTCTGCAGAGTAGCTCAGGATGTTGTCATGAATCCATCTATGGCTTGCTGCAGTTGAACTGCAGTTTCTTACATGCATGCGGTTGCATAATCTGGCATGCATTTGTAATGAGAGAATTTTCCATTCACAGGCAGCTTGCAGCTGTCAATCAGTCTAACACAGGATTGCATGATTACCATTCAGCTGTGTGGGAATTTGCATGTCTGCTCTCATTGGCTAATGTCCATAGAAAAGCCTGCCTCTCCTCTCAGACCTCGCCCAACATAGTGTTCAGCTTAGCCATAGTTGATTGCTGTGTTCCTGGTGTGAAGGTGTTATTATATTGTATTGCATCATCTTGCCTTACCTGCCTGGACATTTACTGCACCTGTGGGGGTACAATGCAGTCTTTACCCATCCTGATAGGTTGGAGACTGTCTTCACCACGTTGGTGACTGGTAGTACTCTTGCTTGTTCTGTTTCTGTGGACGTGACTGTAGCAGCGGTTGATATTAGTTACGCTCAGAGGCGCTTCTAGAGACCAGCTGACCAGCTAATTGCCTAGAGTGGCAGATTTATTGCAGGGTGGCTTTGAGGGAAAAAAAAAGTTTATTTTTCCTGTCCTTAGAGGCTGAAAACTCAGGGAACGGAGATAAAAAGTTCTAATGAAAGCCTCTACTGCTCAGCCTCAAATAAGGAATCTACAAACCTTTTGTCTACAACACTTTGACATTCCCTAATGTGTTATCTCGGGATCTAGAGTGTGACAGCAGATGCCACTTCAACAGAGCTGAATTTTAACTCCCCAAAAACGTGCTATTTTAGCTTTAAACATTCATTCACTGAGGCTGGGAGAGGAACAGCCTCCCCTCTTTAGCTGGATCTGCAGCTGCTGGCTCATGGAGCCGATCTTTGTTTACACACCCCCCTGTAGACTGGGCTGTATTGGGCTGTGCTGCCAGAGCATGTGACCGGGGCTATGGAGCGTCTGCTTGAACCTAGCCTGTGCTTAAAGTGAACCTCCGGACTAAAAATCTACTCAGCAGAACTGAAAAGGCTTTTTGTTTCTTAAACAGTTTCACAGCATCAGAACTTTGTTTTTCTTACCAAAGCATCATTTTTAGCTGCATTTTTAGGTAAGCTCCACCCATCAAAGAAAAAAAGCCCGGGCTTTTTTTCCCTGATGCTGTGCAGAGCATGATGGGATTTCCTATGTTGTTCACGTTGCCTAGCAACTGGGAGAGGTGCTCAGGACAGAGGACAGTTGGAACTGTGTCTCATGCTCCCTGTCACCTCTTTTCAACCAAAAAGATGGCTACCATCATGAAATCAAACATTTGCCTGTTCTTTTAAAACAGGGTGGGTAAGAGATTATATTACCTATCTATTTTAATTAAAATAATTAATGTAACTTAATGACAGTATGTTTGTTTAGGCTGAAGTTCCTCTTTAAGTTATCTCTGCTCCTGTCAAAACCCTGATTGATGGAGTGTAGATCTGAGATCTGAGTGAGCCATGCACCACTGGAGGGAATGGAGAAGGGAGAGAATATATGGATTGGATATGAAGCTTGTATAAGCATCCAGTCCCCCTGCCATGCTGTCACAGCCTCTCTCTCAGCACACACACACACACTGCACATATGCCAGCCTATCAGGCTGGCTGGAAGCTTTTACAGGCTGGAGGAAGTGCCCTTGTAATGGATTGACTATTCTCTGCACAGCATTTACAACAAAAATGCATGCTTTCCTGTATCTTGTCTCACTTTCTACTTGTCCCCTGCCCCCTCCCTCTCTCTTGCGTGTCCTCTGTCACTCTTCCTGCTCCCTAGTTCAATGGCAGGCAATCTATGTACAGCTTTCCCCCTTCCAATTGATCTGCTATCAACTTGACCAGGGTAGGGCCCTATTTGAGCCGACCTTATTAATTACCGTAACAGAAGCTATGACACCCAATTGGAGTTATAAGGCCACAGCTTTATTACAGTATTGACATTAAACATTAAATGAGCTGTGACAAGAAACACTGAAATAAAAGGAGGGGGAGGGAAACAAAAAGATATTACAATCACAAACATATTTCTATTAACAGATGGCGGGGCGCTTGAGCGCTCTGCAGGTCCCTTGACAATGCCCTCCCGTGCCGGCCACCAGCCTTCGGCTTACATTATCACATTATACATTATTGCATTATCCAATATTGCCATTATCCATTATCATTATCATATATATTCCATTATGGGATCCTCATTCGGCGCATTAATTAGTTATGCCAGCTCGGTGGGGAATACTTTCTCGATGTCCAAAGATACGGCATTGTCAAGGACCCGCCACCACATTCGTCCTTGCCCTCTCAAGGACGAATGCCCGCCCACACGCAGAGCGCTGCCTCGAGAGCCTCTCTCAGGCCAAATAGGAAGATGCTGTTGCCCAAGTTGTTCAGATGCACCAATGCGTGGCGGACCGCTAACCCCCCTGACTTATCATGAAATTGAAATGGCTCTATTAATTTATTATTAGGCTAGAAGGTCGGCCCGCTCCCTATCGGGAATACCTCCAGCCATCGGGCCATTGCCCCGACGTCAGTGGTGTTATCCCCCTCTTCCGCTCCTGATTCGGTTTTAGTTCCCTGTGTGCTTTCGTTCCTTTTGAAGCATCTCGCCCCCGGGTGCCCGCTGACCCCACCGGAAGCGCAAACGTGTTTATATTTGCATTCGCTTCCCCGCTTGCAATTATCGTTGTTAAAGTCCCAGCATAGACCCTTTCTCTGCTGGGCCGGCGAGGTGTTCGCCCCGCTGGCCGCTGCTTGAAACGGGATGTTGTGGTCACCCTTGTACCCATTCCCATATTCCGGCTTGGCTGGGCTACTCAGCGACATCCATAGCATGATGTCCCTGTGTTCCCAAGTCAAGGTCGGTCTGACAGCCATTTTCTGCCTAAATTGCTCGTCATAGAGCAACCAGGCCTTCCCCCCATATTTGTGGTATGCCTCCCTGATGCCGTCCAAATAGCAGAACATCGCTGCGCACTGCTCTGGGGTCTTCTCCCCCACTATACTGGCGAAGATATGAAAAGCTCTCGACCAATTGGGGAATGTCCTAGGGATCAACCTATACATTCTCCTTCGGTCATCCTCTTCCTTGCGATGTTCTTTGCCCCTCTCCCACTTTTCTAAATTGTAGGCGTCCAGCGGGAGCACGGTGAATATGTCTATGTACTGACCTTTCCATATTTTCTCCTTCGTCTCCTCCGATACGTGGAAACCCAGCGGACCTGCGAAACAGACGTAGGTGCTGCTCTTTGCCGAATCGGCAATCCGGGGAGTGCGTTCGGATTTTTCGGGTGCTACCGCCGCCGGAGGTGTGACGCTCCAAGATTGGGTGTTCACCGCCTCGGGGGCTGAGCCACCTTCCCCAGTCTGTTTCGTGGGCCCTGCTTCGCCTCCCCCACCCCAGGCCCCTGCCTGTTTCCCTGTATTATTAGCCCTAATGGCCTTCAGAATCTCCAGCAGCAATGCTTGTTGGTCGTCAACCTGTGTACCATCCTTCGCCGTATTACTACCGGGTATTTCATTAGCAATAATTGCATTTGTCTCACCTGCTCGGTCTCCGCTCCCTGAAGGCTCCGTTGTACACTCACTTTCTTGTCGCTCCTGAGCCATGTGCTCCCCGGAGCTGTGGCAGGTGACCTGCGGGGGCAATAATAAAGAAGAGACCCCCTCCACCCAGTTGTACTGCGGCTGGACGACGTGCCCCTGCCGTCCATTGCCCCACTCGTCTTCTTGTTGGCCCCCTTCCCACTCCTCGTCTCCCCCCCATTCTTCCGCCGGACTCACCTCCGTGTCGCTCTCCGCCTGTTGTCCGCTAAGTGCCCTTCTGCCTGTCTCATGGTGCCCCCCAGCCCCGTTGTGCCTTCCTGCAGCTCCTTGGTCCCCGCCCCGGTGTCTCATTGCCCCCTTGCCCCCTACCTTGATATGCTTCCCATTCGCTCTGCGGCTTCCTCCCTGCAATCCCTGTCCTCCTGCGCTGGTCCCCTTTTTCTGACCACTGCTGCGGTGTTCCCCTTTAAGGTGGTCATACCTGTGTGGGCCCTTATTTGCCTTGTGGCCTCCCTGGCGACCATCTTCTAGTGGCCTGCAGGGGGTGGGGCAGCTGTCGGGCGTCCTGGGGTAGCTGTGGAAGTGGTGGAGGGCGGGGGGGTCAGCTAATGGGTCCATACACGACCCATCACCGCTTGAATCCACCTCCTGTCTCCGCTGGCTGGGGCTGCTTTGTAGTGTTGTCCGGATCATGAACGATTCGGATCTTTGATCCGAATCTATTTTGTGAGTCGAATCATCCGAATCATCAAAATGAGTGATTCGGATCGAAAAAGGGGCGGGGCACGGAGTGACACGCCCCCTCTCAGCGGGCTCCTGGAAGCAGAGCAGGGATGGATCGCTGAGTTGAAAGGGAGGCAGCCTTGCAGCCAAAGGTAGATGAGAGAGAGGGGACATGGGTGCCACTGCCAGATATGTGTAGAGCACACATACTGGCTGCAATGTGCTGCCCATTATAGGCTGTCTGTTCCGTAGCTATGCACAGTGATCACATTGGAAACTTTTGGTTCAGCACAGCTCAGTAACTTTGCAGGCACTGTGATTGAAAGGCAATATGATCCTCCTGCACTCTGCACTAAACAGCTGCACTTCACTTCTGGGAATGCTTTCTTTCACTGCGACGTTTGCTTTCAAAGTACACAGATGAGCATATAGGTGAAAAACATGTAAAGCTATGATTGCACCATGTGGGTATTGTGTGCAAGCAAACATTTCTGCTCTCTGCTTGTCCCTCCTCCCTTCTCTGCCCGCTCCCTGCCCTCTGTCCATCTTCTCCCCTTCTATCTGTGTGTCCACCCACCTCCCCTTCTCCTGTCCACAGCAGGGAAAGACCTGTCCTGCTATTCATTTCACCCTCTCTCCCACCCCCAATGCTTCAGTAGTAAAATGATCCGAGATTCGGATCAAAGATCCGGATCTCTTCAATGATCCGATTCGAATCATCCGGATCATTGAAAAGATCTGAACTTCCCATCTCTACTGCTTTGTGCCCCGATCGGCGGGCGGCCATTTTGGTGGAGCCCTGCAGTGCTCCGGCGGCGGCCATCTTGCCGTGGGCCTGTGGAGGCCGTGCGGCGGCCATTTTGCCGGAGCCTGCTGGAGGATGGGTGGCGGCCATCTTGGGAAGCCCCGACGAGAGAAAGGGGGGGTGTCTCTGCAGGCTGCCGTGGACCGGATGTACATCTCCGCCCGGCTGCGCTGCCTGCTATCGTGGGGCTGGCTTCTGCCTGAACTGGGGCCTTTCTCCTGCACCCTGCCGCCGCTCTCCCCTGACAGCTCACTGGCTGGGGCCCGCCGCCTGCCGTGCCGAATCCGGACCTGGTGGGGGCAATGATGTAACCCGGGTCCTGGTCCCCCTCCCCCCGTCTCCTGCTCCTCGCTGGTGAGCCTGTGGGGCTAAATCGCGCTGGCGGCCTCCTCCTCCTCACATTCCCCGGGCGCGGGGCGCCCCCCAGGTTAGTGAGTTGCGCTTGCACCCACACGGTCCCCTGTTCCCCCGGCATGGCCTGCACCCGGTCCCACAATTGATCCAGGGAGGCGTCCATGGCTCCCAGCGGTGTTATGCCCTGGGTCTAGCTGTTAGGGATGGACGGATTGGAAGGGCTGGGGCACCCCGGAGTTGCTCGGGATGGGATGGGTCGGACTGGGGCAACCCAACTGCTGGGATGGATGGTGTGGGAGGGCTAGATCCACGTGAAGCCGCACGGGATGAGTGGGAGGCCTGGGGCGCCCAGAAGCAGCTCGGGTTGGAAGGGATAGCACTTGGAGCTGCTCGGGATGAGTGGGAGGCCTGGAGCGCCCAGCAGCAGCTTGGCATGGATGGGGAGGACTAGAGCAACCTGAGGCTGCGCGGGATGGGTGGGCGGCCTGGGGAGCCCAGAAGTAGCTCGGGATGGATGGATGGCAGGGATGGTCGTAGTCAGCCAACTTCGCTACGCTGGAACTACGCGTAGTTTTACACATTTACGCTTCGCCAAACTACGGCTTTGAAATCAAATAATCGCTTTGTATGCATTTCGTAGACTACGCGTTAAAATACGCAATTACGCGTAGTGGAAAACGTAGTGCATGCGGACGCTTATGCCATTATGCGGAAAAATGTACGCATTAATTCCTCTGTCAAAGCTTGTACCAGGACCTCTTCTATGCGTACATTCCCCTTTCCAATGCGTAATTTTGTAAGCATAAAATCGTACGCGGAAAAATAGACGCAAATAGCGCATTCGTAGTTTACTTCGCAATACACTTGTGAACTAGACATAGGGGAGTAAACTACGCGTAACGGTACTTCGCTACGCGTAAAATTGTAAGCGTAGTTTTGAAACTTTGCCTACGAACTACAATGCGTAGATGCGAACTACGATGCGTAAATTCGCACTTGCGTAGTTTCTGCGCATCCCTGATGGATGGGAGGGAGGGTGGAATCTGCAGCTTGGTGCGAATTGCAGGTAGCCCCGAGGGAGGGAATGAGGCAGTTTGTATGCCTGATGCTGGATGAGGGGTAGGGAGGGATTCCTGGCTAAGGCCCAATAAAGAAAATGTTTGCACTTACCCCAGCCTTTGCTCCAGCGAGGAGAAGTTTGCTGTATCCACACGATCCCAAAAGGAAGGCTGAATGGCCAGCCCCCTGGTCTTATAGTACCCCTCCTTCACACCTGGCGACCCTATTGTTCTTGGACAGTCCGGCTCAGAGCCCACCCGGTCACGCCCCTTCTCGCCCTAGCTTCGCCCAGCTCTCAGGTTACTATTCATGCATTGCATGATGTGTACCGGCCTTTCTCCATCCCTCTCTTCCTTGCTTACATTCTCCCTCCTTTTCTATTTCTCATTCGCTTTCTTTCTTTCTTTCTTTCTTATTTCCTCTTTGTCTTCCCAGCCTCCTACATCTCTTGCTTAGGGCCAGTTTCCACTAGGAGCCATGGCCGTTTCTGATTCGGTTGCAGTTTCTGTTCTGCTGTGCAGCCGCAGCCTGAATCGCTAAAAACGGCTATAGGGATTCGGCTTCGTGCTGCATAAAGCTGCAGCATGCCATCCAGATTCGCACCAAAGTGCAATCTGAACTGCAAAACCATAGGTGAGATGGGCAGCGTTTCCCACCCTCTTGTATTGCGCTTTGAGTCCTATGGGAGAGAAAGGCTATAGAAATGTTACTGTTATTGTTGTATCGGGCCCATATTCGGAGTGGAAATATGGTCTCCTTCCTCCTTCATGACCTGCAGCACTTTAGATAGTACATAGTCATATCACTGAATGGCCTCAGAGGAGCTCACAATCTAATCCTACCATAGTCTAATGTCTTACCATATTATTATTATGTATTTATATAGCACTGACATCTTCTGCAGCACTTTAGATAGTACATAGTCATGTCACTGACTGCAGAGGCGTAGCTAGAGCTTTCAGCGCCCGGGGACAAAGACAGTTTATGCCCCCCCCCCCATGGTGGCAAAGCGCAAAAAGGGGGCGTGGCCCCGCTTCAGAATGTGAGCGTGGTCATCGGTGCCGCTATACAAATACATAATAATATGGTAGGACATTACACTATGACTATGGCAGTATTAGATGTACTCTGTAAAGTGCTGCTGCAGAAGATGTTAGCGCTATATAAATACATAATGATATGGTAAGACATTAGACTATGACCATGGTAGGGATAGGGATTAGATTGTGAGCTCCTCCAAGGACAGTCAGCGACATGACTACAGTCTGGTGGGTCAGGTCTGGCGGCTGGAGGCCTCTGGCTCAGGCATAGTGGTGGTGTGTGCTGGGCTCTGGCCCAGTGGGTTCTATGGCTAGAGGCCTCAGGCCTGCCTGGTGGTGTGGTGGGCACCACCAGGCAGGCGTGTAGTGGGCTGGACCCTAGTGGGCTGGAGACCATGGTCAGCAGTGAATGGGGGTGGGTACCTGGGGAGGCTGGTATGTCTGGGAGTGAGGGGTCGCAGCAGCCAGTAGGCAGACAGAAAACTTACAGAAAACAGCCAGCCAGGTTGCAGCCTACTGCTACATGTGCGCTGCCTGAAACTGGATAGTACTGCCTAGATCTGGGTTGGGTGGGCTGGGCTAGCAGGAGCTTGGCTTCTATCTTTTCTTCCCCCAGATACTGTGATAATGGCTGGATGAATGTGTGATAAAATGCTAAAAGCTTTAAGCCTAAAGGGTCAGGGACAGGGTCAGTCAGTCAGCGAAAGGGAATGTATGTACAGTATGTATGTATGACATACATACATTCTGTGATTCCATCCCTGGCTGCCTGACCCTGTCCCTGACTCTGCAGGCTACTTCAAGCATTTAGCATTTTATCACACAAGTACCCTATTTTATGGACCATGAATCCCTCCCAGAAACAATAATTCCACACCCAGTAATCTCCTCCACCCCCTCAGTAACAGTAACCATCCAGTAACAGTAATTCCACTCCCAGCAATCTCCTCAAACCCCTCAGTAACAATAACCCTCCCAGTAACAGTAATTCTCCTCTCCCACCCCCCAGTAACAATAATCTACGCTTCCATAACTGCTGCCCCACTTAAGATACAGTACAGTCAGGGCCGAGCCTGGGCTGGTGCTGCGGGTGCAAGGCACCCAGGCGCCTGCCTCTGAGAGGCGCCGCCCGGCCGCTGCTCTCCCCCTGTGGCCGCCGCTCGCTCGCTCGCTCCCTCTAGCCGCCGGCGCCGCGTCAGACCTCGATCAGGCGGGCGGGCGCTAGGACCTAGCACGCCGCACTGATATGCGGAAGTGACATCACTTCCGCATATAGAGCGGGTGCGCCTGGCGCCTTCTTACTGGTCGGGTCGCCCGCTGATTGAGGTCTGAAGCTGCTGCAAGGTGAGGAGGGAGCGGCAGAGGCAGCAGCGGCGGGAGGGGAGGGTTGGGTGCGCTCCTGTCACTACCTAAACGGGGACCCTATACCCCCGGCTACCTATCCTGGGCACATATTACCCCCTGGCTACCTATCCTGGGCACATATTACCCTCTGGCTACCTATCCTGGGCACATATTACCCTCTGGCTACCTATCCTGGGCACATATTACCCTCTGGCTACCTATCCTGGGCACATATTACCCCCTGGCTACCTATCCTGGGCACATATTACCCCCTGGCTACCTATCCTGGGCACATATTACCCTCTGGCTACCTATCCTGGGCACATATTACCCTCTGGCTACCTATCCTGGGCACATATTACCCCCTGGCTACCTATCCTGGGCACATATTACCCCCTGGCTACCTATCCTGGGCACATATTACCCCCTGGCTACCTATCCTGGGCACATATTACCCCCTGGCTACCTATCCTGGGCACATATTACCCCCTGGCTACCTATCCTGGGCACATAATACCCCCTGGCTACCTATCCTGGGCACATATTACCCCCTGGCTACCTATCCTGGGCACATAATACCCCCTGGCTACCTATCCTGGGCACATATACCCCCTGGCTACCTATCCTGGGCACATATACCCCCTGGCTACCTATCCTGGGCACATATACCCCCTGGCTACCTATCCTGGGCACATATACCCCCTGGCTACCTATCCTGGGCACATATACCCCCTGGCTACCTATCCTGGGCACATATACCCCCTGGCCACCTATCCTGGGCACATATACCCCCTGGCCACCTATCCCGGGCACATATACCCCCTGGCTACCTATCCCGGGCACATATACCCCCTGGCTACCTATCCCGGGCACATATACCCCCTGGCTACCTATCCCGGGCACATATACCCCCTGGCTACCTATCCCGGGCACATATACCCCCTGGCTACCTATCCCGGGCACATATACCCCCTGGCTACCTATCCCGGGCACATATACCCCCTGGCTACCTATCCCGGGCACATATACCCCCTGGCTACCTATCCCGGGCACATATACCCCCTGGCTACCTATCCCGGGCACATATACCCCCTGGCTACCTATCCCGGGTACATATACCCCCTGGCTACCTATCCCGGGCACATATACCCCCTGGCTACCTATCCCGGGCACATATACCCCCTGGCTACCTATCCCGGGCACATATACCCCCTGGCTACCTATCCCGGGCACATATACCCCCTGGCTACCTATCCCGGGGCTGTTTGTCATTATGTGCATTTGCTGGTGAAAAGCAGTCTCTTGTTATGTGCATTTACATGGGGAAAAGCTGTCTCTTATGTGCATTTAGTGGGGAATTTTTGTCAGTAAAAATAATCTTTTGTCAGTAAATTTTTAGGTATTTGTCAGTAAAAAATAACGTGAAAGGTTGGCAACACTGGCAGGCTGTGTGGCGCAACGGGAAAGATACAGGCAGCCCACCTTGGGCTTGGCAGGGGGGAGGAGCCGACGTCAGCGAGCGAGAGTAGGGTGGCCGCAGGCAGCCATAAATACGCAGTGTGTGACTGCGTCGCACTCGCAGAGCCTCTCAGCCTGAGTCAGTCCAGAGACTAGCAGACTGTCACTCGCAGGAAGCCAAAGCCAGCCAGGAGCAAGCCCATGGAAGAGGGGTAGGAATGGGGTATCACATGCATGCGTAAAGAGGTGGAAGGTGTGGGTGTGATTAGGAAGGACATGGGTGTGGTTATGTGGTTGGGCGTGGTTAATTTAACCACTCCCATAGGCGCCAGAGAAAATCTTGCACCCAGGTGCCAGGCACCCCAGGCTCACCCCTGAGTACAGTACAGTGGAGACTTCACTTACGCTCCTTCAGCCCCTGGCTAAGTCCATCCGCTGGTCTCTGCTTTTTCACCACTACACACGGCCAGCCCCAGCAGCAGCAGTCTGTCCAGCACTTCACACATGTCCATCCTTGCTCCAGTCAGTCCAGCACTTCACACATGTCCATCCTTGCTCTGTAACACACTTACGGGGTTACAGATGCTGCATCCAGCATGTGCACAGCACTTTCCAAAAAGTCAGCTCCTCTTGTCTCTCCCTCTTCACCCGGCTTCAACTGGTCTCCAGTGCGCGGCTCCCTCTGCTCCATACAACAGCATCCAGGGCTCCCTCCGATCCATGTGACCACACGTGGCTTCATCTGGGCACCATACATGGCTCCTTCTGGTCCATGTGGATGCTGCACACGGCTATACCAAGCAGCACAGTCCAATCAGCCAGACCTCCAGCACTCAAACATCCCGGGGCTTCAGTGACAGCATCCTGCACGTGGGTGCACAGCACTTAATGACGTGAGCTGGCACCGCCGCTACTCTCTCCTCATTGGTTGTTCGCTCTGCAGGGGGCAGAACCTCTTCCACAGCAGCCACATAATGTAGATTGCAGGAGCCAGGAGGTAGGTCTCAGCCAGTGCAGAGACAAATTGGGCTTGGCTGGATGCTGGCTCCGCTCACTCTACTCATCCGTTTCCGCCCCCCTCTCCACAGTTGCACTCCACTTCCCTGCCTGCCTCCGGCACTCCTCCTCACTCACTATCCGGCTTGTGACGTCTCACAGGAAAAGCCCCGAGCAAGGCAGCAGCAGCAGAAGACTCCGGCACAGAGAGGAGATTTACACAAAAAATAAATGCGGCTGGGCGCCCTTAGTGAGTCAGCGCCCGGGGGCACATGTCCTACCCCGCCCACCCCTAGCTACGCCCCTGACTGACTGTCCTCAGAGGAGCTCACAATATAATTGTAAAGATACGCGGAAAAGCCGCCGTTTCTCAAGGTGAGGCGGCTTTTTCCGCATCCAGCATGGCGTCACAACGCGGAAAAACCGCCGCATGCCGCATAGGCAGAGCGGCGGAATCCGCATCGGAGGCGGCGAACTTGCCGCATGGCAGTGGTCCTGACAAAAGGGATGAGCATGGGGAAGTCGCCGCTGGTGTAGTGAGCGGTGCGGTGGCTCCCACGCTCGGTTCACTGGATACATTGCAAAACAATACTGGTGTGGCTGGGACTGATAGTCCACCAAGATTCAGAGTGACACGCACGCGCGCACAGAGGCAGAGCTTATATAACAGCCAGAAGTGAGTCAGCTGACCAGGCCGGTCAGCTGACAATTATTACACCTCTCATTGGTCCAGCATTTGGGAGGGGCCTGGAGAGTGTTCTGGTATATATACTGCTGGCTGTTCAGTTGCTGGTTGTCTGGCGTTGCGATCACTATGTGCTAGCACCAGAGCCGGATTAAGGCTAAATGGGGCCCTAAGCAAAGTAACTGATTTGGGCCCCCCATCATGTCGTAATAGAATCAGAAGATGCAGCTGCACAGCAACATGCCACACATACCGGGGCAGCCGAGCTACTGGTTGCTGTGCAACAGCCCGCTTTCCTCTGTGGGTGCACAATTCAGGAAATACCCTCTTTCCCTGAAAATAAGACCTACCCTGAAAATAAGCCCTAACTGGAATTTTGAGCATGCTTGAAATATAAGCCCCAAATATAAGCCCTAGCGGATGTTAAAGAGGAGGAAGAGGCAGCCAGTAAGCAGTGACTCAGCGGTGCAGTGCTCATTGGGCACCAGTCCTGTCATCCCAGCACACAGCAAGCTTATCAGCTGTGTGCAGGGAAGACATGGCAGGTGCCTGATCAGTACAGTAGCATACCTTTAAATCCATGAACATCACAGTACAAAGGAACAGGAAATGTTCTGCTGAGAGACACTTCCTGATAGAAATATAAGACATCCCCTGAAAATAAGACCTAGCACATCTTTTAGAGCAAAAATTAATATAAGACACTGTCTTATTTTCGGGTAGCAGCGGCAAAATGCAGAGTGAGAGATGAATGGCTGGGACATTTGCACTCAGGGGCTGGGGCACCCCCGTGAAGAGGGCGCCAGATATCACAGCAGCAGCACTTTCCCCCTGCATCTCCAGGCTGGCAATAGCAGAAAGCTCTGGACACCACCAAACTGGAAGCCGTTCCCCAGACAGAATTACATAACCACCCCCACCACCGAACAACCGATTTCCTCCCAAACTAGACAGCCACCATGCAGCCTCCATCCCAGTGAATATGATAGTCCAGCAGAGAAGGCAGCCACAGCGGGGGAGAATAACAGCACCAGATGACTCACATTCACCAATTGCGATCCAAGCAATAGAGGTCCCGTCATCCGGAGCCCATCTGTCTCCTAGAGTGCTGCCGCTCTGTTACTACTACTATTACTACTTCCTACTTCCTGTCTGATCTGAGAACCAGGAAGTTCAGAGCGAGCGGCTGCACTGTAGAAGAGACAGATGGGTTTCAGATGACGGGATCTCTATCGCTTGGATCATGGATAGGTGAGTGAGCGTTTGCCATCTGCTGCTATCATTCTTGCTGCAGCTGTGGTTCTCTGTGGGAAGGGAGGGCGGAGTGGGCAGCGGCAGAGCGCACAGTAGCAGGAGGGGGACCTAGGAGGAGAGCCTGGCTCTGAAGACAATCAGCAGCGCACGGCATCATTTGACCAGACAAGACAAATAACATTTATAACGCGCTTTTCTCCTGGCGGACTCAAAGCGCCAGAGCTGCAGCCACTAGGACGCGCCCTATAGGCAGTAGCAGTGTTAGAGAGACTTGCCTAAGGTCTCCTACTGAATAGGTGCTGGCTTACTGAACAGGCAGAGCCGAGATTTGAACCCTGGTCTCCTGTGTCAGAGGCAGAGCCCTTAAAGGGACTCCGAGCAGTGCCTGTGGGTATGCCTTTCAGCATACCCACAACTAATCAATTACATCCTCACACATACCAACATGATGTTTGTAATTATATCCCCTTGGGTTCCTTATATTTCATTGCATTGTGCTGAATCGAGCTGCCGACTTTGGAGAAAAGTCGTCCTGTGGCCGCAATTTCGATCGTGAAAATAGCGAAAACTAAAAGGCATAGGGTGGCCGTTTATATATCATTGGAAAGAGGAGAAAGAGAGCTTTAAAATTATATGCATCTTTCCATAGTTACTGCACTGCTCAGAGTCCCTTTAACCATTATACCTTCCAGCCACCGCTGACAGGATGGTGAGGGCTGGTTTATGTGCTGATGGGGCCCTTTTGACTCTGAATGGGGCCCCAAGCGACTGATTTTGTTGCCTGGTCGGTAATCCGGCCCTGGGTAGCACGCAGACCTGAGTCAGATCCGAAAGTGTGCCGGGACCAGCTGGAGCTGTAATCCTACACTTGGCTACATTTGTTGATAGTTTAAAGTACTAGTTTGATTGTGATTATCTGTTATGACCTTCTGCCTGCCTGACCTGACCATTCTCCTGAACTCTGATCCTGTACTTTGTCATTCTGATACTCTGTTGCCGAACCCCGGCTCGTCCTTAGACTCTGCATCTGCCTTCTGATTTTGTACCTCGATATTTCTGATACCCTGTTGCCGAATCCTGCCTGTACTTTAGACTTCGCCTCTGCCTTCTGAATCTGTACTTTATCTGTCCGTGTGTTTACGACCTGGCTTGTCCGACCTCGAGAACCGACCTTACTGTTAGAGGCGGTTCCTAGTCCTGATAGTGACACTCCCTCTTGAGTGTCACTCTCGTTCTGTCGTTCCTTCTCTCAGCCTGACTCCTCCCTCCGGGAGAGTCCAGAAGGAATTAGGCAGTACTCCTTACTGCCCTGAGGCCCAGTCCTCTAAATATTACTGTTTGCACCAAACACCCTCACTCTACTCAGGTGTCCAGAGGTTAGCTGGTATATCGGATTATCGGTGATACTGCAGATCATCTATAATCTGGTATATATCTGTATTCCCAGTGATACTGCAGATCACCGGTAATCAGATACTCTCTGTGTTACACAGATCGTTACAATAATCCTGCCATAGTCATAGTCTAATACTCAACCATATTATCATTATTATTATGTATTTATATAGCACTGACATATTTTGCAGCACATTACATAGTACATAGTCATGTCACTTATTGACCATAGTTTATCTAATATCTCTTATGTAGTCTAAGGTCATTTTTAGGAAGCAGAAACCATTTGTATGCCAGCACACAGGTACCATGTGATGCAGTCTTATTTAGGAAGGGAGTTACTGCACCAGGTGTCACAAACCTTAGCAAAGCCACTGGGAGGATGGTGTCTTTGTGTGCATTCCAGAACGGACTAGCCAGGAGGAAGGAGGGAGATTTTCCCCCAGGCTGCTGGTACAGTGTATAAGGCAATGTGAAGCACTAGGCTGGTTGAGGTAAATAAATGTACAAGTTGATGGCAAGCTGGTAAATGTACACAGCATGATGCAGAAGAGAGGCTTGCCTCCTACAGTGCCCTTAGAAAAAAACTCTGTCTGCTCTCTCATCATTGTAAAGACTGCATGTGGTCAGCTAGATAAGGTATTACACAGGTTGAAAAGATTTAGACTGTCCCTAGACTCCAGGAGGGCTGCTTTCTGACTTGTGTGAGAGATTGGCAGGGCAGAACAGGAGTCATATTACAGGCAAGTTGCCTCTGTGTTATGTGGCCGCAATACAGATAAGCTCTCTGCTCCGTGTCAGGCTATTCTCAGTCCCTCTCCACTCCTCCTCTCTCCCTCATTCACCTTTGTCCCCCCCCCTCCCCCCTTCCCCTACAACAACCAACAAACAGTAGCGTATCTTCAGAGACCCGGGATCAGTTCTGTGCGTGCTGATAAGCAGGGTAGCGGAACAGTGAATGACTTGGAGGAAGTCTTTTATTCACAGCAATATAAATAATTAATATATACAGACAATTATTAAAATCAACAATTATTAAAACAGTAATAGCCAGTATAAAAAAAATAAAAGAAGGGAGAAAAATACTTAGTTCCTGGAAAGATGTCCTTTTTGTGGGAAAAATCAGAGTTCTGGGTTTCAATCAAAGTTCAGAGTTCAGACCAGGTGGATGCCAGCATATCCTCAAGCTGGCACCGATGAGTTCAAGATGTTTTCAGGGTGGAGGACACTGAGTTTGGGTCCTCTGCCATTCTTATGCCCCTGATTCAGTAGGAAGGAGTGAGGGCGGGCCCACACACCCCCTTAGAACATGAGATGAGTCCTCCCCTTGTCCTGGGAACCAGAAATCATACCTTAACCATATATGGGCTCTATCTCACAGAACCGTACTGGTCAGGGCAGATTTACTAATATTTTCAGGTCTGCCTCGATGTACCCAGCAGCCTGATACCAAACATGAGGAGTGGGACCCTTGTGGTATCAGCAGGGCACTTACGAACTGCCTAACTGGCAGTCTTTCCCTCAGAATGGTCTGAAATTTCTTCAGAACCAGCGCCAGATAGGGCCAAGCATGCTCTGTTAGTTTGGAGGGTCTGCCAGCCTGGCAACACAGAAAATATGATACACATAGCAGTTTATGGAATATGAGATACCCCTGGGATTGATAGCAGGTCATTCCCAGGCAAAGGCTCTTTGAAGTTTGGGGCAGCTAGCTAGGTGTCAGCTCCCCTGCTGGGAGGGAGCCGGAGGGTCTGGCTTTTCTCCCAACTAGATTGCTTCTGTCATGGTCTATACCTGATGGATGGGCCATCAGCACAGCTTGAAGCCAGGGACTCTCTGGGCCCAGGCTCATTAGAATATCAAAAGAGCCATCCAGCAGTTGGGCTGGTGCTATCTCTCTGCTGAAAAAAAGACTTCAGCTGCCCCTACACACTCAACCCAGATTGTATCGATTTGAAGCGCAATCGATGCAGAGAATCGAGTGCGATCGCTTTTCTTCACGGGTGGTTACAGGACGCGCCTGCGGCCCCGCAACCGTCCGTGACAGCCCCCCCCTGGGGAGAAGGCAGATAGACATGCATCAGCAAGATGTGTGTCGTTGCCGCTAACCTGCGAGATTTGATCTAGTTTCCCGTTGGCGTTCTGGGGTCGGCTGCCCGCTGCGTGTCGGCCAACCTGGCTGACGGGTCTCGGGTTGCCGGTGCGGCGGGAAAACCTATTGGAGCCTGTGGCTCGGTCCCCCTGGACCGGTCGCGGTCTGCTACCCTCAGGGTTGACCCGACGTGGACCGTTCTGGACAGGGCGTTTGCGCCACTGCAGTCGGACGTGGTGTCTGCCGGGACTGCTGACAACGGGCAGTGGGTTGGTTAGGTCAACAGCCAGCCCACGCAGGGTTCCCCTGCTAAGTGGCTGTGGACCTAAGGGAACCCCGCGGGAATCCCTGGACCTTCCCAGCTCCTGACAGACGGCACATGCTCTGCAGTAGTTTGCTACATCCCTGTTCATCCGGGGCCAATAAAACTGGTTCCGAATACCGGCAAGTGTCTTGCGGACCCCTGAGTGCCCTGTCAGAGGATTACCATGTGCGGATTTCAGCACATGTCCCCTGAACGCACTCGGGACCACAAGTCATTTGGTATTCGCGTGGGATCTACCTGTAGGGGGCTGTACAGACTCACTGTACAGTCTCTCACCTTCCCAGTACACCTTGAAAGCGGCCCCGTCTGCGAGGGGCTCAGCGGCTTGCTGCCTGAGCACCTTCAGGCTTGGGTCACTTTGTAGTGCGGCTGAGAATACGGCGCTGTCAGTTTCAGCCAACTGGCTCATGTCACACGAGGCCAGTGGCTGAAAGGTCTCATCCCTGCGGTCAGAGGAGGGGGAGGAGGCCGGAACCCCCTCCACCTGTTCTGAGCTCGGGTTCTGAGCAGTGCAGCTGCGCGGTACTGCTAGCACAGGTACACTGTCAGAATGGCACAGACGGACATTACTCAAATCATCATTGCATGCAGTAATGACATTGACAGGTATAGACATTTTTTCATTACAGACAGGTTGTACAGGAAACTCAGGTACAGTTACAGCATCATCACAACAGACAGTCTGTACCTCAAACTCAGGTGCCTTTGAAGCAGGCACTATTGAACCTGGTACCCTTGAACTGGGCACATTCAACCCACCTCCCCCTGGTGCTCCCCCAAGTGTATAAAGTACCTGGTGGTGGGTGGAGAGTCCGTCTCCTTTCGTGAGCGACAAGGCGGTCGTGGCAGGTTCATAGTAGGACACAAACTTGCCCAAATCAGTCCCCAGCAACACAGGGACTGGGAGATCCTTCATAACCCCAACAACCCTTTCGTGGACCCCCCTCCCCAATCCAGCTTCACTCTCGCGTGGACTATGTGAAAAAGGGTGCCCTCTACTCCAGTAAGGGCAAGGGATCGGCTGGGGCTGATGCTCTCCTTTGGCACAAGGTGTGAGTGAACTAACGTAATGTCAGCTCCGGTGTCTCGGAATCCGGTGACAACTTTGCCGTTCACTCTAACAAGTTGCTGCTGGTCGGTTCGGTCGCGGATTTCCTTTCCGCGGGCAAACAGGACAAAATCTGATGATCCAGGCTGTGGTTCGCTGGCGGGTTGCCTCTGCTGTGGGTGAGGTACAGGTGATGCAGATGATCCAGGTGCTGGTGGTGTCTGTCTCCGCTCCGGACAGTCGAATTTCATGTGTCCGGGCTGGCGGCAGTAGTGACAGGTGACCTCTCCAGGGGCTGCAGCCCTGGCTGCAGAAGCTGTGTTGGGTGGCCTCTGTGGCTGCCGGCTCACAGGGGCAGGAGAGTCTGCCGAGGTATTGGGCTGACCTCCTCAGTGCTGGTCGTAATGGAGAAAGCTACGCTTACGGATCATTACGCGTAATTTTACGCTATTACGCATTACGAAATTACGCTTACGGCATAGACAGTAAATTTCGGTACATGTCCATAATTACGCATAGCACTTACGCAATTACGCGTAAGTATACCGTAGTGCAGGTTATTACGTTATAGGCTTACGCGTAAAATCCTGCTAGCAATTAATGCGTAAGGTCATGCTGCCAAGCGGAAAAGTTGACGCATGGATCAATGTTAGGTAGCCGCCGACTTTAAGGGTTAATAGCAAAGCCCCCTTAAGTGCTAAGAGCCTCAAATTTGGAGAATATATTAAGGAGATCAGAAGGAATAAGAGGAAAAATTTTTTTTTCAAAAAGACCTTATAGTTTTTGAGAAAATCGATGTTAAAGTTTCAAAGGAAAAATATATACATTTAAAAACCCGCCGACTTTAACGGTTAATAGCAAAGCCTGCTTAAAATTTAGGAACACCAAATTCACAGGGTATATTAAGGGGATCAGTGGGAATAAGAGGAATTTTTTTTTTTTCAAAAAGACCTTATAGTTTTTGAGAAAATCGATTTTTAAGTTTCAAGGGCGAAAATGTCTTTTAAATGCGGAAAATGTCAGTTTTTTTTGCACAGGTAACAATAGTGTTTTATTTTCATAGATTCCCCCAAGTGGGAAGAGTTTTACTTACTTCGTTCTGAGTGTGGGAAATATAAAAAAAAAACGACGTGGGGTCCCCCCTCCCAGACCTCTTTAACCCCTTGTCCCCCATGCAGACTGGGATAGCCAGAATGCGGAGCACCGGCCGCGTGGGGCTCCGCACCCTGACTATACCAGCCCGCATGGTCCATGGATTGGGGGGTCTCGGAAGGGGAGGGGAAGCCAAGCTTTCCCCTCCCCCTCCGAGCCCTTGTCCAATCCAAGGACAAGGGGCTCTTCTCCACCTCCGATGGGCGGTGGAGGTGGAGGCCGCGATTTCCTGGGGAGGGGTTCATGGTGGCATCTGGGAGTCCCCTTTAAAAAGGGGTCCCCCAGATGCCCACCCCCCTCCCAGGAGAAATGAGTATAGAGGTACTTGTAGTACCCCTTACCCATTTCCTTTAAGAGTTAAAAGTAAATAAACACACAAACACATAGAAAAAGTATTTTAATTGAACAAAAAACATAACCACGAAAAAAGTCCTTTAATATTCTTAATTAACCATTAATACTTACCTGTCCCTTTAAAAGCCAGTTCCCACGCAATATCCTCGGAAATATACTAATCAGTTACAATGTAACAAAGTTATTCAATGTAACAACTTTGTTACATTGTAACACCACCGCACCCGACGTCACTCACCGCCGCCGCCGCCGCCACGTCTGCGCTGCAGGACCCGACAGAGCTCTGAGCTATAGCTCAGAGCTCTCTAAGCATCTTTGTATTTGGGCTCCAAGGAGCCCCATTGGTCCTTAGCAGACCAATGGGGTTCCTTCTGATTTGAAGGAACCCCATTGGTCTGCTAAGGACCAATGGGGCTCCTTGGAGCCCAAATACAAAGATGCTTTGGAGAGCTCTGAGCTAATATAGCTCAGAGCTCTGTCGGGTGAAGGGACGCTAAGTCCCCGCCGGCTCCGCTGCCCTCCCCGCCTCTCCCACATGTCACCTATATACATGCTGGCACCCATGGGTGCCAGCATGTATATGGGTGACAGGTGTGGGCGGAGTGGACGGCGGGAGCCGGCGGGGACTTAGAGTGTATGCGGCGGCCGGCGGGTGAGCGGCGAGTGACGTCGGGTGCGGTGGTGTTACAAAGTAACAAAGTTGTTACATTGTAATAACTTTGTTACATTGTAACTGATTAGTATATTTCCGAGGATATTGCGTGGGAACTGGCTTTTAAAGGGACAGGTAAGTATTAATGGTTAATTAAGAATATTAAAGGACTTTTTTCGTGGTTATGTTTTTTGTTCAATTAAAATACTTTTTCTATGTGTTTGTGTGTTTATTTACTTTTAACTCTTAAAGGAAATGGGTAAGGGGTACTACAAGTACCTCTATACTCATTTCTCCTGGGAGGGGGGTGGGCATCTGGGGGACCCCTTTTTAAAGGGGACTCCCAGATGCCACCATGAACCCCTCCCCAGGAAATCGCGGCCTCCACCTCCACCGCCCATCGGAGGTGGAGAAGAGCCCCTTGTCCTTGGATTGGACAAGGGCTCGGAGGGGGAGGGGAAAGCTTGGCTTCCCCTCCCCTTCCGAGACCCCCCAATCCATGGACCATGCGGGCTGGTATAGTCAGGGTGCGGAGCCCCACGCGGCCGGTGCTCCGCATTCTGGCTATCCCAGTCTGCATGGGGGACAAGGGGTTAAAGAGGTCTGGGAGGGGGGACCCCACGTCGTTTTTTTTTTATATTTCCCACACTCAGAACGAAGTAAGTAAAACTCTTCCCACTTGGGGGAATCTATGAAAATAAAACACTATTGTTACCTGTGCAAAAAAAACTGACATTTTCCGCATTTAAAAGACATTTTCGCCCTTGAAACTTAAAAATCGATTTTCTCAAAAACTATAAGGTCTTTTTGAAAAAAAAATGTTTCCTCTTATTCCCACTGATCCCCTTAATATACCCTGTGAATTTGGTGTTCCTAAATTTTAAGCAGGCTTTGCTATTAACCGTTAAAGTCGGCGGGTTTTTAAATGTATATATTTTTCCTTTGAAACTTTAACATCGATTTTCTCAAAAACTATAAGGTCTTTTTGAAAAAAATTTTTTTCCTCTTATTCCTTCTGATCTCCTTAATATATTCTCCAAATTTGAGGCTCTTAGCACTTAAGGGGGCTTTGCTATTAACCCTTAAAGTCGGCGGCTTTTTTATATTATACGGGAGCGTAATATTACGCGATTACGGCAGACTGTGTAATTTCAATGGGAGTTTACTGTCTTACGCGTAATTTGTTACGCGTAAAACGTAACCCTGCGATCTACGCGTAATTAATTACGCGTAATACCGTAACCTTACACGTAACGCTTACGGTGCATTTGTAGTGAATTACGATGCGTAATTACGCTAATGCGTAATTTCGGCCCAGCACTGGACCTCCTCTCCAGTAGTGATGGGCGAACACCTGGATGTTCGGGTTCGGGAAAGTTCGCCGAACATGGCCGAGATGTTCGGCATGTTCGGGCCGAACCCCGAACTTCCCGAACATCCCTATTTTGGGGGCCCTATGGGGTCGCAGGCATAAGGGGGGAGCATGCCCCGATCGCGGGGGGGGGTCGGAAATTCCCCCCACCCCCTCCGCTAGCGCTCCCCCCTCTGCCCGCTTCCCCATTCAAAAGTTTCAAGAAGTACCTGTATAGCGGATGGCCTGGCAGTGGCACTGTGGAGTGAGGAGGAGGAGGAGTCCGGAGAGTGACGAGTTGAGGGAGGCCGGGCAGCGGGCGTGAGGTCAGAGAAAGGGCGGAACTCGCCCTTTCTCTGACCTCACGCCCGCTGCCCGGCCTCCCTCAACTCGTCACTCTCCGGACTCCTCCTCCTCCTCACTCCACAGTGCCACTGCCAGGCCATCCGCTATACAGGTACTTCTTGAAACTTTTGAATGGGGAAGCGGGCAGAGGGGGGAGCGCTAGCGGAGGGGGTGGGGGGAATTTCCGACCCCCCCCGCGATCGGGGCATGCTCCCCCCTTATGCCTGCGACCCCATAGGGGGGCCGTATTGCGGCCTGTTCGGCCGAACAGGGCCCTGTTCGCCCGAACAGGGGCCCTGTTCGGCCCTGTTCGGGGGCATACAGAAGTTCGGGGCGAACCCGAACTTAAAAGGCCGAACACCATGAGGTGTTCGGCCGAACTCGAACATCACCCGAACAGGGTGATGTTCTGCAGAACCCGAACAGTGGCGAACACTGTTCGCCCAACACTACTCTCCAGCTGGATGGGACAGTTCTGCGGGTATCAGCCACCCGGGTAGTTGCAAAAGTCTCAGCAAGGTCTGCAGCGACAGTGGCTGAAGCCGGTCTGCGTTCTAACACAAACTGTCGTACATCAGCAGGGCAAATGTTCAGAAATTGTTCGAGGACTATCAAGTCCTCCAGGACGCCATAAGACCCTTTGGTGAGGCCTAGAGTCCACTGGCGGAGTGTGGTGAGCAAGCTGCTGACCACATCTCGGTACGAATCAGAAGACTTTTTCTGCCAGGCCCTGAACTTTTTCCGATAGGCTTCGGGCGTCAGCTGGTACTTAGTAATGATAGCGTCTTTTATAGCAGCATAATCATTATCCTTCTCCGCAGGCAATTCTGTGAAGGCATCAAGCGCTTTGTAGCGCAGCAACGGTGTCAGATGCCTGGCCCACTGGTCTTGGGACAGACGATACTGACGGCATACTTTTTCGAAAGATCGCAAGAACAAGTCAATGTCTGTGTCTTTCTCAATATTAGCAAATTTAAATTTTGCACTTACGGGTGGTGCAGCTCCTTCAGCAGGGAGGCTGGGCGGTGAACTCCGGCTGGCCTGTTGAACCTTTGCCATGTCGAGCTCATGCTGTCGTCTCTCCCGCGCCTCTGCAGATTGGCGCTCCCGTTCCTCTCGTGCTTCCATGTACTGCATGTACTTTTCCAGGTCAGTGTCCATCAGCTTTTGTAATGCCTGCTGCATTAGCGGATCAGTACAAACGGACAGTCCAGTACTGTCCGGTTCCAGGCGAGTACTTTCAGAAACTCTGGGGTTGGGGTCCATACTGACAGTCTCTGGCGTAACTGTTGCAACAAGGCCCGCAGGATGCTCAACCTCTGTACGCCTAGGATCTTCAGCCTCTGGTTCCCCTTGCCTTAAATCAGATGGGTCAGCGTCTACCTCAGCAGACACTCCCGGCTCCCGCAGTTGCTGGTTATCCCATTGAAACAATTCTGTTACCAGGTCCCCTTGTTTCTTGCGGCCGACATCAATGCCTCTCTCTTGGCAAAGATTTTGCAGGTCCGCCAGGCACATTTTCTTGTAGTTCCCGGACATTTCCACACCAAATAAAATAAAACTTTTGGGGAGGGGTACTGGCTACACAGTCTCTCTGTATATATAAAAAATATATTGCCTTCCAGCTACACCAACGAATTAGTTCGTTTCTCGATAGCGCTAGCGCTATCGTAGATACTTTCAGCACAACACAGATCCCAACCGCTGCCTAACACTGTCACAGGAGCCCTAGTGGCTGACCGCACTTAGCCTTCTAAACGGTGCCAGCGCACGAATTGTGCGAACTCTGGTCGCAGTCAATGCGCAGGAACCGTTAAGAATTAGCCGCAGACAACTCAGAAGGGAGCCTGTGAGACACGGGTAATTACAACGTACACACGATTCCACGGTATCTGCCACCACCACTGGTATGGGCCAGTGGACCTGATTTACTGACTGACTAGTCCTGCGAATAAAACGGTTAAACACACGGTATTCTGTCTAGCCAACAACCAACAAACAGTAGCGTATCTTCAGAGACCCGGGATCAGTTCTGTGTGTGCTGATAAGCAGGGTAGCAGAACAGTGAATGACTTGGAGGAAGTCTTTTATTCACAGCAATATAAATAATTAATATATACAGACAATTATTAAAATCAACAATTATTAAAACAGTAATAGCCAGTATAAAAAAATAAAAGAAGGGAGAAAAATACTTAGTTCCTGGAAAGATGTCCTTTTTGTGGGAAAAATCAGAGTTCTGGGTTTCAATCAAAGTTCAGAGTTCAGACCAGGTGGATGCCAGCATATCCTCAAGCTGGCACCGATGAGTTCAAGATGTTTTCAGGGTGGAGGCAGGGGCGTATCTGGGTAATATAGCGCCTATGGCAAACACTGAAATTGCGCCCCATATCCATACCGGAGGTCTCCCTTCAGTATGGATATCCAGAGGTGTGTCCATCCCAGTATAGGTAGCCAGAAGTGCCCCCCTCCCAGCATAGGTATTTAGATAAACCCCCCTCCATATAAGTAGCTTCCCCAGTATAGGTTGCTAGAATTAGCCCCCCAAGTATAAGTAACAAGCGGCATCCCTCCCTCAGTATGGTAGTGGAGCATGAGAGAGGAGGGGGCAGAGGGAGGAGGAGACGGCCATGGCGCCCATGGTGCTGTGGCGCCCATGGCATGAGCCATGCCTGCACCCCTCTAGATACGCCTCTGGGTGGAGGACACTGAGTTTGGGTCCTCTGCCATTCTTATGCCCCTGATTCAGTAGGAGGGAGTGAGGGCGGGCCCACACACCCCCTTAGAACATGAGATGAGTCCTCCCCTTGTCCTGGGAACCAGAAATCATACCTTAACCATATATGGGCTCTATCTCACAGAACCGTACAGGTCAGGGCAGATTTACTAATATTTTCAGGTCTGCCTCGATGTACCCAGCAGCCTGATACCAAACATGAGGGGTGGGACCCTTGTGGTATCAGCAGGGCACTTTCGAACTGCCTAACTGGAAGTCTTTCCCTCAGAATGGTCTGAAATTTCTTCAGAACCAGCGCCAGATAGGGCCAAGCATGCTCTGTTAGTTTGGAGGGTCTGCCAGCCTGGCAACACAGAAAATATGATACACATAGCAGTTTATGGAATATGAGATACCCCTGGGATTGATAGCAGGTCATTCCCAGGCAAAAGCTCTTTGAAGTTTGGGGCAGCTAGCTAGGTGTCAGCTCCCCTGCTGGGAGGGAGCCGGAGGGTCTGGCTTTTCTCCCAACTAGATTGCTTCAGTCATGGTCTATACCTGATGGATGGGCCATCAGCACAGCTTGAAGCCAGGGACTCTCTGGGCCCAGGCTCATTAGCATATCAAAAGAGCCATCCAGCAGTTGGGCTGGTGCTATCTCTCTGCTGAAAAAAAGACTTCAGCTGCCCCTACACACTCAACCCAGATTGTATTGATTTGAAGCGCAATCGATGCAGAGAATCGAGTGCGATCGCTTTTCTTCACGGGCGGTTACAGGACGCGCCTGCGGCCCCGCAACCGTCCGTGACAGAAACTTTGTTTTTATTTTTATTTATTTTTTGTCACAAAGTGTCATTTTCCGCAAACTTGTGACAAAAAATAAAATCTTCTATGAACCCACCATGCCTCTTAGTGAATACTTTGGGATATCTTCTTTCCAAAATGGGGTCATTTGGGGGGTATTTATACTATCCTGGAATTCTAGCACCTCATGAAACATGACAGGTGCTTAGAAAAGTCAGAGATGCTTCAAAATGGGTAAATTCACTTTTTGCACCATTGTTTGTATAACTTTTACCCAAACCAATAAATATACACTTAGTTATTGGATTTTTTTTATCAAAAACATGTAGCACAATAAATTTGGACAAAATGTATATAGAAATTTTACTTTATTTGAAAAATGTCAGCACAGAAAGTTAAAAAAATCATTTTTTGACAAAATTCATGTCTTTTTTGATGAATATAATAAAAACTAAAAATCACAGCAGCAATCAAATAGCACCAAAAGAAAGCTGTATTAGTTACAAGAAAAGGAGGTAAAATTCATTTACGTGGTAGGTTGTATGACCGAGCAATAAACCGTTAAAGCTGCAGTGGTCTGACTGGAAAAAAAGTGTCTGGTCCTTAAAGGGAAGGTTCAGGGAGGGGAGTAAAAAAATAGAAATCAATTTCCACTTACCTGGGGCTTCCTCCAGCCCGTGGCAGGCAGGAGGTGCCCTCGCCGCCGCTCCGCAGGCTCCCGCTGGTCTCCGGTGCCCGACCCGACCTGGCCAGGCCGGCTGCCAGGTCGGGCTCTTCTGCGCTCCAATGCCCGCACTTCTGCGTCCCACGCGGGCGCGCTGACGTCATCGGACGTGCGCCGGGCTGTACTGCGCATGCGCAGAGCTACTGCGCATGCACAGTACAGCCCGGAGGACGTCCGATGACGTCAGCGCGCCCGCGTGGGACGCAGAAGTGCCGGGCATTGGAGCGCAGAAGAGCCCGACCTGGCAGCCGGCCTGGCCAGGTCGGGTCGGGCACCGGAGACCAGCGGGAGCCTGCGGAGCGGCGGCGAGGGCACCTCCTGCCTGCCACGGGCTGGAGGAAGCCCCAGGTAAGTGGAAATTGATTTCTATTTTTTTACTCCCCTCCCTGAACCTTCCCTTTAAAGGGTTTTAAGACTGCAGTCCTTAAAGAGAAACTCCGACCAATAATTGAACTTTTTCCCAATCAGTAGCTGATACCACCTTTTACATAAGAAATCTATTCCTTTTCACAAACAGACCATCAGGTGGCGCTGTATGACTGATATTGTGGTGAAACCCCTCCCACAAGAAACAAGAAAAGTAGGTACTCTTGGCAGTTTCCTGTCTGTGAACCTTGTTGCATTGTGACAAATAGCTTTTTACAGCTGTTTCCAACTGCCAATAAAACATGCAGCAGCTACATCACCTGCCAACAGTAAAAATGTTCACTGGAGTTCCTCTTTAAGTGGTTAAGGGCCCTGATGAGTCAGACCTTCTGACAAAACGCGTGGGACAGAGCCAGTGACACTTAATTAATTCCCTTTTTTCCTAAGTATTTGTCTAAGTGATATTTTCACACCTTATCAATAAAATGCATTTTAACCCATCAGAAAGCAATAAAATAATTTTGACAGTACTTTTTAACCTACTATTTGGTACTTTTTGTTTTAAACAAAAGATGAAAAATGTTCTCCAAGGAGAATACTTAGGGAAAAACTTGAAATAACAAGGGCCATAGGGCCTGATCCAATTCACTTTTTTCTCTTAACTTTCCTTCTAGGAGATAATTTTTGATAATATGCTGAAAATAACGTTTCAGAACCCTGCAATTCAACCCTGCAGTAGGTAAAAAAGTACTGTCAAAAGTAATCAGAGTATTTTTTTGCTTTCTGGTGCCTTAAAGGGCATTTTATTGATAAGAAGTGAAAATATCACCTAGGAGAAAAGATGAATTGGATCGGGCCCATAGTCTGACAAACATGGCAAAGGTAGAATGACGCAATCAGAATGACAGTGCCACCATATGTAATTGGCACAATGTTTTAGGTTTGTCTTTGTTCACTACATGATGGATGTTGGTGACAGAGGTTGGAACAATAATTTGTAAACTAATGTGCGTCTTTTGTGCATGACAATACTACTAAATTATGTAAAATAAAAATAACGGTTTTCCCCTTTTACCCCTTGATCAGCGGATTGAGGGTGTTTACTGTTGCCCTGGGTGTGTGCGTGTTGCTCAGTTAGAGGCGGAAGTCGCAGAGCTAAATAAGCATCTCGCAACACTGAGACGCATACACAACATGGAGATGAGCTTGGATCTCACGATCCAGACACTGGATGGAATCGGTGAAGATGAGGTGGGTGGAGTAAAGCCGGAGCAAGAAGCAGAGGTAGCCGCTAGTTGGGTCACAGTTAGAAGGGGTAAGGGAAAAAGTGACAGGGAGGCTAGTCCCGAGTTGTCCCTCACTAATAAGTATGCTTGTTTGCGTAATATTGGGGAGGATGATTCAGGAGTAGCAATGCTGCAGCAGGATGTGCTCCTTAGCAACCAAGGGGCAGACTGCTGTAACGAGAAAGGGAATAGGAGTGCAGCTAAGGCTAGACAGGTACTGGTGGTAGGGGATTCAATTATTAGGCGCACAGATAGGGTAATCTGTCGAAGAAACCGTGAATGCCGTACAGTCTGTTGCCTCCCGGGTGCTCGGGTTCGGCATGTAGCGGAAAGAATTGACAGATTATTGGGTGGGGCTGGGGATGACCCAGCTGTCATGGTACACATTGGCACCAATGACAAAGTTAGTGGGAGATGGAAGGTCCTCAAAAATGATTTTCAGGTACTTGGAGATAAACTTAAAGCAAGGACCTCCAAGGTGGTGTTCTCTGAAATACTGCCAGTGCCACGCGCTACATCTGAGAGACAGAGGGAGCTTAGGGAGTTAAATAAGTGTCTGAGAAATTGGTGTAGGAAGGAAGGGTTTGGGTTCCTGGAGAACTGGGCAGACTTTGCAGTCGGCTACAGGTTCTACAGCAGGGATGGGCTGCACCTTAATGGGGAGGGTGCAGCTGCATTGGGGAGAAGATGGCTAAACGGTTGGAGGAGATTTTAAACTAGGATCTGGGGGGAGGCGGGAGGATAAAGTCTCAATATGTAGACAAGATAAGGTAAAAAGACAGTGGGAGCCTAACATTATGGGGGGTGAAGAGGGGGGTGGGGACAGTGTAAAGATTAAGGAGGTTGGTAAAACTTCAAGTAGCCCATTTCGTGTAAACAAAATTGGTAAATGTGTTGGTAAAAATATAAAGTGCATGGTAACCAATGCTCGGAGCCTTGCAAATAAAATAGACGAACTAGAGTTCATTCTGAATGACAAAGGCTATGACATTGTGGGAATAACCGAGACATGGATGGATGAAAGCCATGACTGGATAGCTAATTTAAAAGGATACAATGTGTTTAGGAGGGATAGAACAGGGAAAAAAGGTGGAGGGGTTTGTCTCTTTGTTAAGAATTCTTTTACAGCTGTCCTCAACGATGAGATGGAGGAAGATTGCGAAGATGTGGAGTCCGTTTGGGTAAATATTCATGGTGGAAATAAAAGTTGCCAATTGCTTATTGGGGTATGCTACAGACCACCTCTTATTAATGAAGCTGCAGAACTGCGATTACTACAGCAGATTGAAAAAGCTGCAAGTAAAAACGAGGTCATAATTATGGGCGACTTCAACTTTCCAGACATTGACTGGGGTATTGAGGCTACCCATTCTGGTAAAAGCAGCAGATTTATGGCAGCACTACAAGACAATTACTTGACTCAAATGGTAACGGAACCAACTAGGGGGAATGCGTTACTGGATCTGATCATTTCTAATAGACCAGATAATGTATCAAATGTGCAGGTTCAAGAACATTTGGGAAATAGTGATCGCAACATGATAACGTTTGATCTGGTGACTGATAGGCCACGGGGCAGCGGGACCACTAAAACTATGAATTTTAGAAAAGCAAAGTTCAATCAAATTAGGCAGGCACTAAGTTTGGTGAACTGGGATAATGTACTACAAGGGGACGACACTGAAGGGAAATGGCAAGCTTTTAAACGTATTCTCAATCAATATTGTAGTATGTATATCCCATATGGAAACAAAATGTCTAGGAATAAAAAAAGGCCTCTATGGATGAATAGAAAGGTTAGGGATAAAATGAAGAGGAAAAAGAATGCCTATAAGGTCCTAAAACAGGGGGGGACTGAGGCTGCACTAAGCAATTATAAGGAGTGCAATAAAAATTGTAAAAAAGAAATTAGGCTGGCAAAGATCGAAGCTGAAAATCAAATCGCTAGGGATATCAAATCTAGTGTTGGGCGAACAGTGTTCGCCACTGTTCGGGTTCTGCAGAACATCACCCTGTTCGGGTGATGTTCGAGTTCGGCCGAACACCTGACGGTGCTCGGCCAAACCGTTCGGCCATATGGCCGAACTAAGAGCGCATGGCCGAACGTTCCCCGAACGTTCGGCTAGCGCTGTGATTGGCCGAACGGGTCACGTGGTTCGGACCCGAACGCGCTCTGATTGGCCGAACGGTCACGTGGTTCGGGTAAATAAATACCCGAACCACGTCATATCTCCGCCATTTGTCTGTGGGTTTAGCTTTGGGTAGGCAGGCAGGGTAGTTCGCGCTCCAGCCACGCTAGCCAGGGTCCCCCCTGTCATTGTGTCACTGCTGGGAACAGTAGTACACCGCTTGCTCAGCCACACTATATAGCATTCTGTTTACTGCCACTCTGTGTACCTCGCTCAGCCACACTATATAGCATTCTGTTTACTGCCACTCTGTGTCTGCTGGGAATAGTAGTACACCGCTTGCTCAGCCACACTATATAGCATTCTGTTTACTGCCACTCTGTGTACCTCGCTCAGCCACACTATATAGCATTCTGTTTACTGCCACTCTGTGTCTGCTGGGAATAGTGGTACACCGCTCGCTCAGCCACACTATATAGCATTCTGTTCACTGTTCTGTGTCTGCTTGGAATAGTGGTACACCGCTCGCTCAGCCACACTATATAGCATTCTGTTTACTGTTCTGTGTCTGCTGGGAATAGTGGTACACCGCTCGCTCAGCCACACTATATAGCATTCTGTTTACTGTTCTGTGTCTGCTGGGAATAGTGGTACACCGCTCGCTCAGCCACACTATATAGCATTCTGTGCACTGTTCTGTGTCTGCTGGGAATAGTGGTACACCGCTCGCTCAGCCACACTATATAGCATTCTGTTCACTGTTCTGTGTCTGCTGGGAATAGTGGTACACCGCTCGCTCAGCCACACTATATAGCATTCTGTTTACTGTTCTGTGTCTGCTGGGAATAGTGGTACACCGCTCGCTCATCCACACTATATAGCATTCTGTTCACTGTTCTGTGTCTGCTGGGAATAGTGGTACACCGCCCGCTCAGCCACACTATATAGCATTCTGTTCACTGTTCTGTGTCTGCTGGGAATAGTGGTACACCGCTCGCTCAGCCACACTATATAGCATTCTGTTCACTGTTCTGTGTCTGCTGGGAACAGTAGTACACCGCTCGCTCAGCCAGAGTATATAGCATTGTGTTTACTGCCACTCTGTGTACACCGCTCAGCCAGACTATATACCATTGTTTACTGACACTCTGTGTACACCGCTCAGCCAGACTATATACCATTGTTTACTGACACTCTGTGTACACCGCTCAGCCAGACTATATACCATTGTTTACTGCCACTCTGATTCTGCTGGGAACAGTAGTACACCGCTCGCTCAGCCAGACTATATAGCATTGTGTTTACTGCCACTCTGTGTACACCGCTCAGCCAGACTATATACCATTGTTTACTGACACTCTGTGTACACCGCTCAGCCAGACTATATACCATTGTTTACTGAAACTCTGTGTACACCGCTCAGCCAGACTATATACCATTGTTTACTGCCACTCTGATTCTGCTGGGAACAGTAGTACACCGCTCGCTCAGCCAGACTATATACCATTGTTTACTGACACTATATAGCAGACTATATAGCATTGTGTGTACACCGCTCAGCCAGACTATATACCATTGTTTACTGACACTCTGTGTACACCGCTCAGCCAGACTATATACCATTGTTTACTGCCACTCTGATTCTGCTGGGAACAGTAGTACACCGCTCGCTCAGCCAGACTATATACCATTGTTTACTGACACTCTGTGTACACCGCTCAGCCAGACTATATACCATTGTTTACTGCCACTCTGATTCTGCTGGGAACAGTAGTACACCGCTCGCTCAGCCAGACTATATACCATTGTTTACTGACACTATATAGCAGACTATATAGCATTGTGTGTACACCGCTCAGCCAGACTATATACCATTGTTTACTGACACTCTGTGTACACCGCTCAGCCAGACTATATACCATTGTTTACTGCCACTCTGATTCTGCTGGGAACAGTAGTACACCGCTCGCTCAGCCAGACTATATACCATTGTTTACTGACACTCTGTGTACACCGCTCAGCCAGACTATATACCATTGTTTACTGCCACTCTGATTCTGCTGGGAACAGTAGTACACCGCTCGCTCAGCCAGACTATATACCATTGTTTACTGACACTCTGTGTACACCGCTCAGCCAGACTATATACCATTGTTTACTGCCACTCTGATTCTGCTGGGAACAGTAGTACACCGCTCGCTCAGCCAGACTATATACCATTGTTTACTGACACTATATAGCAGACTATATAGCATTGTGTGTACACCGCTCAGCCAGACTATATACCATTGTTTACTGCCACTCTGATTCTGCTGGGAACAGTAGTACACCGCTCGCTCAGCCAGACTATATAGCATTGTGTTTACTGCCACTCTGTGTACACCGCTCAGCCACACTATATAGCATTGCGTACTCTGCCAGTCAGTGTGTATATTGCTGGGATCAGTAATACTCCACTCACCGTCAACCACTATATGAGCTCAACATGAGTTCCCCAGAGACCTCCGCTGTGAGCAGCACTCCCAACAACAGCAACAGCCAACGCCCCACGCAAGCTATAACATCCACCCCAGCAGCCAGTGGTCAGCAGCAGCCCTCCCCGGAGGAGAACGTTGTGTCCATCAGTCCGTCGCCAGAGCGATTAATGAGGGCTGCCATTGAGGAGATGATGGGGCCTGATGTGGAGGAGGAGGTCTGGCTCAGGCCAGCATCCCAAGTTAATGTTGAGGACGATGAGGGGTCTGTGTCTGGGGATGTTGGGGTGGCAGAGGTGGTGGGTGGGTCAGACTCAGGAGAAGAGTTGTATGATGAGGATGATGATCGGGACCATCTGTATGTGCCTCAGAGTCCGACCCCGGAAAACATGTTGTATCGTGTGTTTAGGTACTAAAATCTGCGTTCCCTCCCAGTAGTGTTGGGCGAACAGTGTTTGCCACTGTTCGGGTTCTGCAGAACATCACCCTGTTCGGGGTGACTATATAGCAGACTATATAGCATTGTGTTTAATGCCACTCTGTGTACACGGCTCAGCCACACTATATAGCATTGTGTTTACTTCCACTCTGTGTCTGCTGGGAACAGTAGTACACCGCTCACCCGCCACTGTATAGCATTGTGCTCTGTGTCACTGCTGACAATAGTGGTACACCGCTCACCCACCACTGTATAGCATTTCTGTACTGCCACTGTACTGCTGCCAGTCAGCGTGTACTTTAAGGATAAGTGAAATGAGGAAGAAATCCGGTGAAAGAGGGAGGGGCAAGGGAAGAGGTGTTTCCCCTGACGGTTCACGTACAGGCCACAGGGGAGCACCCAAGAAAACCCACTCAATACTGCCCATGTTGTCCAGGACAACAACCCTCACAGATCCAAAAGAACAGGACCAGATAATTACTTGGATGACCTCTCAAGCGTCCAGCAGTGGGTTAAGCAGCACCAGCACATCACGCACGAGGTCCGAGTCCTCAGCCAGTTAAAGTCTGGGCTTTCTTTGAAGACTGCACTGAGGATGTTACCATGGCGATTTGCAAGGTGTGCAAGACCCGCCTGAGCAGGGGGAAAAGTATTAACAACCTCTCCACCACCAGCATGAGCCGCCACATTCTATCCAAACATCCCACTCTGTGGGCAAACGCGGCAGGACAGGGTACCACCAGCAACACTGCCTCCCTTGGGTTCACCAGACTCACCACCAGACCCGCCTCAGCAGCAGCAGTAGCCCAGCCATTGCGTGGTTCACAACATTCACAAACATCAGACGATGCTGACACTGTCACTTTCCGGACTAGTGCTCTTGAGGTCTCCCAGTGTTCATCAAACACAACAACCAACAGCCCTTCGGTGTGCAGCGCTACGGTTGAGTTGTCTGTCTCTGAGATGTTTGAGCACAAGAGGAAATTGCCAGCAAATGACCCCCGGGCCGTGGCAGTAACAGCCAGCCAGCATAGCCAAGCTTCTGGCCTGCGAAATGCTGCCATATCGAGTGGTGGAGACAAACAGCTTCAAGGGCATGATGTCAGTGGCCATCCCACGTTACGTTGTTCCCAGCCGCTACCACTTTGCGCGCTCTGCAGTGCCTGAGTTGCATGAGCACGTGGTCAGCTAAATAACCCGAAGCTTGAAGAATGCCGTTGCCTGCAAGGTTCACCTCACCACTGACACCTGGACGAGTGCGTTCGGCCAGGGTCGATACATCTCCCTTACCGCGCACTGGGTGAACCTTGTGGAGCCTGGCAGCGATTCCTCACCTGCTACGGCGCGGGTGTTGCCCACGCCGCAAACAGCTGGATAACAACAGCAGCACCTACCTCTCTGACTCCTTCTCCTCCAACGCATCTCAAAGCTGTACCTCATCCGGAAATGCTAACCCAGCACCAGCAGCAGTAGGATCGTGGAAGCAGTGCAGCACAGCTGTTGGCATGCGTCAGCAAGCGTTGCTGAAGCTGATCTGCCTTGGGGATAAGCAGCACACAGGGGAGGAAATTTGGAGGGGAATAAAGGAACAGACGGATTTGTGGCTGGCACCGCTGGACCTGAAACCGGGCATGAAGCTAGACACCTGGCACGAACTGGCAATGTACGCAATAGAGGTGCTGGCTTGCCCGGCAGCCAGCGTTATGTCGGAACGCTGTTTCAGTGCTGCCGGAGGCATCATCACAGATCGGCGTATCCGCCTCTCCACAGAAAATGCAGACCGTCTGACTCAAATTAAAATGAATCAATCCTGGATTGGAAACGACTACGCAACACTCCTGGACCCCAACCAAGTAACATGACCGATGAACATCTGGGATGGTTTAGCGTTTCCGGTCCCTGTTTATTGAACCTCTCATCTGTATTACATTTATGACTGCATGGCGGCAAAAAGCATTGCTGCTATATCCGCACGCTTTTTGTCCTCATGCAAGGCCTGGGTTGTTGTGTCTCACAAAGCGTGGCCTTCTCCTCCTGCGCCTCCTCCTGTTCCATCACGTGTGCTGCTGCTGCTGCTGGGTTACCGTTGCCGCGTGGTCCCTGTTTATGGAACCTCTTATCTTTATTACATTTATGACTACATGGCGGTACAAAGCATGCTATCCGCACGCTTTTTGTCCTCATGCAAGGCCTGGGTTGTTGTGTCTCACAAAGCGTGGCCTTCTCCTCCTGCGCCTCCTCCTGTTCCATCACGTGTGCTGCTGCTGCTGCTGCTGCTGGGTTAGCGTTGCCGGTCCCTGTTTATGGAACCTCTTATCTTTATTACATTTATGACTACATGGCGGTACAAAGCATGCTATCCGCACGCTTTTTGTCCTCATGCAAGGCCTGGGTTGTTGTGTCTCACAAAGCGTGGCCTTCTCCTCCTGCGCCTCCTCCTGTTCCATCACGTGTGCTGCTGCTGCTGCTGCTGCTGGGTTAGCGTTGCCGCGTGGTCCCTGTTTATTGAACCTCTTATCTTTATTACATTTATGACTACATGGCGGTACAAAGCATGCTCTCCGCACGCTTTTTGTCCTCATGCAAGGCCTGGGTTGTTGTGTCTCACAAAGCGTGGCCTTCTCCTCCTGCGCCTCCTCCTGTTCCATCACGTGTGCTGCTGCTGGGTTAGCGTTGCCGCGTGGTCCCTGTTTATTGAACCACTTATCTTTATTACATTTATGACTGCATGGTGGTACAAAGCATGCTATCCGCACGCTTCTTGTCCTCATGCAAGGCCTGGGTTGTTGTGTCTCAAAGCGTGGCCTTCTCCTCCTGCGCCACCCTCCTCCTGTTCCATCACGTGTGCTGCTGCTGGGTTAGCATTACCGGTCCCTTTTCCTGGAACCTCTTATATGTATTACATTTATGACTGCATGCCGACAAAAAGCATGTTACCTGTGCAAAGAAAACAGACATTTCCCGCATTTAAAAGACAGTTTTCCCTTTGAAACTTTAAAATCGATTTTCTCAAAAACTATAAGCTCTTTTTGCTAAATTTTTTTTCCTCTTGTACCCACTCCCAAGGTGCACATACCCTGTAAATTTGGGGTATGTAGCATGTAAGGAGGCTTTACAAAGCACAAAAGTTCGGGTCCCCATTGACTTCCATTATGTTCGGAGTTCGGGTCGAACACCCGAACATCGCGGACATGTTCGGCCTGTTCGGCCCGAACCCGAACATCTAGATGTTCGCCCAACACTAATCAAATCTAACCCCAAAAAGTTTTACAAGTACATCAACTCTAAAAAAAGAAAGGTTGACTGTATAGGAATCCTAAAGGATGAGGGTGGGAACTCAATGGTGGATGACCAAGGTAAGGCAGAGTTATTAAATGCTTTCTTTGCTTCTGTCTTCACAAAGGAAACAGCACTGTTGCAAATTACAGAGGCAGAAGAGTCTCAATCTTCTAACTGTAATATTAAATACTTAACGCAGGAAGAAGTAAAGGCAAGACTAAATAAATTAAAAATAGACAAGGCACCTGGCCCGGATGGCATGCATCCTCGGGTCCTAAGAGAATTAAGTTCAGTTATAGCTAAGCCCCTTTATCTTATCTTTTGTGACTCTCTTGCAACTAGCAGAATCCCAGTGGATTGGCGTACAGCCCACGTTTTCCCATTATTTAAGAAGGGCAAAAAATCTGATCCAGGAAATTATAGACCTGTAAGCTTAACATCAGTTGTATGCAAACTATTTGAGGGGTTACTAAGAGATACTATACATGACTTCATAGTAGAAAATAATCTTATTTCTCAGCATCAACATGGGTTTACTAAAGACAGGTCCTGTTTGACTAACATGCTCAGCTTTTATGAGGTAGTGAATGCTAATATGGATATTGGGAATGCTGTAGATGTGATATACTTGGACTTTGCAAAGGCCTTCGACACTGTTCCCCACAGAAGTCTGGTGCAAAAGTTGAGGATGCAAGGACTGGGGGAGAGTTTGTGTGCATGGATAGGGAACTGGCTAATGGACAGAAAACAAAGAGTTGTGGTCAATGGATCGTACTCAAAATGGGAGACTGTTAGCAGTGGGGTCCCACAGGGGTCTGTACTGGGTCCAGTGCTCTTCTATTTATTTATTAATGACCTAGTAGATGCAGTAGTGAGCAATGTTGCTATTTTTGCAGATGATACAAAATTGTGCAGAATCATCAACTCTCAGGAAGATAGTGTCATATTGCAACAGGATCTGGATAGGATGGCTATATGGGCACATACATGGCAGATGAAATTCAATGTTGACAAATGTAAAGTCATGCATTTTGGTCGTACCAATGGTCTAGCACCATACAAAATAAATGGGATACAGTTGGGAACATCAAACTTGGAGAAGGACTTAGGAGTACTCATCGACAACAAGTTAAATAATCGTACGCAATGCCAAGCCGCTGCAGCTAAAGCGAACAAAATTTTGGGATGCATTAAAAGGGAAATAAAAACTCGAGATGCTAGCATAATATTGCCCCTGTTTAACTCTCTAGTAAGGCCACATCTGGAATATGGAATTCAGTTCTGGGCACCACATTACAAAAAATATATTGCAGTTTTAGAGCAGGTGCAGAGACGAGCTACAAAATTGATACGTGGGATGGAAGGTCTCGCTTACCAAGAAAGGTTAGATAAACTGGGTTTATTTAGTCTAGAGAAAAGACGCCTTAGAGGAGATCTAATTAACATGTATAAATACATTAGAGGGCAATATAATAGCTTGGCGGATGAGCTTTTTGTCCCTAGGCCTTCTCAAAGGACTAGAGGACATGAGCTGCGCATGGAGGAAAAACGTTTTAGCCATTTATTTAGGAAAGGGTTCTTTACAGTAAGAGTGGTTAAGATGTGGAATGCATTGCCACAGGAAGTCGTTATGGCAAACTCTATACCTGCATTTAAAGGGGGCTTAGATGCTTTCCTTGCGTTGAAAGACATCCATGGCTACAATTACTAGGTTATGCCTAATGATGTTGATCCAGAGATTTTATCTGATTGCCATCTGGAGTCAGGAAGGAATTTTTCCCATTTGGGGCTAATTGGACCATGCCTGGTGGGGGTTTTTTCGCCTTCCTCTGGATCAACAGGGGTATGTGGGGGACGGGCTGGAGTTGTACTTTGTACTGGTTGAACTCGATGGACGTATGTCTTTTTTCAACCAAAATAACTATGTAACTATGTAACTATGTAACCCCAGACAAGATGCTAATCTTATTGTGGGCACATAGAATTTTTCAGGGGGAACCAAACTGTAACGATTGGTGTAGCAACACAGACGTCTGATTATGTGTGATCTGCAGTATCACCGATAATACAGACGCTATACCTGATTATGTGGTGATCTGCAGAATCACCAATAATGCAAGTATAGCTAGCAGAATAACAAGGTGTATAGTGCTTGGTGCAACAGTAACTGAATAGTTTGACTAGACCTCACCAGAGGAGCTGGTGGGTACTATCGGTGAGCAGAGAGAGAAGAAAAGGAGATACAACCGGGAGCCCCCAATAGTGTATTATTGATAGCACAATTGGTATTAATATAAATAAGATTATACTCACAAGTATAGGTTGCCGATTATAGGCAGCCACTTTCTTCGCCTATGGGGAAATTAGACCTGTCCCCACTCAGGTTAAAAGAAGTCGCTCTCCATAGAAAAAAGAGTAGGTGATCACACCCATCCACCAGGTGGATAATATTGTATTAAAGGAGTACAGAGTAGTGTTGGGCGAACACCTGGATGTTCGGGTTCGGGAAAGTTCGCCGAACATGGCCGCAATGTTCGGCATGTTCGGGCCGAACCCCGAACTCCCCGAACATCCCGCTTTTGGGGGCCCTATGGGGTCGCAGGCATAAGGGGGGAGCATGCCCCGATCGCGGGGGGGGTCGGAAATTCCCCCCACCCCCTCCGCTAGCGCTCCCCCCTCTGCCCGCTTCCCCATACAAAAGTTTCAGGAAGTACCGGTCCGGTGGTAGTGGGTGGCTGGCAGTGGGCGGCACTGTGAAGTGAGTGACTGAGGAGGAGGAGTCCGGAGAGTGACGCGTTGAGGGAGGCCGGGCAGCGGGCGGTTCAGCAGTAGTACGGTACTACTGCTGAACCGCCCGCTGCCCGGCCTCCCTCAACGCGTCACTCTCCGGACTCCTCCTCCTCAGTCACTCACTTCACAGTGCCGCCCACTGCCAGCCACCCACTACCACCGGACCGGTACTTCCTGAAACTTTTGTATGGGGAAGCGGGCAGAGGGGGGGGGCGCTAGCGGAGGGGGTGGGGGGTATTTCCGACCCCCCCCCCCGCGATCAGGGCATGCTCCCCCCTTATGCCTGCGACCCCATAGGGGGGCAGTATTCGGCCGAACAGGGGCCCTGTTCGGCCCTGTTCGGCGGCCAATTAGTAGTTCGGGGCGAACCCGAACTTAAAAGGCCGAACACCATCAGGTGTTCGGCCGAACTCGAACATCACCCGAACAGGGTGATGTTCTGCAGAACCCGAACAGTGGCGAACACTGTTCGCCCAACACTAGTGCACCTTGGGAGTGGGTACAAGAGGAAAAAAAATTTAGCAAAAAGAGCTTATAGTTTTTGAGAAAATCGATTTTAAAGTTTCAAAGGGAAAACTGTCTTTTAAATGCGGGAAATGTCTGTTTTCTTTGCACAGGTAACATGCTTTTTGTCGGCATGCAGTCATAAATGTAATACAGATAAGAGGTTCCAGGAAAAGGGACCGGTAACGCTAACCCAGCAGCAGCACACGTGATGGAACAGGAGGAGGGCGGCGTAGGAGGAGAAGGCCACGCTTGGAGACACAACAACCCAGGCCTTGCATGAGGACAAGAAGCGTGCAGATAGCAATTTGCATTTTGTCGCCATGCAGTCATAAATGTAATACAGATGAGAGGTTCAATAAACAATAAACAGTAATTGGTGTTGTCCAGAATGCGCACAATGCGTGGGTCGCGTTCAATGCAGTCCTAGGCCGAAGAGGTCATAGCCTAGGGTCACAAAAACCTGTTTATTTGGGCAATTTCAATGGTGGCGAGTCTGACGTACATGAATCGCAGCAATGGCCGTTAGCAACGTCTGAATCTCACGAAATGTCTCATGCAGGTAGAAGACATATTGTTAGACTTGGGCTCCAAAGATGGGTTCCCTACATCTCTGCAAACCAGAGTTACAGGGCTCCAAATTTGGTAAAATCCCCCATAGGCTTTCATTGGGCCTCCTATTTACAGTTCCAAAATCTCACATCTTTTCAAAGGGCAATTGCTCAGCAGTGGCAAATTTTCTAGCATTGTAGGGACCCTTAGGGGGAACATGACTGGTGAGTTTCGGGCCCCTAGGCCAAAGAGGTCATAGCCTAGGGTCACAAAAACCTGTTTATTTGGGCAATTTCAATGGTAGTTATGCTGACGTACATAAATCTCAGCCATGGCCGTTAGCAACGTCTGAATTTCACGAAATGTCTCATGCAGGTAGAAGACATATTGTTAGACTTGGATTCCAAAGATGGGGTCCCTACATCTCTGCAAACCAGAGTTACAGGGGTCCAAAATTTGGTAAAATCCCCCATAGGCTTTCATTGCCTCCCTATTTCACTTTCCAAAATCTCACATCTTTTCAAAGGGCAATTGCTCAGCAGTGGCAAATTTTCTAGCATTGTAGGGACCCTTAGGGGGAACATGACTGGTGAGTTTCGGGCCCCTAGGCCAAAGAGGTCATAGCCTAGGGTCACAAAAACCTGTTTATTTGGGCAATTTCAATGGTAGTTATGCTGACGTACATAAATCTCAGCCATGGCCGTTAGCAACGTCTGAATTTCACGAAATGTCTCATGCAGGTAGAAGACATATTGTTAGACTTGGATTCCAAAGATGGGGTCCCTACATCTCTGCAAACCAGAGTTACAGGGGTCCAAAATTGGTAAAATCCCCCATAGGCTTTCATTGCCTCCCTATTTCACTTTCCAAAATCTCACATCTTTTCAAAGGGCAATTGCTCAGCAGTGGCAAATTTTCTAGCATTGTAGGGACCCTTAGGGGGAACATGACTGGTGAGTTTCGGGCCCCTAGGCCAAAGAGGTCATAGCCTAGGGTCACAAAAACCAGTTTATTTGGGCAATTTCAATGGTAGTTATGCTGACGTACATAAATCTCAGCCATGGCCGTTAGCAACGTCTGAATTTCACGAAATGTCTCATGCAGGTAGAAGACATATTGTTAGACTTGGATTCCAAAGATGGGGTCCCTACATCTCTGCAAACCAGAGTTACAGGGGTCCAAAATTTGGTAAAATCCCCCATAGGCTTTCATTGCCTCCCTATTTCACTTTCCAAAATCTCACATCTTTTCAAAGGGCAATTGCTCAGCAGTGGCAAATTTTCTAGCATTGTAGGGACCCTTAGGGGGAACATGACTGGTGAGTTTCGGGCCCCTAGGCCAAAGAGGTCATAGCCTAGGGTCACAAAAACCTGTTTATTTGGGCAATTTCAATGGTAGTTATGCTGACATACATAAATCTCAGCCATGGCCGTTAGCAACGTCTGAATTTCACGAAATGTCTCATGCAGGTAGAAGACATATTGTTAGACTTGGATTCCAAAGATGGGGTCCCTACATCTCTGCAAACCAGAGTTACAGGGGTCCAAAATTGGTAAAATCCCCCATAGGCTTTCATTGCCTCCCTATTTCACTTTCCAAAATCTCACATCTTTTCAAAGGGCAATTGCTCAGCAGTGGCAAATTTTCTAGCATTGTAGGGACCCTTAGGGGGAACATGACTGGTGAGTTTCGGGCTCCTAGGCCAAAGAGGTCATAGCCTAGGGTCACAAAAACCTGTTTATTTGGGCTATTTCAATGGTGGCGAGTCTGACGTACATAAATCGCAGCAATGTCCGTTAGCAACGTCTGAATCTCACGAAATGTCTCATGTAGGTAGAAGACATATTGTTAGACTTGGGCTCCAAAGATGGGGTCTCTACATCTCTGCAAACCAGAGTTACAGGGCTCCAAAATTGGTAAAATCCCCCGTAGGCTTTCATTGGGCCTACTATTTACAGTTCCAAAATCTCACATCTTTTCAAAGGGCAATTGCTCAGCAGTGGCAAATTTTCTAGCGTTGTAGGGACCCTTAGGGGGAACATGACTGGTGAGTTTCGGGCCCCTAGGCCAAAGAGGTCATAGCCTAGGGTCACAAAAACCTGTTTATTTGGGCAATTTCAATGGTAGTTATGCTGACGTATATAAATCTCAGCCATGGCCGTTAGCAACGTCTGAATTTCACGAAATGTCTCATGCAGGTAGAAGACATATTGTTAGACTTGGATTCCAAAGATGGGGTCCCTACATCTCTGCAAACCAGAGTTACAGGGGACCAAAATTGGTAAAATCCCCCATAGGCTTTCATTGCCTCCCTATTTCACTTTCCAAAATCTCACATCTTTTCAAAGGGCAATTGCTCAGCAGTGGCAAATTTTCTAGCATTGTAGGGACCCTTAGGGGGAACATGACTGGTGAGTTTCGGGCTCCTAGGCCAAAGAGGTCATAGCCTAGGGTCACAAAAACCTGTTTATTTGGGCTATTTCAATGGTGGCAAGTCTGACGTACATAAATCGCAGCAATGGCCGTTAGCAACGTCTGAATCTCACGAAATGTCTCATGTAGGTAGAAGACATATTGTTAGACTTGGATTCCAAAGATGGGGTCTCTACATCTCTGCAAACTAGAGTTACAGGGCTCCAAAATTGGTAAAATCCCCCATAGGCTTTCATTGGGCCTACTATTTACAGTTCCAAAATCTCACATCTTTTCAAAGGGCAATTGCTCAGCAGTGGCAAATTTTCTAGCATTGTAGGGACCCTTAGGGGGAACATGACTGGTGAGTTTCGGGCCCCTAGGCCAAAGAGGTCATAGCCTAGGGTCACAAAAACCTGTTTATTTGGGCAATTTCAATGGTAGCTATGCTGACGTACATAAATCTCAGCCATGGCCGTTAGCAACGTCTGAATTTCACAAATGTCTCATGCAGGTAGAAGACATATTGTTAGACTTGGATTCCAAAGATGGGGTCCCTACATCTCTGCAAACCAGAGTTACAGGGGTCCAAAATTGGTAAAATCCCCCATAGGCTTTCATTGCCTCCCTATTTCACTTTCCAAAATCTCACATCTTTTCAAAGGGCAATTGCTCAGCAGTGGCAAATTTTCTAGCATTGTAGGGACCCTTAGGGGGAACATTTCCCTGTGTGCTAAAACATTTCCTACACTCCAGACAAGGGGCAGGTCTCTCATCGCTGTGTGTCATCCTGTGCTTGATAAGCTCAGAGTTTATAGAGAATCTTTTCCCACATTCAGAGCAGGTAAAACGTTTGTCCCCAGTGTGGTTTTTCTGGTGTAGGATGAGGGTTCCTTTATCTTTGTAGACCTTCCCACATTCAGTGCACACAAAAAGTTTCTCACCAGTGTGGATCCTCTGATGACACTTTAGGTGCGGGATCCGCCTAATGCTGGATTCACACCGCCGCTTGATTCCCGTCGATTCGTTTATTTCCGAGCATTTCCAAGCGCATTTTGATGATTGTTATGTCGATTGTTATGTAAAGAATGCCAAATCGATCTAACGATCCATCAAAATGAGAATCGGACATGTCGGAAATAAACCAATTGACGGGAATCGAGCGTCAAGCTAAGGCACTAAGCCTTTCCCACCCTCTGAGCACACAAAAGGTTTCTACTCTGTGTGAATTATCTTGTGCTTTGTCAGAGAGTCACTGTCAGCAAAAGATTTGTCACATATGGGGCAAGAGTATGGCTTTTCTCCAGTGTGGGTTCTTTGGTGAGTGACCAGATTTGCTTTCACTTTAAAACCTTTCCCACACTCTTAACAGGTAAAAGGTCTCTCTCCAGTGTGGCCTCTCATATGGTATATGAGGTCAGATTTCTGAAAAAAGCATTTGCTACATTCAGAACATTGAATGTCTTCTCTCCTCCGTGTTGTTTCAATTTATGTGCATCCATCTGATCTTTCTGAGTAAAGCTCTTCCCACAATCTGGGCATGCAAATGTTTTTTCACCAGTGTGAATTCTCCAGTGGGCAGTAAAGTGAGTTTTTTTGTGTAAATACTTTGGGGCATTCAGAACACTCATACATTTTTTAGGGGAGCTAAGACTAGATCTGGGACTCTGTAAAGGACCCTGATCTGTATGGGATAATATCTGGGCATTATTTGTGGTCCTGGATATACTGGATGCTTGAGTTAATATATGCAAAGAAGAGAGGTGATGACGTAGGGCTCTCTTACCACAATACTGCTTCCCACTCCCACACATTCTTCTCACGTACATTAAGATCAGACATAGTGGAAAACCCCTTCCCACATTCACAGCACTAAATTGTTTCTCTACTGTGTGACTTCTCTCATGTATATGAGGACCAGACTTATTAGAAAACCCCTTCCTACATTAAGGGCACTCAAATGGTTACTCTACTGTGTGACTTCTCCCATGTCTATGAAGACTAGACTTAGTGGAAAACTCCTTCCCACATTCAGGGCACTCAAACGGCTTTTCTCCCGTGTGACTTCTCTCATGTATATGAAGGCCAGACTTGCTGACGTACATAAATCTCAGCCATGGCCGTTAGCAACGTCTGAATTTCACGAAATGTCTCATGCAGGTAGAAGACATATTGTTAGACTTGGATTCCAAAGATGGGGTCCCTACATCTCTGCAAACCAGAGTTACAGGGGTCCAAAATTGGTAAAATCCCCCATAGGCTTTCATTGCCTCCCTATTTCACTTTCCAAAATCTCACATCTTTTCAAAGGGCAATTGCTCAGCAGTGGCAAATTTTCTAGCATTGTAGGGACCCTTAGGGGGAACATGACTGGTGAGTTTCGGGCTCCTAGGCCAAAGAGGTCATAGCCTAGGGTCACAAAAACCTGTTTATTTGGGCTATTTCAATGGTGGCGAGTCTGACGTACATAAATCGCAGCAATGTCCGTTAGCAACGTCTGAATCTCACGAAATGTCTCATGTAGGTAGAAGACATATTGTTAGACTTGGGCTCCAAAGATGGGGTCTCTACATCTCTGCAAACCAGAGTTACAGGGCTCCAAAATTGGTAAAATCCCCCGTAGGCTTTCATTGGGCCTACTATTTACAGTTCCAAAATCTCACATCTTTTCAAAGGGCAATTGCTCAGCAGTGGCAAATTTTCTAGCGTTGTAGGGACCCTTAGGGGGAACATGACTGGTGAGTTTCGGGCCCCTAGGCCAAAGAGGTCATAGCCTAGGGTCACAAAAACCTGTTTATTTGGGCAATTTCAATGGTAGTTATGCTGACGTATATAAATCTCAGCCATGGCCGTTAGCAACGTCTGAATTTCACGAAATGTCTCATGCAGGTAGAAGACATATTGTTAGACTTGGATTCCAAAGATGGGGTCCCTACATCTCTGCAAACCAGAGTTACAGGGGACCAAAATTGGTAAAATCCCCCATAGGCTTTCATTGCCTCCCTATTTCACTTTCCAAAATCTCACATCTTTTCAAAGGGCAATTGCTCAGCAGTGGCAAATTTTCTAGCATTGTAGGGACCCTTAGGGGGAACATGACTGGTGAGTTTCGGGCTCCTAGGCCAAAGAGGTCATAGCCTAGGGTCACAAAAACCTGTTTATTTGGGCTATTTCAATGGTGGCAAGTCTGACGTACATAAATCGCAGCAATGGCCGTTAGCAACGTCTGAATCTCACGAAATGTCTCATGTAGGTAGAAGACATATTGTTAGACTTGGATTCCAAAGATGGGGTCTCTACATCTCTGCAAACTAGAGTTACAGGGCTCCAAAATTGGTAAAATCCCCCATAGGCTTTCATTGGGCCTACTATTTACAGTTCCAAAATCTCACATCTTTTCAAAGGGCAATTGCTCAGCAGTGGCAAATTTTCTAGCATTGTAGGGACCCTTAGGGGGAACATGACTGGTGAGTTTCGGGCCCCTAGGCCAAAGAGGTCATAGCCTAGGGTCACAAAAACCTGTTTATTTGGGCAATTTCAATGGTAGCTATGCTGACGTACATAAATCTCAGCCATGGCCGTTAGCAACGTCTGAATTTCACAAATGTCTCATGCAGGTAGAAGACATATTGTTAGACTTGGATTCCAAAGATGGGGTCCCTACATCTCTGCAAACCAGAGTTACAGGGGTCCAAAATTGGTAAAATCCCCCATAGGCTTTCATTGCCTCCCTATTTCACTTTCCAAAATCTCACATCTTTTCAAAGGGCAATTGCTCAGCAGTGGCAAATTTTCTAGCATTGTAGGGACCCTTAGGGGGAACATGACTGGTGAGTTTCGGGCCCCTAGGCCAAAGAGGTCATAGCCTAGGGTCACAAAAACCTGTTTATTTGGGCTATTTCAATGGTGGCGAGTCTGACGTACATAAATCGCAGCAATGGCCGTTAGCAACGTCTGAATCTTACGAAATGTCTCATGCAGGTAGAAGACATATTGTTAGACTTGGATTCCAAAGATGGGGTCTCTACATCTCTGCAAACCAGAGTTACAGGGCTCCAAAATTGGTAAAATCCCCCATAGGCTTTCATTGGGCCTACTATTTACCGTTCCAAAATCTCACACCATTTCAAAGGGCAATGGCTCAGCAGTGGCAAAACTCACCAGTCATGATCCCCCTAAGAGTCCCTACAATGCTAGAAAATTTGCTACTGCTGAGCAATTGCCCTTTGAAAAGATGTGAGATTTTGGAAAGTGAAATAGGGAGGCAATGAAAGCCTATGGGGGATTTTACCAATTTTGGACCCCTGTAACTCTGGTTTGCAGAGATGTAGGGACCCCATCTTTGGAATCCAAGTCTAACAATATGTCTTCTACCTGCATGAGACATTTCGTGAAATTCAGACGTTGCTAACGGCCATGGCTGAGATTTATGTACGTCAGCATAACTACCATTGAAATTGCCCAAATAAACAGGTTTTTGTGACCCTAGGCTATGACCTCTTTGGCCTAGGGGCCCGAAACTCACCAGTCATGTTCCCCCTAAGGGTCCCTACAATGCTAGAAAATGTGCCACTGCTGAGCAATTGCCCTTTGAAAAGATGTGAGATTTTGGAACTGTAAATAGGAGGCCCAATGAAAGCCTATGGGGGATTTTACCAAATTTGGAGCCCTGTAACTCTGGTTTGCAGAGATGTAGGGAACCCATCTTTGGAGCCCAAGTCTAACAATATGTCTTCTACCTGCATGAGACATTTTGTGAGATTCAGACGTTGCTAACGGCCATTGCTGCGATTTATGTACGTCAGACTCGCCACCATTGAAATTGCCCAAATAAACAGGTTTTTGTGACCCTAGGCTATGACCTCTTCGGCCTAGGACTGCATTGAACGCGACCCACGCATTGTGCGCATTCTGGACAACACCAATTACTGTTTATTGTTTATTGAACCTCTCATCTGTATTACATTTATGACTGCATGGCGACAAAATGCAAATTGCTATCCGCACGCTTCTTGTCCTCATGCAAGGCCTGGGTTGTTGTGTCTCAAAGCGTGGCCTTCTCCTCCTGCGCTGCCCTCCTCCTGTTCCATCACGTGTGCTGCTGCTGGGTTAGCGTTACCGGTCCCTTTTCCTGGAACCTCTTATCTGTATTACATTTATGACTGCATGCTGACAAAAAGCATGTTACCTGTGCAAAGAAAACAGACATTTCCCGCATTTAAAAGACAGTTTTCCCTTTGAAACTTTAAAATCGATTTTCTCAAAAACTATAAGCTCTTTTTGCTAAAAAATTTTTCCTCTTGTACCCACTCCCAAGGTGCACATACCCTGTAAATTTGGGGTATGTAGCATGTAAGGAGGCTTTACAAAGCACGAAAGTTCGGGTCCCCATTGACTTCCATTATGTTCGGAGTTCGGCTCGAACACCCGAACATCGCGACCATGTTCGGCCCGAACCCGAACATCTAGATGTTCGCCCAACACTACACGTGACCTGTTCGGCCAATCACAGCGCTAGCCGAACGTTCGGGGAACGTTCGGCCATGTGCTCTTAGTTCGGCCATATGGCCGAACAGTTTGGCCGAACACCATCAGATGTTCGGCCGAACTCGAACATCACCCGAACAGGGTGATGTTCTGCAGAACCCGAACAGTGGCGAACACTGTTCGCCCAACACTATTTATTATGAGACAGATCTCACCAAATACACTAAGAAACTAGAGCTCTAAATACTTCAGAGGAATCCCTTCCTCATCATCATCTTTTACAACAGGAAAAAAAGACAATGTTGAAATGAAGCCAACTAGTTTCTTTGATAATCCCATGACAAGGATAAAGAGCACCTTTACAAATTTAGAGACAACTGGAGTATGGATAATGTGTTCCAGTTGTCACTTGATGATGATGGCTATATGGTGGGGGGGGAGGGTTAGGAGTAATTTTGAAATGTAATCAATGTTTATTTTAACTAGTTAATCCCCGAGGCAGTGTATCTATACCCCGCAGGACTTTGTATAAACTCCTAGGGGCATAGATATAAATATCTCTCCGTGATCACCCACCGTGTGGGCACCTGTACGCGTTCTCTTCACCGTCCATTAGTATACTGATCAATGAATGGGAACACAGTGGCTTCCTAGTACTGCATACCAGACTCCACTCTTCATAAGAGTAAGCTGATATTGTTGTGTTTGTGTTTAAAAAGTTAATACACCAGAGAGGTGCTTTGTTGTTCTTCTTGTCTTTCAGATTTGGGGTACCAGCTCATGCTATAAGCTAACAATAAGAGAAACTTTTGATTTGACCAGCGCTGTGTCAGCCCTTTTGTTTTAGAGAGCCCACACTTTGAATCTAAAGAGCTGTGTGTGTTTTCACATGTTTTCCAGGGTTTCCATCATCGATGAAGCATTTTCCACACTCTTGACACTCATATGGTTTCTCTCCAGTGTGGCTCCATTGATGTATGACCAGATTCTTCTTATTGCTAAAACATTTCCTACACTCCAGACAAGGGGCAGGTCTCTCATCGCTGTGTGTCATCCTGTGCTTGATAAGCTCAGAGTTTATAGAGAATCTTTTCCCACATTCAGAGCAGGTAAAACGTTTGTCCCCAGTGTGGTTTTTCTGGTGTAGGATGAGGGTTCCTTTATCTTTGTAGACCTTCCCACATTCAGTGCACACAAAAAGTTTCTCACCAGTGTGGATCCTCTGATGACACTTTAGGTGCGGGATCCGCCTAATGCTGGATTCACACCGCCGCTTGATTCCCGTCGATTCGTTTATTTCCGAGCATTTCCAAGCGCATTTTGATGATTGTTATGTCGATTGTTATGTAAAGAATGCCAAATCGATCTAACGATCCATCAAAATGAGAATCGGACATGTCGGAAATAAACCAATTGACGGGAATCGAGCGTCAAGCTAAGGCACTAAGCCTTTCCCACCCTCTGAGCACACAAAAGGTTTCTACTCTGTGTGAATTATCTTGTGCTTTGTCAGAGAGTCACTGTCAGCAAAAGATTTGTCACATATGGGGCAAGAGTATGGCTTTTCTCCAGTGTGGGTTCTTTGGTGAGTGACCAGATTTGCTTTCACTTTAAAACCTTTCCCACACTCTTAACAGGTAAAAGGTCTCTCTCCAGTGTGGCCTCTCATATGGTATATGAGGTCAGATTTCTGAAAAAAGCATTTGCTACATTCAGAACATTGAATGTCTTCTCTCCTCCGTGTTGTTTCAATTTATGTGCATCCATCTGATCTTTCTGAGTAAAGCTCTTCCCACAATCTGGGCATGCAAATGTTTTTTCACCAGTGTGAATTCTCCAGTGGGCAGTAAAGTGAGTTTTTTTGTGTAAATACTTTGGGGCATTCAGAACACTCATACATTTTTTAGGGGAGCTAAGACTAGATCTGGGACTCTGTAAAGGACCCTGATCTGTATGGGATAATATCTGGGCATTATTTGTGGTCCTGGATACACTGGATGCTTGAGTTAATATATGCAAAGAAGAGAGGTGATGACGTAGGGCTCTCTTACCACAATACTGCTTCCCACTCCCACACATTCTTCTCACGTACATTAAGATCAGACATAGTGGAAAACCCCTTCCCACATTCACAGCACTAAATTGTTTCTCTACTGTGTGACTTCTCTCATGTATATGAGGACCAGACTTATTAGAAAACCCCTTCCTACATTAAGGGCACTCAAATGGTTACTCTACTGTGTGACTTCTCCCATGTCTATGAAGACTAGACTTAGTGGAAAACTCCTTCCCACATTCAGGGCACTCAAACGGCTTTTCTCCCGTGTGACTTCTCTCATGTATATGAAGGCCAGACTTGGTAAATAACTTTTTCCCGCATTCATGGCACTCAAATCGTTTCTCTCCTGTGTGACCTCTCTCATGTATATGAAGATGAGACTTAGTGGAAAACCTCTTCCCACATTCACGGCACTGAAATGGTTTCTCTCCTGTGTGACTTCTCTCATGTCTAGGAAGATGAGACTTAGTAGAAAACCCCTTCCCACATTCACGACACTGAAACGGTTTCTCTCCTGTGTGACTTCTCTCGTGTCTATAAAGATTATACTTTTGGGAAAACCCCTTCCCGCATTCATGGCACTTAAATGGTTTCTCTCCCGTGTGACTTCTCTCATGTATATGAAGCTCAGACTTAGTGGTGAACTCTTTCCCACATTCACAGCACTCAAATGGTTTCTCTCCTGTGTGACGTCTCTCATGTGCATTGAGTTCAGACGTACTGGAAAACCCCTTTCCACATTTACGGCACTTAAATGGTTTCTCTCCTGTGTGAATTCTTTCATGTATATGAAGAACAGACTTAGTGGAAAACCCCTTTCCACATTTACGGCACTCAAATGGTTTCTCTCCTGTGTGACTTCTCTCATGTTTATGAAGATTAGACTTAGTGGAAAACCCCTTCCCACATTCACAGCACTCAAATGGTTTCTCTCCTGTGTGACTTCTCTCATGTACATTAAGATCAGACTTAGTGGAAAACCCCTTCCCACATTCACGGCACTTAAATGGTTTCTCTCCTTTGTGACTTCTCTCATGTACATGAAGAACAGACTTAGTGGAAAACCCCTTCCCACATTCATGGCACTCAAATGGTTTCTCTCCTGCGTGACTTTTCTCATGACAGCTTTCATGATGACAATGGTGACTTTTAAGGTGGAAACCTTCTCCACATTTGGAACACTTATAGTGTGTGTCTTTGCTATGGGTTGTCAGGTGGCTGCTGAGATGTGACTTTCTAGAGAAACATTTCCCACACTCAGGACACTCATGCAGCTTCTCTCCGGTATGGACAAGGTGGTGGAGTTGTAGTTTGCCTCTGGTGGGGAAGGTTTTAGTGCACTCAGAACATGAAAATTGTTTGACTTCCATGTGGGACAGTTTATGTGTAGTAAGTATACTATTTGTAGCATAACTCTTCCCACACTCAGTACACTGAAAAGGCCTTTCTCCTGTATGACATCTCTGGTGGATTATAAGCTTTGATTTATGATCAAACCTCTTCCCACACTCATTACAGTGAAGTGGCTTCACCCCAGTGTGGATACTCTGATGAGTATGAAGAGATGATTTTTGAGTGAAACGTTTCTCACACTCTGAACATTCATAAGGCCGCTCTCCCGTATGAAGCCTCTGGTGGATAGTTAGATAGGATTTGGATGCAAAGTGTTTCCCACAAGTATTGCAGGAGAACTCTGACTTTCCTTTGGATGTTGTCTTTTGCTCTTGCTTCTCTGTGTCAGAGTGGGACTCCAGCTCATCATTAGAGGGGTTGTACTGTGACTCATTGCTGCTGTCACCCTGTTCATCTGATGTCACTAATCTGTCATCTGTCACATTCTGCTCTTCTGGTTCCTGGTCACCATGGATGGAATCTGGCATGATGTCTGTTTTCTTGGAAGTTCTCTTGGAACATGTAACAACCACTGTAACAGAAACAACTGTCATTTATCACTTACAACAAAACTCTCTATAATATCTGTTTTATTTGTTTCTTTTCATTTCATTGTTCCTTATATTATAGTCTGTGCAGCTGATGGGAGATTTGATGTTCCAAACTTAAACTTTAAAAAGCCAAAATGAGAATTATACAAATGAAGCCAGCAGTTAAAGTCTATGTGAAAAGGCAAGTATTCTAACTAATTGACAAATTATTTATTCTTATGCATGGGCCCTCCATTCTATCACCATAATATTGTATATGGAATTGATGATACTATTGAGGATTCTTTAATTGATAGTTAGTTGTGGTAGTGATGACCTGGTGATATGGACTGCTCCAAAGGTGGTGTTTAGGGGTGAAATTGCTGCATTTTGCTTGCACAGATAGGTGAGCGACTTCCAGATATCAGTCTTGACAATATACTGGAGGAACTGTAAAGAAAACATATTTTGCATTCTCCCCCCATTCTCCAAAAATGTGTAAAAGAAAAAAAAAGAAACCCATGCTTGATACAATATTTATATAGACTGAACCAATTATTTCTCAGATCTCACTCTTAGGCCCGGTGCACACTAAAACCCGCTAGCAGATCCGCAAAATGCTAGCAGATTTTTCAACGCTTTTTATTTATTTTTATGAGGCGTTTTGCTAGCGTTTTGCGGATTGCTGGTGCGGATTTCAGTGTAGCATATTTCATATATTGTTACAGTAAAGCTGTTACTGAACAGCTTCTGTAACAAAACCGCCTGACAAACCGCTCTGATCTGCCGTCTTTCAGAGCGGTTTGCGTTTTTCCTATACTTAACATTGAGGCAGAAACACCTCCGCAATCCAAAAAATGCCTCACCCCGGGAGGATTCGTTTCTGCAAAACTCCTCCCGCTCTGGTGTGCACACTCCCATTGAAATACATTACCCTAGTGTATCCGCAGCTGCAAGCTAAGTCATTTACAAGGCCTTCCTCTACACATGTGATCCCCAAAGTGTGGCCTGCATGCTGGATGCAGCATGTTGAGCCTTTTTGTTCAGCCTCCCTAAAGATTTCCTTATACTCACTAATACTCACTAAGGGCCCTGTTTCCACTACACGCAGATTGAATGCAGAATGGACGCAGAAAAACTGACTCCAATGAATGTCTATGGGCCTGTTTCCACTAAACGCAATTTTTCTGATGAAGATTTTCCCATAGGCATTCATTGGAGTCAGTTTTTCTGCATCAATTCTGCATCCAATCTGTGTGTAGTGGAAATAGGCCCTAATGCAGGTGAGGTGGAGAGAATTTTACTTGCTGCAGCTCTATAAGAAGAGTGGGGGTGGGGTTTGCAGCTCATTTGATTGTTGGAGGAGATGCATGTGAATTGGTGGAATATGTTTTCAGAATTATTTTTTACTAGCTGGTGGCATGTGGTACATTGCCCAGGCAAGGATTGCACGACTGGACCTATTAGATTGTGCTAATCAGATTGTACCAATTGAATTGCATGATTGGCCCAATCAGACTGATGAGTCGTGCAATTCCATTGGTAAAATCTGACAAGACCATTTGAACAGCACGTTTACACCAATCACATTGGATGATTGGGCCAATTATAGCAGCCCAATCACTTTGTACTAATCAAATTGAAAGATTGGACCAATCCAATTGGATCCATCACATTGGAGCAATCAGATTGGACCACACAGATTGGACCAATCGCATTGCAGGATTGGACTTATCAAATTGGACCAATCACATTACACGATTAGACCAATCCCATTGCGTAATAGGACTAATCAGAATGCACAATTTTACCAATCAGATTGGACCAATCACATTGCACAATTAAACCAATCAGAATGGACCAGTCAGATTGGACCAATTGTGCAATTTGATTGGAAAAATCTGATTGTGTCTAATTTTGATCCCAGTCACCCTGTGACCCACTCTACCAAGTTTGAGCACACTATTATTAACAATGGCAACCATTTACATTTTTAAAATTAATGTCTGAAATTTGATTGGCTGTTGTAGGCTCCACACACTTTTCCTGAATTTTGGAAAGTTGCCGGTGTCAAGAGTATTTGGTCCAAGTTGACTGTAGCTTCAAAACAGTACTTTTGGCAGCGATTAGAAAATAGCTAAATAATGATTGGATGTTTTAAGCTCCAACCACTATAAGGCTTGTCCTCAAAATTCACATTTTAATTCATGTTGACATCAAGAATAAATGGTTCAAGTTTGGAGACGGCAGCTTCAAAACTACAACTGGCAGCGATTATAACATTTTCTCTGTCAAAGTCAATGGCAAAAAAGGGGTCTTCGGTGGTCTATCTCAGGGGTGCGGAGGGTGGGATCGCTTGGTAAAGCACAGGAAGCTGCTATGAAGCAAAGAAGTGCGGAAAGTTTGGTGCTTGTACCCCTAAACAGGGGTGCTCGGATGTGTCTCATCCACGAATTCGGCAATCCGCGTGGTTGCAAAAAAAAATCCGCATTCGGCCTCGCCGCATGCGGATTTTCGTCCGCGTCCACGCAACCACGCGGATTTTCTGCCGTGAATGGCGTAATCACGCGTGGATTCCCGCCCGGAGGCGGAATTTCTTTTAACGTTAATAACAAAGCCCCCATACATGCTACAATCCCCCAAATTGCATGGATTATCGAGGTGATAAGGGGCAACATAACTTCAACATAAAAAATTCCAATTTTTTTTTTTAATGGCTTTTAAAGACAAATCACCACTGTAAATGGGGCTATTAATTGGTAATACGTGGTTTTAAAAAGGGATATACGCGTTAAGCAATCAAAGAGGTGAAGGCGAGTTCCAATGGCACTTGGCGGCGAAGGTACCGCTGGAGGAGGATGAGTGGCTGTCGCCAAAAAGGCCCCAGAGAGGTTTTTGTAATTTTTTTTTTTTTTTTGCAGCAATTAGCAATGACATCGCAGCAGAGTTGTCAGTGGACACGGGCAGTGTGAACGCAGAGTGCAGTGGTGGTAGCGAAGGAGAAGGACTATGCGGGCGGTCAGTTCAGCAGCACAGAAGGACCACGGCAACATACTGGTAGTAGTAGTAGCAGCACAGCGTCATAGTGCTGGCCAAAAAATTAAATGCACCCGGTGACCCGGGCAGTGTGAACGCAGACAGAGTACATTGGTGGAAGCGAGTGAGTCAGGAGGAGGAGGACAATGCGGGCGGTCAGTTCAGCAGCAGCAGCACAGAAGGACCATGCCAACATACTGGTGGTAGTAGTAGTAGCACAGTGTCATAGTGCTGGCCAAAAAATTAAATGCACCCGGTGACCCGGGCAGTGATAACGCAGACAGAGTGCATTGGTGGTACCGTGGTAGCGACTGAGTCAGGAGGAGGAGGAGGACAAAGCGGGCGTTCAGTTCAGCAGCAGCAGCAGCACAGAAGGACCATGCCAACATACTGGTGGTAGTAGTAGCAGCACAGCGTCATAGTGCTGGCCAAAAAATTAAATGCACCCGGTGACCCGGGCAGTGTGAACGCAGACAGAGTACATTGGTGGAAGCGACTGAGTCAGGAGGAGGAGGACAATGCGGGCGGTCAGTTCAGCAGCACAGAAGGACCATGCCAACATACTGGTGGTAGTAGTAGCAGCACAGCGTCATAGTGCTGGCCAAAAAATTAAATGCACCCGGTGACCCGGGCAGTGTGAACGCAGACAGAGTACATTGGTGGAAGCGACTGAGTCAGGAGGAGGAGGACAATGCGGGCGGTCAGTTCAGCAGCACAGAAGGACCATGGCAACATACTGGTGGTAGTAGTAGTAGCACAGCGTCATAGTGCTGGCCAAAAAATTAAATGCACCCAGTGACCCGGGCAGTGTGAACGCAGAGTGTAGTAGCAACTGAGTCAGGAGGACAAAGCGGGCGGTCAGTTCAGCAGCTCAGAAGGAGTACCATGGCAACTTACTGGTAGTAGTACCATAACACCAAAAAATTAACCAAGGTAGGCACTAGGCAGGTAGTAACTGTCTTTATAAAGGCAGGCATAGTTAACAACAGCACATGCAGCAGCCACTTCATGTCCCCCTGTGTCCGACAATAGGGGCCAGGAACTCACCTTCCACCCAAGCCTGGTTAATTTTCAGGAAGGTGAGTTTGTCCACAGAGGCGTGGGAGAGCCGAGAGCGCTTCTCTGTGACCACGCCACCGGCCGCACTAAAGCATCTCTCTGAGAGGACACTGGAAGGAGGGCAGGATAGGAGTTCCAGGGCGTACTGGGAAAGCTCGCTCCAGATGTCCAGTCTCTTGACCCAGTACTCCAAGGGGTCCACGGGGCTGTCGGTGTCATTGAGCCCGCTGGATGACCCCATATAGTCAGACACCATGGTGGTCAGTCGTTGCTTGTGCTGGTTGGTGGTGGATGCTGTGGCGAGCACCTCTGTTCTGGGCTGCTGCACTGCATACAGGCTCTTGCTTAGGCTCTTCAGGTCTCCGGGGCGCCAGTTGCTGCTGCTGCTGCTGGTGGTTGTTGTTGTGCTGCTAGTGGCAATGGCAGGCACCTCTTGCTGGCTTGGCAGAGCAGTTACAGTGGGGGTGGAAGGCTGGGGGAATGCTTCCAGTAGTCTGCGCACAAGGGCCTCCTTCAACTCCCTTGTGCGTTGCTCGGTGGTGGATGGCGTCATGAAGTCTCCCAGCTTCCCCTTCAGACGGGGATCAAGCATCAAGGTAATCCAGATGTCCTCCCTTGAACGCATCTGGATCACCCAGGGGTCCCTGCGAAGGCAGCGCAACATGTGCACAGCCATGGGAAACAAGTGGGCCCTGCCAGCAAGATCTTCCTCGTCCTCGCCATTGTCCCATAACGCATGCCTGTCCTCTTCCTGTGCCATGTCGTTGTCCTACTCAAACCGCCATCCACGTACAATGCCTGCTGCACTCTGCTCCTCCTCCTCCTCCTCATTCAGGTTAGGGACCTCCAACTCTTCCACTACCTGCTGTGAGCCCTCCTCTGAGCTGGACTGTGCTGCCATCTGCTCCTGTTCTTCCAACTGCCTCAGGGCTTCATCCCCACGCTCAATTAAATTGTCCATTGCCTGCTCCATTAGACAAACCAAGGGCACCCACTGGCACACAGAGGCCCGCTCCTCACTGACCATCTTGGTTGCCTCCAGGAAGGGACTCAGCACCAGGCATACTTGCTGCATCAGTGTCCACTGAGTGGCAGTAATCATGGGGACTTGCTGGTTGCTGGGGACACTTGGGTCTAGCATGTAGGCCCTAAGAGCCAGCCTGTGCTGACACAGCCGCTCCAACATGTCCAGAGTCGAATTCCAGCGAACTGGCATGACGATGATCAGCCGGTGTTGTGGCCTTCCATACTGCTGCTGTAAGGTGGACAACAGTGCAGAGGCAGTGGCTGACAGGCGGAAAAAGCGTACCACCGCCCGGGCATCCTGCAGCAGCTCGCTCATCCCCTGGTAGGTGCGCAAGAAGCGCTGCACCACAAGATTGAGCACGTGGGCCAAGCAGGAGATGTGCTGGAGGACGTTTCCCTGCTGCACTGCTGCCACCAGGTTGGCCCCCTTATCGGCTGCCACATACCCCACTTCCAGGCCTCTGGGGGTCAGCCACCTCCGCTCCTGCTTCCTGAGGGCGGCCAGGACGTTGGTGGCCATAAGCCTCTCCTTCCCCAGGGTCACCAATTTTAAAAGGGCTTGGCAGTGCCGAGGCTTGGCGCTGCTGCTGCCGAGGCGGGCTTGCTTTCCGGGTGCAGAGGGAGTGTCGTGACAGGACCCTTCTGCATCCCCCCTGATCCCGCGTGGTGGCACCACTAGCTGGGCTGATGCGCTCTTGTCCTCCCTCCCTTCCATCAGTGTCACCCAGTGGGCCGTAAAGGACAGGTAGCGACCTGTCCCAAATCTGCTACTCCACGAGTCCATGGTCACGTGGACCCGCTTGCCCACAGAGTAGTCCAGGGAACGGGCCACGTTTTCCACCGCAAACTTGTGGAGTGCTGGGATCGCGCTCCTGCTGAAATAGTGGCGACTGGGGACTTGCTACTCAGGGATGCCAAATTGGAGCAGCGTCCGCATGGCGCTCCCCTCCTGCACCAGGGAGTAGGGAAGCAGCTGTGATGCCATGGCCCGGGCCAGCAAGCCATTTAGTTTGCGGATCCGCCTGTGGCTTGGAGGCAGAGGCTTGGTCAGACCCTGAAAGGTGTCGCTCAGCAGGGTCTGACGACGCTGGGATGCAGGGGAGACAGAGGAAAGAGACGACCACTGGCTGCCAGCCTCAATGTCTGTGTCCTGAGTAGCCGAGGTGGAAGAGCGCTTGCGTGCTACTACTGCTGCTGCTGTGGGGGATTCACGACCCTGAGGGAGGGATGATGCTGCTGTGCTGGTGGGCCTTCTGCTCTCAGGAACCCCTGCCAGCAGTGCCTGCTTCCTCTTAAACTCCGCATACTCGCGGCAGTGGCGGCTTCTCAGGTAGCCCTGGAGGGATGAGGTACCCATCTTTCTCAGACTTTTCCCACGGCTCAATCTTTTGCTGCATAACCTGCACACCGCATACCTTTTGTCATCAGTACATTCGTCAAAGCAATCCCACACTGGTGACTTTAATTTACTGCGGCCCCCACTAGCAGAGGGTGCAGCGGAACAATGTGTGGTAGTAGTTGCCGGGGGTTGCATGGTGGTGGTGCCGGCTGAAGCAGTGTCCTGTCTACTTCCTCCACGCCCACTGCTGCCGATGCCCCTGCCCCTGCCTGACATATGGCGATATCCTTGCCTAGGCCGAGGTGACTCGTCATCCTGCTCTGACCATTCTTCCCCGGACTCAGCAGGCTGCGCATAGTTAGGGTCCACAACGTCGTCATCATCAGCAGCATCATCATAATCCAGCTCTTCCTCTGACTCCCCCGCCTCCTCTTCTGTCCCTACATCCCCAGACACAGACCCCTCTTCTTCATCACCAGAACTCAACAACGCTTGTGATTGTGGCCCGATCTCAATCTCTGCCACATCAGTCCCCAGTAAGTCCTGAGCTTCTTGCATCAGCAGGTTCCCAGATGCCGGACTGAGGGACAGAACGCTGTCATCCTGGGAGGGCTGCTGACCAGTGGGTGCTGGGGTGGATGTCACAACAAGCGTGGGACGTTGGCTGCTGCTGCTGCTGCTTGGAGTGGTGCTCACAGTAGAGGTCTGGGAGGAAGTCATGATGTCCATGAGTACGTCAGGTTCCATTTGCTCAACCACCACACGGGGACCAGAAACTTTAAAATATTTGGATTTGGCCGCTGACTCGGCCCAGGCTTCGCTGCCCCCCTTTCTGCTGCATCACGACCACGTACAGCTGGGCGTCCTCTCCCTGGACGTGGAGCAGTCCCAGAAGTGGCTGAGGCAATTGAACTCCCTTTCCTCTCACCCCGCGAAACCCTGCCAGACATGTTGCTAGTAATGAATCACTGGATGCAGTGGGCACAGTACAAGGTCACTGAAGGATGCACCAGGCACAGTACAACGGCACTGAAGGATGCAGTGGGCACAGTACAAGGTCACTGAAGGATGCAGTGGGCACAGCAGTGGGCACTGGATATACAACTAGGTCACTGAAGGATGCAGTGGGCACAGTACAAGGTCACTGAAGGATGCAGTGGGCACAGCAGTGGGCACTGGATATACAACTAGGTCACTGAAGGATGCAGTGGGCACAGTACAAGGTCACTGAAGGATGCAGTGGGCACAGCAGTGGGCACTGGATATACAACTAGGTCACTGAAGGATGCAGTGGGCACAGTACAAGGTCACTGAAGGATGCAGTGGGCACAGCAGTGGGCACTGGATATACAACTAGGTCACTGAAGGATGCAGTGGGCACACAAGGATGTCACACTGTGTAATGAGATGCTTATATGCCAGCGAGCGAGCAGTGGGCACTGGGCACGGCACAAGGTCACTGACAGAATGAATGAACAGCGCTGGCAGAGAGTGGCGGCGCCGGCGGTGTGACTGGCTGCCTGCAAATACTACAAGTGTATAACTGTCACTGGAATATACAAGTGAACACTGCAGCTGCACTAACCTGCCTGCCTGCACTACACACAGATAATCCCCACCCCCACTACACTGACTACACTGCAGCACTGAACCTGCCTGCACTACACACAGTTAAATAATCACTAGACTCCCAAACTCCCACTACACTACACTGACTACAACTAACTACAGCAATCACTCACTGACTAGCTAACTGTGTACAGTATAAGAGCAGTGTTAGCAAAAAAAACGCTTTGTTTTTAACACAATAAATGCACTTGCTCAAACAACAATGGCCTGGAGATAATCCTCTCAGCACCACAGTCTAGCAAGGACAGAGCTTTTCCATCATGGCCGCCGCTTTATATTCAGGAGGGGAGGGCATAGCTCCCCTCCTGTGATTGGTTGATAGGGCCTGGCTGGGGCCCTCTGATTGGCCTGCAATGTGTCACTTCCGCATAGTTTGACGCATTTCCGCTAACCACGACTTCAGCGCCGGGTTTCACAAGCGTGAATGCGGATTTCTGTCCGCATTCACGCGAAGCCGAAGCAGATTTTCGTGGTTGAAAATCTATTCATGGCTTAGCGTGTCCGAGGCGGAATGCGTCAAAATGGTCGTGAATCCACGCGTAAGCGTGATCACGACCTGGCGGTGAGCACCACTGCCCCTAAAGCTGTAGGAAGTGTAGCATTTAAAAAATGGGGGAGGGGTGGAAGGAATTACAGACAAAGCGGCTGGCTTGGAAATGATTATAAATTGTGTATGTGTGTATGTGTGGTGGTGGTGGGGGGGGAGGATTTTGCAGGCTACAGTTCATGTGACTACGGAAAGGGGGCGTCATTTGTGTGAGGTGGAGGGAATAAGTTGATAAATGTTTTTTTTTTTTTTACATGCTGTAGCTAGTGTTGGGTGAACACCTAGATGTTCGGGTTCGCGAACGTTCGCCGAACATCGCCGCGATGTTCGGGTGTTCGCGCTGAACTCCGAACATAATGGAAGTCAATGGGGACCCGAACTTTCGTGCTTTGTAAAGCTTCCTTACATGCTACATACCCCAAATTTGCAGGGTATGTGCACCTTGGGAGTGGGTACAAGAGGGAAAAAAATATTTGAAAAAGAGCTTATAGTTTTTGAGAAAATTGATTGTAAAGTTTCAAAGGAAAAACTGTCTTTTAAATGTGGAAAATGTCATGTTTCTTTGTACAGGTAACATGCTTTTTGTCGCCGTGCAGTCATAAATGTAATACAGAGAAGAGGTTCCAGGAAAAGGAACCGGTAACGCTAACCCAGCACCAGCAGCAGCACACGTGATGGAACAGGAGGAGGCGCAGGAGGAGAAGGCCACGCTTTGAGACACAACAACCCAGGCCTTGCAGGAGGACAAGAAGCATGCGGATAGCATGCTTTTTACCGCCATGCAGTCATAAATGTAATAAAGATGAGAGGTTCCATATACAGGGACCGGCAACGCTAACCCAGCAGCAGCAGCAGCACACGTGATGGAACAGGAGGAGGCGCAGGAGGAGAAGACCACGCTTTGAGACACAACAACCCAGGCCTTGCATGAGGACAAGAAGCGTGCGGATAGCATGCTTTGTACCGCCATGCAGTCATAAATGTAATAAAGATAAGAGGTTCAATAAACAGGGACCGGGCGGCAACGCTAACCCAGCAGCAGCAGACGTGATGGAACAGGAGGAGGCGCAGGAGGAGAAGGCCACGCTTTCAGGCGCAACTCAGGCCTTGCATGAGGACAAAAAAAATGTGTGCGCAAAGCAATGCAATGAGTAGTTTTCAGGACACAATAGGCTATTCGGAGGAGCTATTCCCACCCCCACAATCTTCTACCTGTGAAAGGTCAATGGAACAGCCACAAATGTTGTGCCCGGATTCACAACCTTTTTCTGTGGAAAATGCACCTCGCACTGAAATGCAAGGCGAGGCTGAGGATGAACATGACGTCAACAACTCAACATGACGCAAAATGGGGGCGGAACAGAAAGCTGCTTTCAATGTTTTGAAGGCCTTAATTGCCTCCGGTGGCCAGTTAGATGCATCATTCATCACACCCAAATCCCAGAGCAATGTGTGCAGGAATTTGAATTGCAGGAGGTGTACCGAGATCATCTGGACAAGTGACCAAGTGACAAGTGACCAAGTGACAAGTGACAAAGTGAAAAGTGACAAAGTGACCAGTGACAAAGTGACAAAGTGACTGACAAAGTGACAAGTGACAAAGTGACAAAATGACAAAGTGACAAAGTGACCAGTGACAAAGTGACAAGTGAGAGGTTGTTCTGGGGAGCTCTACTCCACTGCACACAGTCACATATGAGGAGAGGTCTCGTCGGGACTGCTGATCCTCCTCAGCTTGCTCAAAGCCTTGAGGGTTCCAGAAGATCCTCTGCTTGGAGTTCGCCGGGGTTCAGCTTGGTGTCGGGGTCGGCGGCAGTGGTGCTCAACAGAGCTCGAATATTCGAGTAGCTCGAATATTCGAGCTCTTTTTCAGCTATTCGAGCTCGGTATTCGAGCTCCGAATAGCTGGAGATATTCGAATGGGCTATTCGAGTGAACTCGAATAGCACATTCACTATTCGCGCTATTCGAGCTAACAGCGCTATTCGAGCTCGAATACCGAGCTCGAATAGCGTCATAGCCCAGATTGATGTCCTCAGAGCCAATCAGAGGGCTCCCAGGCCCTCTGACGGCAGCCAATCACTGAGGGGGACCCTGGCCAGCCCCTACCCTATAAATAGCGGCCGTCATGTTAGGTTTTTCCGTCCTTGCCTGACTTTGTACAGAGAGAGATCTGCTCCTTTGTGCTTTGGCTTAGCAAGAGCTTTATTGTGGTCATTTACCTAGCGTTTTTGCTCACATACACCTCCTATATACACCTATATTGTTGTTAGTTAGATAGACATTGTATTTTAGTTAGTAGCTTGTGTGTTACTAGAGAGCCAGCTGCTGCAGGCAAGCTTACACAACTTTAGGCCTCAGGGCCTGCCTGTGTGGGCAGCTCAGCTGTTCTCTCCTGTCCTCTGTTAGTTTATTTCTCATCCATACCAGTATTTCTGCTGTCCTTTACTAGCTACTGAGTGATTGTATTTTGTATTGTAGTTATATAACTGTACTAGGACACTCACTGTCACTGTTTGTTCATAGCTCCTGCGTGTGACCGTGTGTGTGTGCGTGCACTGTCTGTAGTGTACACACACTCTATATCCTTCTGATTACTGATTCATTATTGTAATTTCTAGTTGTACTTCCTGACTGTTACTACTTACTTACTGTACTAGGGACACTCACTCAGTCACTGTTCATAGGCTAGCTCCTGCGTGTGTGTGCGTGTGCACTGTCTGTAGTGTACACACACTCTATTTCCTTGTGATTACTACTGATTACTGAATCTGATTAAGTTGTAATTTCTAGTTGTACTTCCTGACTGTTACTACTTACTGTACTAGGGACACTCACTCAGTCACTGTTCATAGGCTAGCTCCTGCGCGTGTGTGCGCGTGCGTGCACTCACTGTCTGTAGTGTACACACACTCTATTTCCTTGTGATTACTACTGATTATTGTAATTTCTAGTTGTACTTCCTAACTGTTACTACTTACTTACTGTACTAGGGACACTCACTCAGTCACTGTTCATAGGCTAGCTCCTGCGCGTGTGTGCGCGTGCGTGCACTCACTGTCTGTAGTGTACACACACTCTATTTCCTTGTGATTACTACTGATTACTGAATCTGATTAAGTTGTAATTTCTAGTTGTACTTCCTGACTGTTACTACTTACTTACTGTACTAGGAATACTCACTCAGTCACTGTTCATAGGCTAGCTCCTGCGCGTGTGTGCGCGTGCGTGCACTCACTGTCTGTAGTGTACACACACTATTTCCTTGCGATTACTACTGATTATTGCAATTTCTAGTTGTACTTCCTGACTGTTACTACTTACTTACTATACTAGGGACACTCACTCAGTCACTGTTCATAGGCTAGCTCCTGCGCGTGTGTGCACGTGCGTGCACTCACTGTCTGTAGTGTACACACACTCTATTTCCTTGTGATTACTACTGATTATTGTAATTTCTAGTTGTACTTCCTGACTGTTACTACTTACTTACTGTATTAGGGACACTCACTCAGTCACTGTTCATAGGCTAGCTCCTGCGCGTGTGTGCGCGTGCGTGCACTCACTGTCTGTAGTGTACACACACTCTATTTCCTTGTGATTACTACTGATTATTGTAATTTCTAGTTGTACTTCCTGACTGTTACTACTTACTTACTGTACTAGGGACACTCACTCAGTCACTGTTCATAGGCTAGCTCCTGCGTGTGTGTGCGCGTGCACTGTCTGTAGTGTACACACACTCTATTTCCTTGTGATTACTACTGAATCTGATTATTGTAATTTCTAGTTGTACTTCCTGACTAATACTACTTACTTACTGTACTAGGGTAGGGACACTCACTCAGTCACTGTTCATAGGCTAGCTCCTGCGCGTGTGTGCGCGTGCGTGCACTCACTGTCTGTAGTGTACACACACTCTATTTCCTTCTACTGAATCTGAGTGATTACTACTGATTATTGTATTTTCTAGTTAGTGTACTAGGGGACACACTCACTGTTCACTGTTCACACTTACTGATTACCGATTATTGTATTTTGTATTTGTACTGTACTAATCAGTTAGCGATCTAATCACTTAGTGATTAGTGTCACCTCACCCACCAACCCACTCCATTAAAGTACCCCACTTTTCACCCGCCCTTTTTAAAAACTTTTGTGTTTACGCCCAAAACATCTAAGATGTCTGGAAGTGGCAGCCAGCGCGGTTTGGGCAAGGGGAAGGGCAGCAAAGGAATCAGGAGGAGAGGGAGCAGCATTGTGGCAAGCCGCGGCCGCGCCACCATGCACAGTTCCGCAGCAGCAGCAGCGTCAGTGGCTAACATTCCTCCTATAGCCACTGGCCGTGGACGCCTTGGGCGCCGCCCAGCAGGAGCATCTGCAACTCACGCTGCAGAGACACAGCAGCAGCAGCGTGTAGCACCTTCTCCGATTTTCCTCCAGCCGGGTCGGAAACGTCCCATTGAGGAAAAGGATGCAGCCACTGTGGTGCATCTGATGACAGAGGATGAGCAGCCCGCCATCAGCTCTGCATCCGAGGCCTCCACCCTCACCACCACCATCACCACCCCTGTTCGCAGCAGCCGCCCAGCAGGGCCTGGGGAGGAGGCCAGTTCACCGTCAGTCGCCGACATGTCACTCAGCAGTTTTTTTACCCCAGGCACCATCAGGGTATTGTCTGCTGTTGTTGGCGATTTTGAGGAGGAGATGCTGATGGGCACTTTGGGGGAGGAGGGATTGGACAGCAAGACTGTGGCGACAGTCAAGCAGCCCATCCATGCATCAGGAGAGGAGTTTGGGGGGTCATCATCCCAGCAGGACATGTTTCAGGAGGGGGATGATGATGATGACACGGTGACAGACAAAGACTGGGTGCCACCAGCTCCTGGGGATGTCGTCATCAGCAGCTCTGAGGAGGAGGAGGATGCGCTTGTGGGCCTTGCAAGGAGGCACATCATTGCAAGCATTGGCAGCAGTAGGCAGGTCCCACAGCCTGCTGGTGTCTCAGGCTCAGCAGCAGCAGCAGCAGCATCTGCCAGTACCACCACCAGCTGCACCCAAGCCCCCGCCCCAACCACCACAGGGAGACAGGCAGCAGCGGCTCCAGGCCGTAGGGGGTTGTTTTTGTCACCAATCTGGCGGTTTTTCACCATGCCCACAGTGTACAGCAAGTACGCCACTTGCAACCACTGTCAGCGGAAGTTGAGCAGAGGTGCAGACCCCTTAAAGTTCAGCACCAGCTCGCTCATCAACCACCTTGCTGCGAAACATTTCCATTGAGGAGTTCCAGAGGCTGAAGGCATCTGGTGCTGGCAGTGGCACCACACCCATCACTGCACAGCCTTCAGCAGCAGCAGCAGCAGCAACAGCAGCCACCCGCCCTCCTGCTCCTCCAGCAGCACCAGCAGGAGTGCGGAAACGCACTGCTCCTCCCCCCTCTGCAACTCCTGCCGCCGACACTGAGGCCTGTTCTGGCAGCCAGTCCTCAGTGGCCTCCTCTGCTGTGTCTGCTGATTCCCGTGCCAGCAAAAGGCCACGCCAGAGCCTTTTGAGCGAGTCCTTCCAGGGGGTGGTTAGGGCTCTGCCTCCCAGCAGCCATCGCGTGCGGCAGCTGAACGGCTTGCTGGCACGGGCCATGTGCTCCCAACTCCTGCCGTACACGCTCGTGCAGGAGGGAAGCGACATGCGTGCGCTGCTTGCTTGTGCAGCCCCAGACTGGCAGCTCCCCAGCAGACACTTCTTCGCCCGCAAGGCCATTCCTGCACTGCACCGCTTTGTGATGGCCAATGTGGAGCGAGGGCTGGAGCACGCGGTTGGTAAAAGGGTCCACGTCACCATGGACTCCTGGAGCAGCCGCTTCGGGACAGGCCGCTACCTGTCCTTCACTGTCCACTGGGTCAGCTTGGTGGAAGGGGGTAAGGATGGGAGAGCAGCAGCGGGCACAGCAGCAGCAGCAACACAGTGGGTGGTGCCACCCCGCAGTGTCAGGGGAACTGCAGCAGGTTCCTCCGATCCTCTGCCATCCTCCGGCACACCTGTCAAAACCCCCCGCCTCAGCAGCAGCGTGAAGGCCCGCCACTGCCAAGCGCTGCTGCACTTGGTCAGCCCTGGGAAGACCAAACTGACGGCAACCCATGTGTTGGCCAAACTCCAGGAGCAGGAGAGGATTTGGCTGACCCCCAGAGGCCTCAGAGTCGGAGAGGTGGTGGCCGACAATGGGGCCAATCTGGTTGCCACAATAGACAGGGGAAACCTGACCCACATCCCCTGTCTTGCCCACGTGCTGAACCTGGTGGTGCAGAAGTTCTTGCGCACCTACCAGGGGATGGGCGAACTGCTGGAAACGGCAAGGAACATTGTGCGTCACTTCCGGTGCTCGGCTGCAGCCTGTGCGAGCCTGGAAGACGTGCAAAAGGAGCTGGAGCTGCCACGCCATCGGCTGATCCTTGACGTTCCGACTCGCTGGAACTCCACCCTGGCGATGTTGGAGCGTCTGGTTGAACAGAAGCACGCTGTCAACCAGTACCTTGCCCTGGCCACTGTGTCCGCCGCTCAGAGAAGGGACAGGACCAGCAACATCCCGTCCATCGTCCCCGATGATGACTGGAGGCACATGCAGCAGGTGTGCTTAGTGCTGGCTCCCTTTCTGCAGGCCACTAACATGGTGAGCAGGGACCATGCTATGGTCTGCGAGTGGGTGCCCCTGGTTTGTCTGCTGAACAGGGCCCTCGATGCTTTGCTGGAACAGGGATCGGCAGCCTTGGACCAGCAGGAGCGTCATGCAGCTGCACAGTCCACCTCTGAGGGGGAGGAGGAGGAGGACATGGTGGAGGTCCCTGACCGTGCTGCTGATGAGGGGGATCAGCACAGTGCAGCTGAGTTGGTGCGGGGGTGGAGAGAGGATGAGGCTGAGGAGGGAGAGGAGGAGGATGAGGACAGCTCTGCCGCCGATGTGCCAGCACACGTGGCCCGCCTCTTCCCAATGGCAGCGCACATGCTGACGTGCCTGCGCAAGGACCCCAGGGTGATCCAGATGAAGCAGAGGGAGGACATCTGGATCAGCATGATGTTGGACCCACGCCTCAAGGGGAAGTTGAGCCAGTTCCTGCCGCCTGCAGGTGGAGACCCAGCGCAACAAATAAGGAGCTTGCAGCAGGCCCTTGTTGAGCGCTTGGAGGAAGCCTTCCCCCAGCCTTCCACCCCCACTGTCCAGCCAGCACAGAGGCAGCAGCAGGTGCCTGCATCCAGCAGCAAGTGCCCCACAGACCTGCTGTCTCTCAGCAACGAGCTCTACAGGACTGTAGAGGCTCCAGCAGCAGTGACTAGAGAGGAGGTGCATGCAGCAGCATCCTCCTCCGGTCACAGCCAGCGCCTGACCCGAATGGTGGCTGACTACATGGGGTCCTACAGCGGGCTTGACAGCGATGCCCCTGTTGATCCCATGGAGTATTGGGTCAAGCGCCTGGAGATCTGGAGCGAGCTGGCGCAGTACGCCCTGGAAGTGCTGTCCTGTCCCCCTTCCAGCGTGCTGTCCGAGGGCTGCTTCAGTGCAGCTGGTGGCGTGGTCACCGAGAAACGCTCACGTCTGTCTCACAAGTCTGTGGACAGACTGACGTTTCTCAAGATGAACCAGGCGTGGGTGGAAGGCGAGTTCCTGGCCCCTGTTGTCGGCGAGAGGGGGACATGAACTGGCTAAGAACCATCGTTAATGTGCCTTACCACCCTTTACCACCTTCTGGCTCCTGCTCACTAAGCCAGCCTGGTTCACTTTGACTATTACGTCGCCTGCAGCCACACATTTTACACCTACAGTGGGCTGCTGTGTACTGCCCTTCTGCTGTCTGTCTGTGTTTCCCACTGCCAGGGTACACAGATTTACCTTCTGCTGCCACTCTGCCACCAGCTATTACGTCAAACAATAGTTGCTCACATTACTCCTCCATTCCTCCTGCTGCTGCTGCTGTCTGTCTGTGTTTCCCACTGCCAGGGTACACAGAATTACCTTCTGCTGCCACTCTGCCACCAGCTATTACGTCAAACAATAGCTATATCTGTCTGTGTAATTTGTTGTAAAAACAAAACAAATAAACCATAAAAAAAAAAGGTTTAATTTTTCTGAGGTGCCCGGGTTGAAAACTGTGTTGTCCCAGTTGTGTATTGGACATGATGTGGGCTGCACGACCGCTGTCTGGGACCTCCTGCTGTGTTTATTTACAGCCCTGGTATCACCGCTAGGTACCAGGGCTATTATGTCACGCTGCCTGCCTGGCCTGCTGCCACACTCACACTACTCCTCCATTCCTCCTGCTGCTGCTGCTGTCTGTCTGTGTTTCCCACTGCCAGGGTACACAGAATTTCCTTCTGCTGCCACTCTGCCACCAGCTATTACGTCAAACAATAGTTGCTCACATTACTCCTCCATTCCTCCTGCTGCTGCTGCTGTCTGTCTGTGTTTCCCACTGCCAGGTTACACAGAATTACCTTCTGCTGCCACTCTGCCACCAGCTATTACGCCAAACAATAGCTATATCTGTCTGTGTAATTTGTTGTAAAAACAAAACAAATAAACCATAAAAAAAAAAAAAGGTTTAATTTTTCTGAGGTGCCCGGGTTGAAAACTGTGTTGTCCCAGTTGTGTATTGGACACGATGTGGGCTGCACGGCCGCTGTCTGGGACCTCCTGCTGTGTTTATTTACAGCCCTGGTATCACCGCTAGGTACCAGGGCTATTATGTCACGCTGCCTGCCTGGCCTGCTGCCACACTCACACTACTCCTCCATTCCTCCTGCTGCTGCTGCTGTCTGTCTGTGTTTCCCACTGCCAGGGTACACAGAATTTCCTTCTGCTGCCACTCTGCCACCAGCTATTACGTCAAACAATAGTTGCTCACATTACTCCTCCATTCCTCCTGCTGCAGCTGCTGTCTGTCTGTGTTTCCCACTGCCAGGGTACACAGAAGTACCTTCTGCTGCCACTCTGTCACCAGCTATTACGCCAAACAATAGCTATATCTGTCTGTGTAATTTGTTGTAAAAACAAAACAAATAAACCATAAAAAAAAAAAAAGGTTTAATTTTTCTGAGGTGCCCGGGTTGAAAACTGTGTTGTCCCAGTTGTGTATTGGACACGATGTGGGCTGCACGACCGCTGTCTGGGACCTCCTGCTGTGTTTATTTACAGCCCTGCTATCACCGCTAGGTACCAGGGCTATTATGTCACGCTGCCTGCCTGGCCTGCTGCCACACTCACACTACTCCTCCATTCCTCCTGCTGCTGCTGCTGTCTGTCTGTGTTTCCCACTGCCAGGGTACACAGAATTTCCTTCTGCTGCCACTCTGCCACCAGCTATTACGTCAAACAATAGTTGTTCACATTACTCCTCCATTCCTCCTGCTGCTGCTGCTGTCTGTCTGTGTTTCCCACTGCCAGGGTACACAGAATTACCTTCTGCTGTCACTCTGCCACCAGCTATTACGTCAAACAATAGCTATATCTGTCTGTGTAATTTGTTGTAAAAACAAAACAAATAAACCATAAAAAAAAAAAAGGTTTAATTTTTCTGAGGTGCCCGGGTTGAAAACTGTGTTGTCCCAGTTGTGTATTGGACACGATGTGGGCTGCACGACTGCTGTCTGGGACCTCCTGCTGTGTTTATTTACAGCCCTGCTATCACCGCTAGGTACCAGGGCTATTATGTCACGCTGCCTGCCTGGCCTGCTGCCACACTCACACTACTCCTCCATTCCTCCTGCTGCTGCTGCTGTCTGTCTGTGTTTCCCACTGCCAGGGTACACAGAATTTCCTTCTGCTGTCACTCTGCCACCAGCTATTACGTCAAACAATAGTTGCTCACATTACTCCTCCATTCCTCCTGCTGCTGCTGCTGTCTGTCTGTGTTTCCCACTGCCAGGGTACACAGAATTACCTTCTGCTGTCACTCTGCCACCAGCTATTACGTCAAACAATAGCTATATCTGTCTGTGTAATTTGTTGTAAAAACAAAACAAATAAACCATAAAAAAAAAAAAAAAGGTTTAATTTTTCTGAGGTGCCCGGGTTGAAAACTGTGTTGTCCCAGTTGTGTATTGGACATGATGTGGGCTTCACAACATGCTGTGTATTTACGGCCTGGTACCACCGCTAGGTACCACAGCCTATTATGTCTCGTCTCGCTGCCTGCCTCATTGACTGCCTGCTGCCACACAATCATCCTCCTCCTCCTGCTGCTGAATTTACCTCCTGCTGTCTGTGTGTTTCCACTGCCAGGGAGCACATACAATGGCGCTTCTAACATGCGTGCGCAACCAGCTATTTATTACGCTCAAAAATAGCTGCATTTCTTTAAAAAAAATATAAAAGAGAAATAAGTGAAGAAGAAGAAGACGATATAGAAAAAGAAGGAGAAGAAGAAGAAGAAGAAGAAGAAGAAGAAGAAGGAGAAGAAGAAGAAGGAGAACAAGAAGAAGAAGAAGAAGATGAAGAAGAAGAAGATGAAGAAGATGAAGAAGATGAAGAAGATGAAGAAGAAGAAGATGAAGAAGATGAAGAAGAAGAAGATGAAGAAGAAGAAGAAGATGAAGAAGATGAAGAAGAAGAAGAAGATGAAGAAGATGAAGAAGATGAAGAAGATGAAGAAGAAGATGAAGAAGATGAAGAAGAAGAAGAAGAAGAAGATGAAGAAGATGAAGAAGTGATTCAGCTTGCCTCTAGGCGAAAAAGGGAAAAACATAAACTTATTATAAAACTAGAAGAAGAGCATAGAGCCAAATATGACCAATTCACTGCCTCCCCCAATTCAACAACCAAACGAGAGCTATCTAGAGCAGAAGAGGCACTTAACTTATGCTTAACCGAAGTGGCCGATAAACACTTATCAAGGGCCAAGCTAAAATTTTACCTAAAAAGTAATAAACCCGACACTCTCCTAGCAAGACGATTACGCCAATCAGACAATACGTTCAAACCAATTAACCTACAAGTGGGAAAGAATCAGAGCTCAGCGAATCCAATCAAAATTGTAGACACCTTTCGTGTTAATCTTGAACGGCTATACAATACCTCAGATTCTGCCTCAACCAAACAAATCCACAACTTCCTTTCAGACATTCCCTTCCCCCCCCTCCCACTAGGTTTCAACGAACGATTAGAAGCAGAGGTAACCCTTCCTGAAGTGCAACAGGCGATCAAAACCCTTAAAATTAATAAACAATCTGGGCCTGATGGCTTCCAAGCCATTTACTATAAAAAGTTTGCAGATGTCTTAGCTCCTGAACTAGTAAAGGCTTTTAATAGCATACTTCGCGATGCACATTTTCATGCAGACTCCACTACAGCTAGTATAAGCATGATCCCCAAACCAGGCACAGATCACTCCCTTTGGTCTAACTTTAGGCCAATCTCATTACTTAATCTAGACCTTAAACTCCTAGCTAAAATCCTTGCCTCTCGCTTATCCACGGATATCTCTAACCTAATAGCTAAGGATCAAGTGGGCTTCATGCCCCAAAGGCAAGCAAGTGATAGTATTAGAAGATTACTACATCTAATACACCACGCCAAAATCAGTCACCAACCCTCTCTCCTTTTGTCTTTAGATATCACAAAAGCTTTCGACTCAGTTTCTTGGGCTTTTCTAACACAAACTCTGTGTAAATGGGGTTTTGGTAAAAATTTTCTCACTTGGGTCAAGGCACTATACTCATCTCCCTCAGCTTTTATCAAATATAATGGTTTTAAATCCTCCACCTTCCCGATCACAAGAGGAACCCGACAAGGATGTCCTCTATCCCCACTCCTATTCGCTCTTATAATTGAGCCTCTAGCAATTCTCATTAGAAATTCCCCAGACATTGGCGGAATATATTTAGGAGGGAAAGATCACCGTGTTGGCCTTTTTGCCGATGACCTGATAGTTTGCCTCACACACCCCACCAAATCTATCTCCACGCTGATTAATATACTTAATCAATATGGGCATATCTCAGGACTTAAAATTAATGCAACCAAATCTAAAGCCCTAAATATCAATCTTCCCTTTCGCCTGATGCAAGCCCTACAGGACACGTTCGAATTTCACTGGGAACAGCACAGACTCCCTTATCTAGGGATCTTTCTCACCAACGCCTATGAGACTCTATTCCAACACAACTATCCAGTGCTTATCAAGGAACTGATTTCCTTATTAGAATGCTGGAAAAGATATTCTATTTCCTGGTTTGGGAAGATAGCGGCGATAAAAATGACATTCTTACCCAAACTTCTCTATGTCTTTAGAGTCCTTCCAATTCCACTTCCCTCCCACATTCTAGCCTCTTTACAGAAAAAAATACTCGACTTTATATGGTACCCTAGAAAACCAAGGGTAAATAAAAAATATCTATCTAACCTAAAGGCTGAGGGTGGCTTGGGAGTTCCAAATCTTTTCCACTACTACCAAGCGTCTCAAATCGCCCAATTGACCTCCTGGCACTCCGAAAAGAATACACCCTCATGGGTAGACATAGAGAACCATCTAACACAGCCAGCCAATGTAAGCAATCTCTTATGGATACCTCCTCATCTCAGGAAAACAATCAATAATCCAATAATAGGGCATTCCCTCAAAATATGGGATACTTGCAAATATTCTGCTAGGTTACTATCCCCCCATAGGCCGTTAGCATCCTTTATTGGTAACCCAGAATTTCCTGCAGCAATATCTAATTCGAAACCATATCTATGGTGGATAAACAATCACCGAACTAGAGTCTACGATCTATCCTCATCTTCAGGCCCTCTTTTGCTTACATACCTTTGGGAACATAATCAAATCCCTCAATCCGAAACCTTTCATTATATGCAGATCACCCACTTTGTAAGGCAACACCTCTCATACTCCAACTCTCCTCTTTCGCGGACTACATTCGAAAATATCTGTGCTACAGACCCCCTCTCCCCTGGAATCATCTCCTTAATCTACAAAGAACTGACACTAATACGTAACACAAATACGCCAACATACATTCAAAATTGGGAAAAAGACCTTAATATTTCAATTGATCACGAGGATCTTCTAGCCATCTGGAACAATATCCCTACTACCTCAATCAATGCCGACCTATTAGAAATCAACTATAAGGTACTTCTCCGTTGGTACTTAGTACCATCCAGACTAGCTAAGTTTAATAGGTCTAATACTCCCAACTGTTTCAGGGGTTGTCCCTCTCAGGGCACCCATGGTCACATTTGGTGGTCCTGTAGTATAGCCAGGAGATTGTGGATGAGGGTATGTACCTGGATATCATCCTTACTTCATGTGCATGTTCCTAGACACCCTGCTCATGCTCTCTTGAGCCTTCCTTACACTGAACTATCCCATGCTCAAAATTCCCTAGTTAACTACATATTTATTGCCACTAAACTTACTATAGCTTCTGCTTGGAGCTCTAGGTCTCTATCAATAGACCAAGTTAGGAATAGACTTGGACGCATCCTATTTTTCGAAAAACTAAGAGCCAGAATAGAAGATAAAATGGGGAAATTTACCAAAATTTGGCAACCTTTGATAAAATACCTTTATGGCCCGGACTATGACAATTGGATTCAAGCTACCTGATCTAACGATGTGCTGGTTGGATGTATTTTTATGGCTCTCAATCTCCTGGAAGTTCACTCCCCCTCCCTTACTTCCTATACTTCCTTGTCGTTACTTCTTATTCTTCACTCTCTGTCTCTTTCCTACCTTTGCGTATTTCCATACGTTTAATACTCAATCACTTACTATCTATTTGAAACTTGTGTTGGCTTATTATTCCTCATAGAAAACAGCTGAGTAACGCCATGACCTATCCCTAATATACTTCCCTCCCTGGTGAATATTGTAACTCAGCACCGCCTAGTCACGCTGGTGATTAGGCCAATTAAACTTTTAACCCATTTATTGCAGGGAGTCTGGTCCTACCCGGCCTCTTTGGCTTCATGAAAGGGTGGTTCCTGACTCCCTTTAAATCGCACACTATAGGCTCCACACCCTACCCATTATACCTGGATGAAGAGACAAATGTTGATTGTTCTTCTTTAGGTTTATTAATATGTAACCTTTGTTTCCATTACATACATTGTTTTTAAATCCCTTGGCTGCACTACTCGGTTTAATAATTGTAACATCAAATGAATGGTCTTTACCCTTAATCTGTGTTAACAGTTTCGCTTTTCTATGCAAACGCCAACTTATTTGCTTATATACCATGTATTACAAAAATGCTGTGGTCTTTTACATGATATGTTAAAATTTAAAACTTTAATAAAAATGATTGAAAACAAGAAGATGAAGAAGATGAAGAAGAAGAAGATGAAGAAGATGAAGAAGATGATGAAGAAGAAGATGATGAAGAAGAAGATGAAGAAGAAGAAGATGAAGAAGATGAAGAAGATGAAGAAGATGAAGAAGAAGAAGATGAAGAACATGAAGAAGAAGAAGATGAAGAAGAAGAAGATGATGATGAAGAAGATGATGAAGAAGAAGAAGAAGAAGACGATATAGAAGAAGAAGAAGAAGATATAGAAGAAGAAGAAGAAGATATAGAAGAAGATATAGAAGAATACAATACAATACAATAACATTTCTATAGCGCTTTTCTCCCATAGGACTCAAAGCGCTTAGGCTCTCTCAGATTCAGTAATTAGTAGGATGAAGTATTCACACAACAAAAGTTATATTTCTGCAAATGCCAGACTGAACAGGTGGGTTTTCAGTCTGGATTTAAACACGTCCAGGGATGGGGCTGTCCTGATCTGTTGAGGTAAGGAGTTCCAAAACGTAGGGGCAGCATGACAGAAGGCTCTGGGACCAAAAGTTTCTAAGTGGACTCTGGGTATGACTAGATTATTAGAACCTGTGGATCTGAGAATGCGGGGATTGCTTCGCAGCTGTAACATATCTTTCATGTATCCAGGGCCTAGATTATTCAGGGATTTAAATGTCAGTAGGCCGATCTTGAATAGGACCCTCCATTCTATAGGTAGCCAGTGAAGGGAATGCAGGACTGGCGTTATGTGGCAGTGACGGGGTTGGTTGGTTAGCAGTCTGGCAGCAGTATTCTGTATCAGCTGTAGGCGGTACAAGGCCTTTTTTGGAAGGCCAGTGTAGAGAGCATTGCAGTAGTCCAGTCGGGATGTGATGAAGGCGTGGACTAAGGTTGGCAGATCTTCTGGGGGTATGAGGTGCTTGATTTTTGCAATGTTCTTCAGGTGAAAATAGGATGATTTCACCACAGCAGAGATTTGAGTTCTGAAGTTTAAATCCCCATCAATTAGAACTCCCAGGCTACGCACATGATCAGAGCTGCGTAGATCCGTGCCTCCTATTCCCAGTGGTGAAGACTGCAAGTTAAGTTGTTTTGTTATCATGCTCTGCCCTCCAATCAGAAGGACTTCAGTTTTGTCTGCATTTAGTTTCAGCCAGTTGTCATTCATCCATTGCTGTAGTTCACGTAAGCAGGCGTTTATAGTTAGAGTTGGGTCTGTCACACCAGGCTTGAAGGAAAGATATAGTTGGGTGTCGTCTGCATAGCAGTGGTATGTCAGGCCCTGTTTTTGGATTAGTTTTCCCAACGGTAGCATGTAAATCGTGAAAAGCAGGGGAGAGAGGATTGAGCCCTGGGGCACCCCATACTTAAGTGTTACAGGGGTGGACAGGAAGGGCCCCATAGACACTTTGTGGGTTCTGCCACTCAAGAAGGATTGGAACCACTGAAGTACTATGCCATCAATGCCGCAGTATTCCTGTAGCCTGTTTATCAAGATGTCATGGTCAACTGTGTCAAAGGCTGCAGAAAGGTCTAGCAGTATGAGGATCGAGCACTCTCCTCGGTCTCTTGCCATGAGCAGGTGGTTGCATATTTGGATGAGGGCAGTTTCAGTGCTGTGGTGTTTCCTGAAGCCAGACTGGAACGGGTCATAACTGTTATTTTGTAGGATTCTGGCTTCTAGCTGGAGGTATACAGCTTTTTCAATTAGCTTTCCCAGAAAGGGGAGGTTAGAGACAGGTCTGTAGCTGGTCATTGCATCTGGGTCCAGGGAGGGTTTTTTGAAGAAGAAGAAGAAGATATAGAAGAAGAAGATATAGAAGAAGAAGAAGAAGATATAGAAGATAAAGAAGAAGAAGAAGTATATACAGTACTGAACAACATTTTGGACACAACTTCTCTTTCCACCTTTTTTTTTTTAAAGGAACATCCCCACATAATCACTTGCTGTTGTTACTTGGAAAAAAAGATGTTTCTTGCATCATTCACCCTCAAAACAAGTGTTGGAAGCTATTTAAGGTCAATTCGAATAGTCAGCTCGAATAATGAGCTCGAATACCGACTCGAATAGTGAGGTCGAAGTCCGAGGTCGAATCGAATAGTAAAAAATATTCACCGGATTTGTAGGCTGATTATATTACAGATCAGCTAAAACGCGTATTTTTGATGATATCCCATCGGTCTTCAGTAGAGATTGTATCTAGAACTCAAACAGGGATACAGGGACATAGCGTAATCCAGTATATACTATAACAAATGACAAGTGTAGCACTTTCACCCATACAGTGCCAAAAACCGTGATGACCCTCCACCGGTACTATGAAGGTAATGTTAACCGCTCACCAGATCACAGGGCTGACCACTTGTAGGAGATCAGCTAATGCGCTTTGTGATCCGCCTTCAAAGTATGCAGCCTTCTTCCTGATTGCCTTAAACTCAAAAACAAACGCTGCATAGCGTAACTCTGTATTTATTAAAAAGGTTAAAATCACAGCAATACACTCACAAACATCCTTGAATCATGCGCATGTAAATAAATCCTCAGAAGGTCTCGTTAGCGTCCGTTTTCATCTACAGCGTGTCTCCCAGCTCACACTCGTACGGAAGCTCCGCCTTACTAGTTTCGTCATCTATGACTCATCAGAGGCTGTCCCCGGAGTGTGTGGGAGACACTTATCAATGCTTCATATGCTAATTTCGCTTCCGCACGGTGCTGCGTTTCAAGTCTCGCTGCTGCTCTAAGCATCTACTTCCTAGTTGTAAACCAAGCCTCATTTTGGATCTCCCATTGATCCCAACGGATATGTTACTCTATTCTCTACCTCTCCATAGTGTTTATACACATAGTAACAATATCTCCTAACTCTAAATAAAACGGTGCTAATGAGGCCATAAATAGTTTAAAAACACTAAAATCAATTGCAATCAAAAAAACCACATACAGCTTTTATAAATATCCTTCATTACACCGGAATTCCAATCTTCTGCGCCACGGTGAGCTAAAAAATTATCCCTCTGCACAGTCCAAATCTATTCAGTAGTCATGGGGGCGAAGTTTGCACCTAGCGTTGCAAATATATTTATGGATGATTGGGAGCTTGGCACGTTGGCACATCCAAATAGTAGACAAGTGATAACATGGCGGAGGTATATTGATGACCTCATTTGGATATGGAGGGGTACAGAATTGGAATTGGAAACATTCATCAGTTGGCTCAATGATAATCAAAAAGGTATCAAGCTAACAGCCAAATGGGATGAGAATGAAATTGATTTTTTGGATGTGGTCATCTCCAAAAAGGATACTAGGTTGACCACTAGAACATTTTTTAAACCTACAGATAGGAATTCGTACATACCCATAAAAAGCTGCCACCATAAAACATGGCTTAAGAGCATCCCAAGAAGCCAATTTACCAGGATTAGACGGAATTGCACCGAAGATTCTGACTATACAACACAGGCTGAAATCCTGTTGAACAGATTTATGGAAAAGGGATACCAAGAAGCCCCATTAAGGGCGGAATTAGGAAGAATTAGACAAACTGAAAGGAGAGCACTCCTTGCAGACAAAGATGGGGTAGACAACAGGGCAGGTTTTGATTATGCTATCTGTCTTGATTATAATACACAGTATAAAGAAGTGGAAACAATTATTAGAAGGTATTGGGGTCTGTTGCAAAATGATCCCCTTTTAAAACGAAACATACCCCCAGTACCAAAATTTATTTACAGGAAAGCTAGTAACTTACAAAAGAGCCTTGTGAAGCCGTGCATAGATGAACCAAGATATGACAACAGGGACATGTGGGGACAAACAGGATTCTTTCCATGCAGACAATGCAATCCCTGTCGCATGGCACAAGCACACAGGCAGCAGCAAAATGCATGCTACGTTACAAGGGAGAGTTTCAAAATTAAAGAGTTCATCACATGTAATAGCACGTATGTGGTGTATATTGTTTGGTGTCCGTGCGGCCTTCAGTATATAGGCCGCACTAAAAGGAGACTAAAGGAGAGAATCAATGAACATGTGAAAAATATCGAAAAGGGATTTATGAGTCATAATTTATCAAAACATTTTGCAGAAAAACATCAAAGGGATCCTAGTGGAATGCATTTCTGTGCACTGCAAAAACTTAACACAAGATGGCGTGGGTGCCACAAGGTGAGAGAAATTTCAAGGATGGAAACGAAATGGATATACACCTTCAAGTCAATGGTCCCGGGCGGGCTGAATGTGGAACTAGACTTGAACTGCTTTATAGCTGATGATTAGAATAAGCACTTTATAACTTTGCACACATTTTGCACAGTATCTAACCCCCCCCCCCCCCCACCCCCTTCCAACCCCTCTCCCCCCCTTTCCCTCCTCCCTCCCCCTTCCCTCTCTCCCCCTTTTTTTGTCCCTATCTTTCTTCATACCCTGGCACTGTCACTTTAAACTTAGAAGAACCTTTATCAACCCCCCTAGGTTGGGGCACAGTACAAATAGTGCCCTTGGAAACACTCACGATACAAAATAGGCACATATGAAACACACGTAACTGGTCTTGGGAGCCCAGTTATAATAGTTGGATGAGTTAAGCAGGTTACATGTATATATATACCTTATTATGTAATTGTGTAATAGTGGAATATATGGATGGATATGCAAAGGGATTGCACTTTTGTGACGCACTGAGCACTTTAATTGGGGTTATGTATATATAACTTTATATCCTGCATTAGGATTGGGGATTATGTTTAAGATATAGATACACAATACTGAATAGATTTGGACTGTGCAGAGGGATAATTTTTTAGCTCACCGCAGCGCAGAAGATTGGAATTCCGGTGTAATGAAGGATATTTATAAAAGCTGTATGTGGTTTTTTGATTGCAATTGATTTTAGTGTTTTTAAACTATTTATGGCCTCATTAGCACCGTTTTATTTAGAGTTAGGAGATATTGTTACTATGTGTATAAACACTATGGAGAGGTAGAGAATAGAGTAACATATCCGTTGGGATCAATGGGAGATCCAAAATGAGGCTTGGTTTACAACTAGGAAGTAGATGCTTAGAGCAGCAGCGAGACTTGAAACGCAGCACCGTGCGGAAGCGAAATTAGCATATGAAGCATTGATAAGTGTCTCCCACACACTCCGGGGACAGCCTCTGATGAGTCATAGATGACGAAACTAGTAAGGCGGAGCTTCCGTACGAGTGTGAGCTGGGAGACACGCTGTAGATGAAAACGGACGCTAACGAGACCTTCTGAGGATTTATTTACATGCGCATGATTCAAGGATGTTTGTGAGTGTATTGCTGTGATTTTAATCTTTTTAATAAATACAGAGTTACGCTATGCAGCGTTTGTTTTTGAGTTTAAGGCAATCAGGAAGAAGGCTGCATACTTTGAAGGCGGATCACAAAGCGCATTAGCTGATCTCCTACAAGTGGTCAGCCCTGTGATCTGGTGAGGGGTTAACATTACCTTCATAGTACCGGTGGAGGGTCATCACGGTTTTTGGCACTGTATGGGTGAAAGTGCTACACTTGTCATTTGTTATAGTATATACTGGATTACGCTATGTCCCTGTATCCCTGTTTGAGTTCTAGATACAATCTCTACTGAAGACCGATGGGATATCATCAAAAATACGCGTTTTAGCTGATCTGTAATATAATCAGCCTACAAATCCGGTGAGAGTACCCAGTGTGGGTCTGTCTGTTTAAGTGGAGTATATGAAGATTATCAGCTATTTGAATTGTCACCATTAACCTATGAAGTTTATCAGAAATTGGAACTATTGCTATTGATTTGAAATACTGGAACTGTCACTATTGTTGGGACTTGATGTTGAGCGCCTGCACAGATAACTACTATATATGCAAATAGGGTGTTTACCCCCCACTGTGTGGCGATCCATAGATACGGAGGGACATTTATGTTCATTTATCTAAATTTTCTGTATTTTTGATATACATAGTTTTGATTGAGATACACTTAGATCTAATTGAGGAGCGCTCATAGCCACCTACAGTTTCTAGTCTATACGGTAATTTGTGGTAGGGCTGCACACTCAACAATAATGGAGATGTTTAATATTAGGAGTAGAGGGATTATTGATTTAGACCGAGTATTTGTAACAGAACCTGGTACTGAGTACCAAAATGTGGACACATTATTCAGACAATTGCAAACCCTAATGATTAGGGAAACCACCACCTGGTGGGATTTGGCTAGTTTAAATAAATGTGCAAAAGAAGGCATTATCCCTAGACGGTTCAGGTGGGATATCCTACCAACAGATGGGGAGGAGAATGATGAATCCGACAAGGAGTTGGGAGATTATCTGAACCAATGTGGGGTTGGGCTCCTGAAAATTTTGGGGAAAAGGAAACAAAATAGATTGGAAAAGCTAGGCAAGGAGATAGAGAAGATAAAAACTAAGATGGAGGAATTCAAAGAGGAGGAAAGTTTTGTAGAAAATGCTGCAGTATTAACTAAAAACATACAGAGAAATGAAAAAGATGTTAGTGAGATCAGAATTAAAAGATTTCAAAATGACTGGCAGGAATACAAAAATAAAACAGCATATAAATGGCAAGTAGAGCAAAATAAGCGAAAGAAAACCACAGAAACTAATAGTCAGGCACAACAGAGTGTAGCACAACATTGAGCACATGCAGAACAAAAGCATAATCAAGGAGTTAATCAAAGCCAGGTGAATACGATTAATCAAAACATAGGGAGACCCACTGACAGAGAGATTAGAGGAAGTTATCAGTATCACCAAACCCCAAGGGGAAGACCGCAACCACCTGTTAGAAGACCATCTGAGGATGAATGGCAACAGCAAAGATATGGACAGGTGAGGGACAATGCATATCTGAGTTATGCAGGCCCTCATAGGAACAAATATAAGGGCCCATATTATGATCCCAACAAAAGGTATAATCAATCTACTCAATACCATTATCCGGACAGGGAAAAAGATGGGACATTCCCTACGTTTAATCGGTATGAGCCCCTAGAGAGACACACGGCAGAAATAGTGCACCACAATTTTTTAGGGGGGGAATCACCAGGAGGACAATGGGAGAATTTAGAGTACAACCAGAGAATGATCAGAAAAAGGGGCATCGACGAGGTAGAAGGGCAGGAAGATGCCATAAAAAGGAGAAGGTAACGACTGGAGAAGGAATTTTCAACATCAGTGGGGTACCACTGTCACAGGGGGAGATTAAGATGTTGGATAAAGGACTAAAATATGCCCCAAAACAAAGTCTCAACAAATTTTCTGCATTCATTGATGTTAACAAATATGTCAGGAAGTTAAATATCAAAAAATACTTCTTGTCCAAGGAGGGGCCCAATACCAGAGCAAACACGGTTGACACCAGGCAACCATATGTACACACTTCACTCAAAAATAGATCCACATTCAATCCACCAGATAATGCCCGGGACAGCACAGTTCAGGTATTTAAGAATATGGTGCTTAAAGACTTGGAGAAGATCCAAATCAAGAAAGAGGGGAGGGAATTTCAACAAATTAAGAAACTGAGTCAGAATAAAGAGGTCCTTGTGAGACCGGCTGACAAGGGCGGGGGTGTTGTTATCATGCACAGAAATCAATATAAGGCAGAAATGGAAGCCATCTTCGGAGACCATTTGACATACAAAAAGTTGAAAGGGGACCCTACCAGGATATACATGGAAGAACTTAGGCAGATCCTTAGAAGTGGGTTAGATCAGGGGATCCTGACAGATGCGGAGTTTAAATATCTGGTTATTGATGCACCCAGGATCCCGGTCATTTATCATAACCCAAAGATTCATAAGGATATTCAGAAACCTCCTGGTAGACCAATAGTCAGCGGGATAGGGTCCCTGAATCAAAGAGTTGGCGAGTATGTGGACAGCTTCCTACAACCTGTGGTGGCCAAATTAACTCTCTTGCTGAGAGACACTAAACAGTTATTACAAATATTGGATAACACACAGGTCTCTAGTAGTGACATTCTAGTTACGGCTGATGTGTCATCCCTATATACTATAATTCCTCATTCAGAGGCAATCAGAACAGTGAAACAAGCCCTGGAAGTCTACACAACACTGAGAGAAGAACAAATCAAATTTATTTTGGAACTGCTCAAATTTTCCCTCACACACAACTACTTCTGGTATGGAGGACAATATTATCTACAGACCCTGGGATGCGCCATGGGGGCGAAGTTTGCACCTAGCGTTGCAAATATATTTATGGATGATTGGGAGCTTGGCACGTTGGCACATCCAAATAGTAGACAAGTGATAACATGGCGGAGGTATATTGATGACCTCATTTGGATATGGAGGGGTACAGAATTGGAATTGGAAACATTCATCAGTTGGCTCAATGATAATCAAAAAGGTATCAAGCTAACAGCCAAATGGGATGAGAATGAAATTGATTTTTTGGATGTGGTCATCTCCAAAAAGGATACTAGGTTGACCACTAGAACGTTTTTTAAACCTACAGATAGGAATTCGTACATACCCATAAAAAGCTGCCACCATAAAACATGGCTTAAGAGCATCCCAAGAAGCCAATTTACCAGGATTAGACGGAATTGCACCGAAGATTCTGACTATACAACACAGGCTGAAATCCTGTTGAACAGATTTATGGAAAAGGGATACCAAGAAGCCCCATTAAGGGCGGAATTAGGAAGAATTAGACAAACTGAAAGGAGAGCACTCCTTGCAGACAAAGATGGGGTAGACAACAGGGCAGGTTTTGATTATGCTATCTGTCTTGATTATAATACATAGTATAAAGAAGTGGAAACAATTATTAGAAGGTATTGGGGTCTGTTGCAAAATGATCCCCTTTTAAAACGAAACATACCCCCAGTACCAAAATTTATTTACAGGAAAGCTAGTAACTTACAAAAGAGCCTTGTGAAGCCGTGCATAGATGAACCAAGATATGACAACAGGGACATGTGGGGACAAACAGGATTCTTTCCATGCAGACAATGCAATCCCTGTCGCATGGCACAAGCACACAGGCAGCAGCAAAATGCATGCTACGTTACAAGGGAGAGTTTCAAAATTAAGAGTTCATCACATGTAATAGCACGTACGTGGTGTATATTGTTTGGTGTCCGTGCGGCCTTCAGTATATAGGCCGCACTAAAAGGAGACTAAAGGAGAGAATCAATGAACATGTGAAAAATATCGAAAAGGGATTTATGAGTCATAATTTATCAAAACATTTTGCAGAAAAACATCAAAGGGATCCTAGTGGAATGCATTTCTGTGCACTGCAAAAACTTAACACAAGATGGCGTGGGTGCCACAAGGTGAGAGAAATTTCAAGAATGGAAACGAAATGGATATACACCTTCAAGTCAATGGTCCCGGGCGGGCTGAATGTGGAATTAGACTTGAACTGCTTTATAGCTGATGATTAGAATAGGCACTTTATAACTTTGCACACATTTTGCACAGTATCAACCCCCCCCCCCTCACCCCCTTCCAACCCCTCTCCCCCCCTTTCCCTCCTCCCTCCCCCTTCCCTCTCTGCCCCTTTTTTGTCCCTATCTTTCTTCATACCCTGGCACTGTCACTTTAAACTTAGAAGAACCTTTATCAACCCCCCTAGGTTGGGGCACAGTACAAATAGTGCCCTTGGAAACACTCACGATACAAAATAGGCACATATGAAACACACGTAACTGGTCTTGGGAGCCCAGTTATAATAGTTGGATGAGTTAAGCAGGTTACATGTATATATATACCTTATATATATACCTTATTATGTAATTGTGTAATAGTGGAATATATGGATGGATATGCAAAAGGATTACACTTTTGTGACGCACTGAGCACTTTAATTGGGGTTATGTATATATAACTTTATATCCTGCATTAGGATTGGGGATTATGTTTAAGATATAGATACACAATACTGAATAGATTTGGACTGTGCAGAGGGATAATTTTTTAGCTCACCGCGGCGCAGAAGATTGGAATTCCGGTGTAATGAAGGATATTTATAAAAGCTGTATGTGGTTTTTTGATTGCAATTGATTTTAGTGTTTTTAAACTATTTATGGCCTCATTAGCACCGTTTTATTTAGAGTTAGGAGATATTGTTACTATGTGTATAAACACTATGGAGAGGTAGAGAATAGAGTAACATATCCGTTGGGATCAATGGGAGATCCAAAATGAGGCTTGGTTTACAACTAGGAAGTAGATGCTTAGAGCAGCAGCGAGACTTGAAACGCAGCACCGTGCGGAAGCGAAATTAGCATATGAAGCATTGATAAGTGTCTCCCACACACTCCGGGGACAGCCTCTGATGAGTCATAGATGACGAAACTAGTAAGGCGGAGCTTCCGTACGAGTGTGAGCTGGGAGACACGCTGTAGATGAAAACGGACGCTAACGAGACCTTCTGAGGATTTATTTACATGCGCATGATTCAAGGATGTTTGTGAGTGTATTGCTGTGATTTTAATCTTTTTAATAAATACAGAGTTACGCTATGCAGCGTTTGTTTTTGAGTTTAAGGCAATCAGGAAGAAGGCTGCATACTTTGAAGGCGGATCACAAAGCGCATTAGCTGATCTCCTACAAGTGGTCAGCCCTGTGATCTGGTGAGCGGTTAACATTACCTTCATAGTACCGGTGGAGGGTCATCACGGTTTTTGGCACTGTATGGGTGAAAGTGCTACACTTGTCATTTGTTATAGTATATACTGGATTACGCTATGTCCCTGTATCCCTGTTTGAGTTCTAGATACAATCTCTACTGAAGACCGATGGGATATCATCAAAAATACGCGTTTTAGCTGATCTGTAATATAATCAGCCTACAAATCCGGTGAGAGTACCCAGTGTGGGTCTGTCTGTTTAAGTGGAGTATATGAAGATTATCAGCTATTTGAATTGTCACCATTAACCTATGAAGTTTATCAGAAATTGGAACTATTGCTATTGATTTGAAATACTGGAACTGTCACTATTGTTGGGACTTGATGTTGAGCGCCTGCACAGATAACTACTATATATGCAAATAGGGTGTTTACCCCCCACTGTGTGGCGATCCATAGATACGGAGGGACATTTATGTTCATTTATCTAAATTTTCTGTATTTTTGATATACATAGTTTTGATTGAGATACACTTAGATCTAATTGAGGAGCGCTCATAGCCACCTACAGTTTCTAGTAAAAAATATTCGACTCGAATATTCGACCGAATTCAAATAATTTACTATTCGAATTCGACCAAACTCGAATTATAAAAAGGGGTATCCGAGCATCACTAGTCGGCGGCGTCCTCCTCACTCCAACGTGGCAGATCTTCTGTTGAAGGAAAACAAAAAAAAACATTTTTTAAAGTCCAGTACCGCTTCTGAAGGACTCACCAAGAGATGCAGGAGCGCTTCAATCTAGCGCACCATCGCTCGCTGGGTGATGTCCCTCCCTACGCGCTGGAATTCTACACTGCACATGCTAGCACGCTTTTGCGCAGTGCCGAGGCGCATTCCAGCAGCTAGCTACCAAGCTTCTGTGGATCTGATTGGGCCACCATGTTGGATCTCTGCCAAGTCCTCCAAAATTTTGAGCAATCCACGTTGCTTGTGACTGACCAGTGACAACTCTACAGTCAGCATTACAATACCACTGCTGTGTTTACTGAAGAAATCAATGTTGAAGATGGAAACCGCTGGCATGATGCAAGTGGGGGAATCTGAAGATGAAAACGATCAGCGTGATGATACCAACATCAGGCAACCGGCCTCAGGAAACGCTGGTCCCAGCTATGACAAAGAACAGGACGAGGAACAGCTGGAGTTGGAGCAGGAATTGGATGCCCCCACTGCCGAGGGACAGAGCGGTGCACGTTGGACTTTCACAATTTAGCGGGAATGGACAGCAGAAGAGGAAGAAAGTGATGCTGGTGACGAATATGGTGCATCACAACAATCACAACGCTCACAAGAACATGAAGACAGAGGAGTCTGGCAGGACTCTCTGGCACACATGGCTCAATTCATGCTAGACTGCATTGAACGCGGCCCGCGCATTATTCACTATTCATTATTATTCATTATTCTGGACAACACCAATTACTGGGTTTATATCCAGTTTATACAAACACAATGTTAAAAAACTGATTGAAGAAAGTGTCAGACAGGTCAAAAATGGAACAATTCCCGCAGGCCCTTGAGGATGGAGACTTTAGAGAGGAGATTGACATCCTCCTCCTTCTCTAGCCAGTTGTACGCCGACAGACTGACTTCAGCAAACCCAGGAGGACCAGGAGGGCAGCAAAGAACACAAGCTGCTGCTAGTGCCCAAAAGGGAATGGTATTGGCAGTGTCCTTGGAGTGGGAACATTTTCTGACACCCATGCAGCAGCCCACAGAACAGCAATCGGGCAGTTCCACGTCCTCCAACACCAATCGCCTGGGGGGCGGAGCCAGGCATGAAACTGTGAGGACGTGTCTTCCCGGAGCTCCGGGCTGAGAGCTGTCTTTTTGCCTATAATGAAGAAGCATTCTGAAACTAATCCTCTCCCTGATACCACCACAGCACGGGGGAACAAACGAGGAACAAGACAGAACCAGACCTCAGTCGTAAATACTGTCACTAACTCCGTGGCGAAGTACTTCACAGGCCCAACCACACGCTCTAATCCTGACAAGATCAAGATGACAGACCAAGCTGGCCCAGCAGCAGCCCCTGGCAATTTATCATCCTCTCCCTCGGCTAAAAGTCTAGAGGACATCTGGGAATTTTTACGAAGCCTCCCAACAAAGGAAGACTTAGATAAACAGACTGACCTCATTTTGACCACCACGAGGTCTGAAGCTGCTGCTCTGCGTGAAGAGGTTACTGGCCTGACAGACAGGGTCTCAGGAGCAGAAGCAAATATCTCTCAGCTACAACGAGATGTACAGCTCCTTAACCCTCCTGGCGGTTTGTAAAAATCCGCCAGGGGGGCAGCAAATACGTTTTTTTTTGAAAAAAATTTTTTTTTTTCATGTAGCGAGACGAGGTCTCGCTACATGATAGCCGCTGCTCGGCGGCATCCCCCCAGCCCCTCCGATCGCCGCCGGCGATCGGAGATCAAGAGATCCCGTTCAAAGAACGGGATCTCTTGGAGGGCTTCCCCCGTCGCCATGGCGACGGGGCGGGATGACGTCACCGACGTCATCGACGTCGTGACGTCAAAGGGGACTCCGATCCACCCCACGGCGCTGCCTGGCACTGATTGGCCAGGCAGCGCACGGGGTCTGGGAGGGGGGGCAGCTGCGGCGACGCATATAGCGGCGGATTGGCGGGTAGCGGCGGCGATCGGACACTGCACGCAGCTAGCAAAGTGCTAGCTGCGTGCAGCAAAAAAAAAATTATGCAAATCGGCCCAGCGGGGCCTGAGCGGTGCCTCCCGGCGGCATAGCCCGTGCTCAGCACGGGCTTACCGCCAGGGAGGTTAAAGAAGCATCCATTAAACAAACTGCCCTGAATAACTTTTACCGATCCAGCCTAGAAGACCTACAAAATAGGAATCGCCGCAATAACGTCCGCATTCGCGGCCTGCCGGAAACCACACGCAATGAGGATCTTCCAGCTACTGTACAGGCTATATTTGATAAAGTCCTCGATCAGATCCATTCACCTCCGATCCGACTGGATCGGGTTCATCGTGCTCTACGCGCCATGCCTCAGGGTGACTCCCCGCCCAGAGATGTTATATGCAGAGTCCACCATTTTCCTATTAAGGAAGCTATTATGGCAGCCGCTAGGCGTCACGGTACTATTGACTTTGATGAAGCCCAGATCACACTCTACCAGGACTTGGCCCCCTTCACTTTAGCCCAAAGAAAAGCACTTCGGCCACTTCTTCAAGCTTTACAGGATGAGGGAGCGACTTACCGCTGGGGTTTCCCCTTCAATCTTCAAGCAAAGATTGGTTCCCGCTCAGCCATTTTACGCACTCCTGCTGAAGTCCCTACCTTTTGCTCATCCTTAGAGATCGAACAAGTACCTCTTCCTCTATGGGACCCTGACCGACTGCTGATTAACCCACCGCAGAAAAAGAAACCGGCAAGAGAAGTTCAGCGTGACTCATCCTTGTGAGTTGTTTTAAGTGTTTCTTCAGCCCTTTTTCTTTTCTCTGAAGAACTATTCTCACGAGTGACCTATCAACACTCTTATTTTTACTTCCGTTTTTTTTTTTTTTTAAACTAGGCACTTAGTGGACCTAAGACTCACATTTTTTCCTCTTGTTTTGGTTTTTGTTTTCTTTTTGTTTTTTCTTCTGGTGTTCTGGACTTACTTACTTCGATAGCTGATATACCACCTGTTCCCTGCATTAATTTGTTTTACCCAGTTCGAAACGTATGACCTTTACACAGTGGCTGGTCTGTTTTCTACCTTTAATGGTTATATTGCATGTGCATCATGATATAGGTTCTTATCTCAATGGGCACTTTTATGTTTCGCAACCCCTGTGACATACACGGCTGTATTTCCACTGAGAGTTTAATCCTGTCCCTATAGACACATTATTATGGCGGTTTAATCAATACCCGCTCCCGTATATTTTCCTTTTATTCCCCCGCCATCCCTTCCCCCGTGCATATCTTAAGACTATACAAATGTCAATCAGTTTATCAGTTTTCCAGCTTCTCATGGGCTCATAGCCATTTATACAGATGTGTATGCCCGGGGCTCCGAGATACTCCTTGTGTGTGGAATGTCCCTTCGTAACCCACCCATTATGGCCTTACAGGCTATTTCAAATGTTTTAGATCTATGTTGCACAATTTTTAGTTTGTTAATATTATGCTATGGGATATGGATTTTTCCTTTCCCATTACTCTTTTTCTCTTCTTTCTCCTATGTTCTTCCTCTCCTGTCTCTTTCTTGTTTTCTAAAGATCTATGCCGGGCCGACCCTGACCTCACCCTTAGCACGCTATTCACATCCTCATGTTCCTTAAAACTCAAACCCTGAATACGAAGGGACTTAACCTCCCTGAAAAACGTAGAGCCCTCTTACGCCAACTTCATAAACAACGTGTGCACATTGTGTTCCTGCAGGAAACGCACTTCAAAGGAAATACTGCCCCCAAACTTACTGATAAGTATTACACTCAGGCCTTCTTCAGTAACTCGCCTGACACAAAAACCAAAGGTGTAGCAATATTACTGTCCAAGGATTTCGATTTTCGTTTCTTGCAGGAACACAAGGACAACTCCGGCCGCTTCCTTTTTATAAAAGGTACTTATTTATCCCGAACTTTTACACTTGGCACTTATTATGCCCCTAATAGTGGGCAACCGGCTTTTTTGGTCAGGGCCCTCGATGCCCTTGATAGCTTCGCAGAGGGAAGCTTAATTCTGGGAGGTGATCTTAACATGATCCTGGACCCATCTGTGGACTGCTCTACCGGTAAGAGCTCCCTGACCAACAGAGCAATTGCTAAGTGTAGGAGGGAATTGGTTCAGCGCCAATTAGTCGATATCTGGAGGATCCAGCACCCATCCGGGCGCGATTATACTTTTTTCTCCAACTTACACAATTCCTATACGCGTATTGATCATATTTTTATCTCTCAAAATCTACTCTCTGAACAAATTTCCTCAGAGATTGGCAATATGACGCTATCTGACCATTCTCCGGTTACACTGGAATTGGGTATTCGCCCTAAAACTCACCTCCCTAGACAATGGCGTTTGAACATTTCCCTTCTGCAAGATAAGGACTTTAAACACTCCATTTCCTACGCCCTTCAGGAGTATTTTTTAACAAATACTACTGAAGAAGTCCCGCTTTCTTCAATCTGGGAAGCACACAAATGCACCATTAGAGGGAAAATGATACAAGAGGCGAGCTTCAGACACAAAAAAAGACAGGAAGACATTCTTCATAGTTTAAACACTATTAGAGTACTGGAGTCGCGTCACAAGAAAACCTTATCATGTGCTGATTTGCAAAATCTGCAATTGGAAAGGGAAAAACTGAAAACCTCTCTCTTCCACAGGGAGAAACACTTGGCTCTTAAGTGCAAACGCTCATATTATGAGTTTGGCAACAAGTGCAGTAGAATGCTAGCTAGGGCCCTCCGGGAAACCTATGCTCACACTAATGTGGCACATATCCAAGACCGTTCGGGAATTAAAAAATATAGATCTGAATCAATCGCCAAGGTCTTCAGGGATTATTACCATTCCCTTTACAACTTACCATCTAACAACTCTGATCCTCCTAACCAGGCAAGGTCTCATGCCATAAACACTTATCTACAAGCTGCTGGCCTGCCCAAATTGACTGAAAAAATCGTTAGTGATCTAGAATCCCCTATAACTGACTTTGAACTTAGACAGGCAATAAAGTCTTCAGCTACTGGCAAGGCCCCCGGTCCTGACGGCCTCCCACTTGATTATTATAAAACCTTTGGAGACATTCTGATCCACCGCTTACTGACGTTTCTTAATGCCTTAGTATCGGAAGATGCTCCTCCCTCTAGTCTACCCAGAGACATGCTATCTGCACAGATATCGGTTATTCCTAAACCGGGTAAGGACGCCACCCTGTGCTCTAATTATCGTCCCATTTCCCTTTTAAACGCTGACTTGAAACTGTTTGCCAAAGTGTTGGCAAACAGGCTTTCCCCCCTTATGGATTCACTAGTTCATCCAGACCAAGCTGGTTTTATACCAGGACGTGAGGCGAGAGACAACACCATACGCACAATTGATCTTATCCAATGGGCGCATAAGACACATACCCCTCTGCTTCTTTTATCCACCGATGCCGAAAAGGCATTTGATAGGGTTGACTGGAGCTTTTTAGAGGCTACACTTCAACATATAGGCCTTGGTCAACATATGTTGCAGTGGATTATGTCACTCTATTCCATCCCGTCTGCACAGGTCCGTGTTAATGGTGTTGTCTCCGCCTCTTTCCCTATTGCCAATGGTACAAGGCAAGGCTGTCCCCTTTCCCCTTTAATATTTGCCTTATCATTAGAACCCTTCCTACGCACTATCCGCAAGAATGTGAATATCAGAGGCCCCCAACTACCCTCTTCAGAGCACAAGGTGGCGGCCTATGCGGATGATCTGCTATTTTACCTGATAGAACCCCACACTTCCCTCCCCTCTTTGGAACTGGAATTAAAATCATACCAATACATTTCTAATTTTAAAATAAATCCAGACAAATGCCAAGCTATGGGGGTATCCATGCCAACTAATTTAAGTTCCCAGATCAAAAATAACTTTCCTTATAAATGGCCACCACAAGCTATTACATACCTTGGCATACGTATTCCCTCTTCACTAAATGATTTGTACAGACTCAATTTTGTCCCTTTGACCCAAACTCTAACTTCCGATCTACAGCGTTGGGACAAACCTTGCTTTTCCTGGTTAGGAAGGATCAACATTATAAAAATGAACATTTTACCAAGAATACTATACCTTTACCAAACCATACCAATAGTCTTGCCAGCGGAACACTTTAAGACTTTACGGAAGCGGTTTGCACGGTTCATCTGGAAACGCAAGCCCCCACGCATCCGTTACACTGCACTTGTTCTGCCCAAAGATTCTGGTGGTTTAGCTGTACCGGACATGGGAAAATATCACTCCGCAGCATCCTTGACTCGCCTAGTTGACTGGCACAGGAACTCCAATCAGAAAAGATGGGTACAACTGGAGCAAGATCTTGTTGGCACGGAGCTTTGTGTTTATCCTTGGTCCTCTTTTAAAATACAAAATGAATATCTGTCTGTGAACTCCACCTTAAATGCTCTCTTTAGGGTCCGCCATCTCCCAGATTTATCTCCTTGGCCTTCCCCTATGGTGCCCTTACTAAACAACCCATTATTCCCCCCAGGCTGTTCTTCTCAAAGCTATGCCTGCTGGAGAATGGGTGACATAATTAGATGCCGTGACCTCATACAAAATAAAGCTTGGATTCCACTCTCACAGATACGTGACTCACGTTCATGTCCATTTTTGGACGAATGGAGTCACATGCAATTTGTCCACTTTCTCAGTTCTCTGGGAAATAGGGTGCAACTTTCTAGACCACTCTCTACTTTTGAGAATTTATGTTTATCTAAAGGCACCATTAAAAAAACGCTTTCCCAGTTATATCAACTTCTGCTCTCAGATACCACCTGGTCGCTAGAACTCAAATCTAAATGGGAATCAGAACTTAACTGTGTATTTTCTGATGAGCGTTGGCAGAAGATACTCACGCTAAATCAATCTGCCTCAATGTCCTCTCAGATCAAAGAGTCCAATTATAAAATCTTGTCCATGTGGTACCTGACTCCGAGCAGATTAAATAAAATCTTCCCTAATACTAGCTCTCAATGTTGGCGATGTGACAATGCAGTAGGCTCATTAACCCACATATTCTGGGACTGCGAAGCTATAAAACCATTTTGGCAATCGGTCCAGAAATACATTAAAATTTTAACAGACGGAGATCCGATTGAAGATCCCTCATACTACTTGCTTCATAATACCCCAAAACCCTTTAAAAATTTCAAGCGCTCTCTTTCTCGCCATTTGATCCAAGCTGCAAGAGTCCTTATTGCTCGCCACTGGAAATCACAATCTGTGCCTTCAATAAGGGAATGGATCAATGAGATAAAGTTTGTCTATCAGATGGAGTCTTTGACCCACACCTTACACGATAGGGATGAGGCCTTCTCACGTACATGGATTCACTGGGATATGTTTCTAGAATCAGAAGAATACCTACAAATTCCCCAGGATACATAAATATTTTACATTTCCCCCTTCGTAATGGGGTGATTCCACATTTTTCCTCATAAACTTGAGTTTTTTCCGCCTTCTGGGAACAACCATCTCTGATGACCTGACCTGGAGGGCAAACACTACCGCAACCCAGAGGAAAGCGCAACAAAGACTCTTCTTCCTTCGCCAACTAAAGAAGTTCGGCATGGCCCATGAACTTCTGAGGTCCTTCTACTCAGCTACAATCGAGTCGGTCCTCTGCTCATCCATTCTGGTCTGGTTTGCCAGCTGCACCGCCAGCGACAGATATAAACTCCAGAGGGTCATCAGCTCAGCGGAGAGGATTATCGGAAAACCCCTCCCCCCTCTAGATCTCATCTATAACACCAGACTGCGTAATAGAGCACTGAAAATTGTGGGCGACCCCTCTCACCCTGGTCACAGGTCTTTCAGCCGACTCAAACTGGGCCGGAGGTTTCGGTCCATCCCTGCTAAGACCACCAGGCGCATGAACACTTTCTTTCCCACAGCCGTTAGACTCTTGAACTCTTCTCACGCCTCTAACCTCCCCACCCTGCTGCCATCTACGGCCTAAGACCCGACTTTAGCTGCGGCTGCTCTTGCTTGCTTGCCTGCTTACTGCTGGCCTAGTTGTACTAGCTTCAATACCCTCTGCTACACACTGTAACTCCTGATGGAACTGTAACTGCGCTACTGCAAATGTTGTATTACTCTTGTTCTGTTATATCGCTCGTGTTCTGTTGTACTTCTCTGCATTATTTTGTTGTTGTTGTTGTATTATTATTTTTCTGTGTTATTACCAACTCTGTGTTACTACTATCTCTGCGCCAATCAATGTGCCAAACCCAATTCCGGGCACGGTCCAACCGTGCTTGGCGAAATAAATTCTGATTCTGATTCTGATTCTGATTTTTTACTAGATCATGTAAGGTCTATTTGGGTTCGGCCCGGTGCGGATCTTACTATAAATCTTTCCTTCTTTATTTCACTCTAATGGGTTCTCTGGATCTGGTCTTCAGAGGACCCATTCTATTTCTCTCCTTTCCTCTGGTTTTCTTTCCTTCCCCCTCTTTCTTTCTTTCCCCTTACCCCTCTTCATATACTCCGTTTAATAGTGGTAACACTACAGTTTTACTCTTTAAGCGTTAATAACGGGGGAAGGGATAGGCCCCTGGGCTTAGGATTTTAACTGTTGTGCACAATAGTTTGGAATGTTATATCTGACCTGTGGCTAGGAATGCCCCTCCCCACTAAGTGTTATTTTTATCTGTATTTATTTTGTTCAAGACTGTGATGAACCACTTGTTGTTGTTTTGTTTAAAATGCTTTTTCTTCTTCAAAATAAAATAAAGAATCTTTAAAAAAAAAAAACACCAATCGCCTGGAGAAGATGGTCAAGGACTACATGTCAGATGGCGTAGCTGTGTTGAACAATCCATCTGCAGACAGAAGGTGAGTGTGACAGCACAGAAGGACCATGGCAACTCACTCATAGTACCACAGTTTGATAGTGCTGTCCAAAAAATTATATGGATCCGTGGACCCGGGCAGTACTGGGAAGTGGGAACGCAGATTTTAGTACCTAAACACACGATACAACATGTTTTCCGGGGTCGGACTCTGAGGCACATACAGATGGTCCCGATCATCATCCTCATCATACAACTCTTCTCCTGAGTCTGACCCACCCACCACCTCTGCCACCCCAACATCCCCAGACACAGACCCCTCATCGTCCTCAACATTAACTTGGGATGCTGGCCTGAGCCCGACCTCCTCCTCCACATCAGGCCCCATCATCTCCTCAATGGCAGCCCTCAATAATCGCTCTGGCGCCGAACCGATGGACACAACGTTCTCCTCCGTGGAGGACTGCTGCTGACCACTGGCTGCTGGGGTGGATGTTATAGCTTGCGTGGGGCGTTGGCTGTTGCTGTTGTTGGGAGTGCTGCTCACAGCGGAGGTCTCTGAGGAACTCATGGTGAGCTCATATAGTGGTTGACGTTGAGTGGAGTATTACTGATTCCAGCAATATACACACTGACTGGCAGAGTACACAATGCTATATAGTGTGCTGGGTGAGCGGTGTACACAGAGTGGCAGTAAACACAATGCTATATAGTGTGGCTGAGCGAGCGGTGTACTACTGTTCCCAGCAGACACAGAGTGGCAGTAAACACAATGCTATATAGTGTGCTGGGTGAGCGGTGTACACAGAGTGGCAGTAAACACAATGCTATATAGTGTGGCTGAGCAAGGTACACAGAGTGGCAGTAAACACAATGCTATATAGTGTGGCTGAGCAAACAGTGTAGTACTGTTCCCAGCAGACACAGAGTGGCAGTAAACACAATGCTATATAGTGTGGCTGAGCAAGGTACACAGAGTGGCAGTAAACACAATGCTATATAGTGTGGCTGAGCGAGCGGTGTACTACTGTTCCCAGCAGACACAGAGTGGCAGTAAACACAATGCTATATAGTGTGCTGGGTGAGCGGTGTACACAGAGTGGCAGTAAACACAATGCTATATAGTGTGGCTGAGCGAGCGGTGTACTACTGTTCCCAGCAGACACAGAGTGGCAGTAAACACAATGCTATATAGTGTGCTGGGTGAGCGGTGTACACAGAGTGGCAGTAAACACAATGCTATATAGTGTGGCTGAGCGAGCGGTGTACTACTATTCCCAGCAGACACAAAGTGGCAGTAAACACAATGCTATATAGTGTGCTGGGTGAGCGGTGTACACAGAGTGGCAGTAAACACAATGCTATATAGTGTGACTGAGCAAGGTACACAGAGTGGCAGTAAACACAATGCTATATAGTGTGGCTGAGCGAGCAGTGTAGTACTGTTCCCAGCAGACACAGAGTGGCAGTAAACACAATGCTATATAGTGTGCTGGGTGAGCGGTGTACACATAGTGGCAGTAAACACAATGCTATATAGTGTGGCTGAGCGAGCGGTGTACTACTGTTCCCAGCAGACACAGAGTGGCAGTAAACACAATGCTATATAGTGTGCTGGGTGAGCGGTGTACACAGAGTGGCAGTAAACACAATGCTATATAGTGTGGCTGAGCGAGCGGTGTACTACTGTTCCCAGCAGACACAGAGTGGCAGTAAACACAATGCTATATAGTGTGCTGGGTGAGCGGTGTACACAGAGTGGCAGTAAACACAATGCTATATAGTGTGGCTGAGCGAGCGGTGTACTACTGTTCCCAGCAGACACAGAGTGGCAGTAAACACAATGCTATATAGTGTGCTGGGTGAGCGGTGTACACAGAGTGGCAGTAAACACAATGCTATATAGTGTGGCTGAGCAAGGTACACAGAGTGGCAGTAAACACAATGCTATATAGTGTGGCTGAGCGAGCAGTGTAGTACTGTTCCCAGCAGACACAGAGTGGCAGTAAACACAATGCTATATAGTGTGCTGGGTGAGCGGTGTACACAGAGTGGCAGTAAACACAATGCTATATAGTGTGGCTGAGCGAGCGGTGTACTACTGTTCCCAGCAGACACAGAGTGGCAGTAAACACAATGCTATATAGTGTGCTGGGTGAGCGGTGTACACAGAGTGGCAGTAAACACAATGCTATATAGTGTGGCTGAGCGAGCGGTGTACTACTGTTCCCAGCAGACACAGAGTGGCAGTAAACACAATGCTATATAGTGTGCTGGGTGAGCGGTGTACACAGAGTGGCAGTAAACACAATGCTATATAGTGTGGCTGAGCAAGGTACACAGAGTGGCAGTAAACACAATGCTATATAGTGTGGCTGAGCGAGCGGTGTAGTACTGTTCCCAGCAGACACAGAGTGGCAGTAAACACAATGCTATATAGTGTGCTGGGTGAGCGGTGTACACAGAGTGGCAGTAAACACAATGCTATATAGTGTGGCTGAGCGAGCGGTGTACTACTATTCCCAGCAGACACAGAGTGGCAGTAAACACAATGCTATATAGTGTGGCTGAGCGAGCGGTGTACTACTATTCCCAGCAGACACAAAGTGGCAGTAAACACAATGCTATATAGTGTGGCTGAGCGAGTGGTGTACTACTATTCCCAGCAGACACAGAGTGGCAGTAAACACAATGCTATATAGTGTGGCTGAGCGAGGTACACAGAGTGGCAGTAAACACAATGCTATATAGTGTGGCTGAGCGAGCGGTGTACTACTATTCCCAGCAGACACAGAGTGGCAGTAAACACAATGCTATATAGTGTGGCTGAGCGAGCGGTGTACTACTATTCCCAGCAGCGACACAATGACTGGGGGGACCCTGGCTAGCGTGGCTGGAGCGCGAACTACCCTGCCTGCCTACCCAAAGCTAAACCCACAGACAAATGGCGGAGATATGACGTGGTTCGGGTATTTATTTACCCGAACCACGTGACAGTTCGGCCAATCAGAGCGCGTTCGGGTCCGAACCACGTGACCCGTTCGGCCAATCACAGCGCTAGCTGAACGTTCGGGGAACGTTCGGCCATGCGCTCTTAGTTCGGCCATGTAGCCGAACGGTTTGGCCGAACACCATCAGGTGTTCGGCCGAACTCGAACATCACCCGAACAGGGTGATGTTCTGCAGAACCCGAACAGTGGCGAACACTGTTCGCCCAACACTAGCTGTAGCTCACTGGGGGGAGGTATGTGTGAGAAGGGGTGTGTCATAATACCTGCACTTTCTATGACACAATAGGAATGATTCACTTAAGCTTAACATGCTAAGCAGAGCGGGTTAAACCAGTGGGTGCGGTCATGCTACATGTGGTCCTGTTGCGTAGCATGCGGTCTTAAGTTATGTTCCCTCCTTTGAAGTTCCGTGCGATGTGATTTAGCGTGACCACGATAATTTACTAGCACGGTCGCTACTACGTTACAACTAGTGATGGGCGAACACCTGGATGTTCGGGTTCGGGAAAGTTCGCCGAACATGGCCGAGATGTTCGGCATGTTCGGGCCGAACCCCGAACTTTCCGAACATCCAGCTTTTGGGGGCCATATGGGGTCGCAGGCATAAGGGGGGAGCATGCCCCGATCGCGGGGGGGGGTCGGAAATTCCCCCCACCCCCTCCGCTAGCGCTCCCCCCTCTGCCCGCTTCCCCATTCAAAAGTTTAAGCAAAGTACCTGTAGTGGATGGCCTGGCAGTGGGCGGCACTGTGGAGTGAGGAGGAGGGGTCCGGAGAGTGACGAGTTGAGGGAGGCCGGGCAGCGGGCGGTTCAGCGGAAGTACCCTTGTGGTACTTCCGCCCTTTCTCTGACCTCACGCCCGCTGCCCGGCCTCCCTCAACTCGTCACTCTCCGGACTCCTCCTCCTCACTCCACAGTGCCGCCCACTGCCAGGCCATCCACTACAGGTACTTTGCTTAAACTTTTGAATGGGGAAGCGGGCAGAGGGGGGAGCGCTAGCGGAGGGGGTGGGGGGAATTTCCGACCCCCCCCGCGATCGGGGCATGCTCCCCCTTATGCCTGCGACCCCATAGGGGGGCAGTATTCGGCCGAACAGGGCCCTGTTCGGCCGAACAGGGGCCCTGTTCGGCCCTGTTCGGCGGCCATTAGAAGTTCGGGGCGAACCCGAACTTAAAAGGCCGAACACCATCAGGTGTTCGGCCGAACGCGAACATCACCCGAACAGGGTGATGTTCTGCAGAACCCGAACAGTGGCGAACACTGTTCGCCCAACACTAGTTACAACCGCACTAGTAAAGTATTTCGGTCGCACTACATCACATCGTGCAGCATTTCAAAGGTGTGTGTGCAACTTAAAAGTGAATGCTACGCAACAGGATCATGCATAGCGTGTACTCTCTGGTTTAACCCACTCTGCTTAGCATGTTAAGCTTTAGTGAATCAAACCCAATATCTGTACTTGCTAAGTGGGGGGCATGGTATCCGCACTTGCTATCTTAGGAAAACATCTGCACTTGCTAAGTGAGGGACATGATATCTGCACTTGCTAAGTGAGGGACATTATATCTGCACTTGCTAAGTGAGGGACATGATATCTGCACTTGCTAAGTGAGGGACATGATATTTGCACTTGCTAAGTGAGGGACATGATATCTGCACTTGCTAAGTGAGGGACATTATATCTGCACTTGCTAAGTGAGGGACATGATATCTGCACTTGCTAAGTGAGGGACATGATATCTGCACTTGCTAAGTGAGGGACATGATATCTGCACTTGCTAAGTGAGGGACATCATATCTGCACATGCTAAGTGAGGGACATGATCTCTGCACTTGCTAAGTGAGGGACATGATATCTGCACTTGCTAAGTGAGGGATATGATATCTGCACATGCTAAGTGAGGGACATGATATCTGCACATGCTAAGTGAGGGACATGATCTCTGCACTTGCTAAGTGAGGGACATGATATCTGCACATGTTAAGTGAGGGACATGATCTCTGCAGTTGCTAAGTGAGGGACATGATATCTGCACTTGCTAAGTGAGGGACATGATCTCTGCACTTGCTAAGTGAGGGACATGATATCTGCACATGTTAAGTGAGGGACATGATACCTGCACATGCTAAGTGAGGGACATGATATCTGCACTTGCTAAGTGAGGGACATGATCTCTGCACTTGCTAAGTGAGGGACATGATATCTGCACATGTTAAGTGAGGGACATGATACCTGCACATGCTAAGTGAGGGACATGATATCTGCACTTGCTAAGTGAGGGACATGATATCTGCACTTGCTAAGTGAGGGACATGATATCTGCACATGCTAAGTGAGGGACATGATCTCTGCACTTGCTAAGTGAGGGACATGATATCTGCACATGTTAAGTGAGGGACATGATACCTGCACATGCTAAGTGAGGGACATGATATCTGCACATGCTAAGTGAGGGACATGATATCTGCACATGCTAAGTAAGGGACATTATATCTGCACTTGCTAAGTGAGGGACATGATATCTGCACATGCTAAGTAAGGGACATGATCTCTGCACTTGCTAAGTGAGGGACATGATATCTGCACATGTTAAGTGAGGGACATGATCTCTGCACTTGCTAAGTGATGGACATGATATCTGCACTTGCTAAGTGAGGGACATGATCTCTGCACTTGCTAAGTGAGGGACATGATATCTGCACATGTTAAGTGAGGGACATGATACCTGCACATGCTAAGTGAGGGACATGATATCTGCACTTGCTAAGTGAGGGACATGATCTCTGCACTTGCTAAGTGAGGGACATGATATCTGCACATGTTAAGTGAGGGACATGATACCTGCACATGCTAAGTGAGGGACATGATATCTGCACTTGCTAAGTGAGGGACATGATATCTGCACTTGCTAAGTGAGGGACATGATATCTGCACATGCTAAGTGAGGGACATGATCTCTGCACTTGCTAAGTGAGGGACATGATATCTGCACATGTTAAGTGAGGGACATGATACCTGCACATGCTCAGTGAGGGACATGATATCTGCACTTGCTAAGTGAGGGACATGATATCTGCACTTGCTAAGTGAGGGACATGATATCTGCACTTGCTAAGTGAGGGACATGATATCTGCACTTGCTAAGTGAGGGACATGATATCTGCACATGCTAAGTGAGGGACATGATCTCTGCACTTGCTAAGTGAGGGACATGATATCTGCACATGCTAAGTGAGGGACATGATACCTGCACATGCTAAGTGAGGGACATGATATCTGCTCATGCTAAGTGAGGGACATGATATCTGCACTTGCTAAGTGAGGGACATGATCTCTGCACTTGCTAAGTGAGGGACATGATATCTGCACATGTTAAGTGAGGGACATGATACCTGCACATGCTAAGTGAGGGACATGATATCTGCACTTGCTAAGTGAGGGACATGATATCTGCACTTGCTAAGTGAGGGACATGATATCTGCACATGCTAAGTGAGGGACATGATCTCTGCACTTGCTAAGTGAGGGACATGATATCTGCACATGTTAAGTGAGGGACATGATACCTGCACATGCTAAGTGAGGGACATGATATCTGCACTTGCTAAGTGAGGGACATGATATCTGCACTTGCTAAGTGAGGGACATGATATCTGCACTTGCTAAGTGAGGGACATGATATCTGCACTTGCTAAGTGAGGGACATGATATCTGCACATGCTAAGTGAGGGACATGATCTCTGCACTTGCTAAGTGAGGGACATGATATCTGCACATGCTAAGTGAGGGACATGATACCTGCACATGCTAAGTGAGGGACATGATATCTGCTCATGCTAAGTGAGGGACATGATATCTGCTCATGCTAAGTGAGGGACATGATATGCACTCAGGGGTCTAGTCCTGGGAAAAGAGGTAAGTGAAGTCTAAAAAGGAGCGACAAAATGGGAGTGGTCAAGCATAATGTGGGCATGGTCATGGGTGGGGCCAAATATACACGACCTTAGCAGTGATGTAAAAGGTCTGCCGGGGAAGTTCGAGCTCTGCCGTAGTGTATCCCCCAAAAATACTGTAGATGTAATCTGACAGCATTTCACCAAAAAGACACATAATGTGGTAGAAGTTCCTCCAAAATACAGATAATATGGCAGTGGTTCCCCCAAAATAGACAATGTGGCAGCAGCAGTTCTCCCAACATACACATAATCTGGAAGCAGTTCCCCAAAATACGCGAAACCTGGCAGCGGATCACCCAAAATACACGTAACACCCAAAATACATATAATCTGGCAGTAGTGGTCCCCCAAACATACACAATCTGGCTGCAGTTGCCCAAAATACACGTAATCTGGCAGCAGCCGTTCCCCTAACATACACATAATCTAGCAGCTGTTCCCCAAAATACATAACAGCGATCCCACAAAAATGCAGATAATCTGACAGCAGTTCCCCCAAAATAGGTACCCCCAGCATAGATAGCCAGGTCTATAGGTGTTCCCAGTATAAGTAGCCATGAGTATAGTAGTCCCCAGTATATGTAGCCAGAGGTATAGTTGCCTAGTATATGTAGCCAGGGGTATATATGCCCAGTATATGTATTCAGGGGTATAGTAGTCCCCAGTATATGTAGCCAGAGGTATAGGTGTCCAGTATATGTAGCCAGGGGGGTATAGATGCCCAGTATATGTAGTCATTGGTATAGTAGTCCCCAGTATATGTAGCCAGGAGTTTATGTGCCCAGTATATGTAGCCAGGGGTATATGTGCCCAGTATATGTAGCCAAGGGTATATGTGCCCAGTATATGTAGCCAGGGGTATATGTGCCCAGTATATGTAGCCAGGGGTATATGTGCCCAGTATATGTAGCCAGGGGTATATGTGCCCAGTATATGTAGCCAGGGGTATATGTGCCCAGTATATGTAGCCAAGGGTATATGTGCTCAGTATATGTAGTCAGGGGTATATGTCCCAGTATATGTAGCCAGGGGTATATGTGCCCAGTATATGTAGGCAGAGGTATATGTCCCCAGTATATGTAGTCAGGGGTATATGTCCCAGTATATGTAGTCAGGGGTATATGTCCCAGCGGGGCAGACTGACCATTCGGGCACTCGGGCACGGACCGAGGGCCCGTGGTCAGGGGAAGGGGGGCCGCCAGAGCACCCTGAGCAGGAGGGGAGGCAGCCAGTAAAAGGGGGCGGTGTGCACAGTGTGGGGAAGGGCGGAAGTCTCCCCCCCTTCGCTCACCTTGGGGCCCCCCTTGCTGGCTCTCCCCTCCTGGTCTTAAGTAGATCAGACTAGCCACGCACAGAGTAGAGCTCCCTTCAGCAGCTAGAAGAACGGCGGTAAGTCTCCGCCCGCTGTTAGCCGCTGAGATTTACCGGAGGGGAGAGCCAGGAAGGGGGCCCCAAGGTGAGGGAAGGGGGGACTCCCCCCCCCCCTTCTCCACGCTGTGCACACTGCCCACTTTTACTGCTTTCCTCCCCTCTTGGGGGACACCTATAGACCTAGCTACATACTGGGGACACCTAAAGACCTTTGCTGCATATACTGGGGACACCTATAGACCTGGCTATACTGGGGATAACTATACACCTTGCTACATATACTGGGAACACCTATACACCTGGCTACATATGCTGGGAGCACCTATAGACTTGGCTGCATATACTGGGGGCACCTATAGACCTGGCTATACTGGAGACACCTATACACCCTGCTACATATACTGGGAACACCTATACACCTGGCTACATATGCTGGGAACACCTATAGACCTGGCTATCTATACTGGAGACACCTATAGATCTGGCTATCTGTACTGGGGACACCCATAGACCTGGCTACCTATTCTGGGGACACCTATAGTCTTGGTTACCTATTCTGTGGACACCTTGAGACCTGGTTATCTAAACTGGGGACACCTATAGACCTGGTTATCTATTCTGGGGACACCTATAGACCTAGCTACTTGTACTGGGGACACCTATAGACCTGGATACACCTGTACTGGGAACACCAGTACGCCTGGTTACTTCCACTGGGGATACCTTTAGACCTGTTCCCTATACTGGGTGCACCTATTTTGGGGGAACAGCTGCCCTGCCAGATTAACTATTTTTGAGGAATCGCTGCTGCCAGATTAAGTGTATTTTGAGGAACAGCTGCCAGATTATGTGCATTTTTGGGGAACCGCTGCACGATTGTGTATGTTGGGGGAACCGCTGCTTCCAGATTATGTGTATTTTGGGGGAACCACTGCTGCAAGATTACATGTATTTTAGGTGATCCGCTGCCAGACTATGCATATTTTAGTATGTTTGTTATGTGTAATGTTTCTGCTGCCTGTATTCTGCCGCTAACTCTCGTTTCTACCTGTCTACTCTTTACATCTGATCGTGCCAAATGCCTCATATCTGTAAAAACAGCTTTCCATGCCGTTGTGTACCACAAAAAATTCCAGGTGTGATGTTTGTCACACTTGACGAATAAACTGATTCTGATTCTGATTTTGGGCAACCGCTGCCAAATTATGTGTATGTTAGGGAAACTGCTGCTGCCAGATTATGGGCCTGATTCACAAAGCGGTGCAAACACTTTGCACGCCTGTGAAAAGCCCTTTATCACGCCTAAACTTAGTTTAGGCGTGATCTGAAGGAATTCGTGCGAACTCCCGCGCGCAAAGTTTTGCGCCGGCGCACCGTGCTTCGCGCGAAGTGCCCATTAAGCCCTATGGGACTTCGCGCAAAACTTTGCGCTCGGGAGCTTCGCGTGAGTTAGAGCACAAAGCGGTGATAACTTTGCTAGTGCAAAGTTAAAAATGTGGGCGACACTGGTACAGGGCCCCATAATCTCCTATTGCTCAGGGGCCCCATGAGTTGTCAGTCCACCCCTGTGTCCCAGTATATGTAGTCACGGGTATATGTGCCCAGTATATGTAGGCAGAGAGGTATATGTGCCCAATATATGTAGCAAAAGGGTATATGTGCCCAGTATATGTAGTCAGGGGTATATGTACCCAGTATATGTAGTCAAGGGTATATGTGCCCAGTATATGTAGTCAGGTGTATATGTACCCAGTATATGTAGTCAGGGATATATATCCCAGTATATGTAGTCAGGGGTATATGTGCCCAGTATATGTAGGCAGAGAGGTATATGTGCCCAATATATGTAGCAAAAGGGTATATGTGCCCAGTATATGTAGTCAGGGGTATATGTACCCAGTATATGTAGTCAAGGGTATATGTGCCCAGTATATGTAGTCAGGTGTATATGTACCCAGTATATGTAGTCAGGGGTATATGTCCCAGTATATGTAGCCAGGGGTATATGTCACCAGTATATGTAGGCAGAGGTATATGTCCCCAGTATATGTCCCACTATATGTAGTCAGGGGTATATGTCCCCAGAATAGGTAGTCAGGTGTCCGTTAGTGTTGGGCGAACAGTGTTCGCCACCGTTCGGGTTCTGCAGAACATCACCCTGTTCGGGTGATGTTCGAGTTCGGCCGAACACCTGACGGTGCTCGGCCAAACCGTTCGGCCACATGGCCGAACTAAGAGCGCATGGCCGAACGTTCCCCGAACGTTCGGCTAGCGGCTGTGATTGGCCGAATTGGCCGCCATTTCTCTGTGGGTTTAGCTTTGGGTAGGCAGGCAGGGTAGTTCGCTCTCCAGCCACGCTAGCCAGGGTCCCCCCCAGTCATTGTGTGTCGCTGCTGGGAACAGTAGTACACCGCTCGCTCAGCCACACTATATATAGCATTGTTTACTGCCACTGTGTACCTCGCTCAGCCACGCTATATATAGCATTGTGTTTTCTGACACTCTGTGTACACGGCTTAGCCTGGCTATATAGCATTGTGTGTACTGCCACTGTGCACCTCGCTCAGCCACGCTATATATAGCATTGTGTTTTCTGACACTCTGTGTACACGGCTTAGCCTGACTATATAGCATTGTGTGTACTGCCACTGTGCACCTCGCTCAGCCACGCTATATATAGCATTGTGTTTACTGCCACTCTGTGTACACCGCTCAGCCAGACTATATACCATTGTTTACTGACACTCTGTGTACACCACTCAGCCAGACTATATACCATTGTTTACTGACACTCTGTGTACACCGCTCAGCCAGACTATATACCATTGTTTACTGACACTCTGTGTACACCGCTCAGCCAGACTATATACCATTGTTTACTGGTACTCTGTGTACACCGCTCAGCCAGACTATATACCATTGTTTACTGACACTCTGTGTACACCGCTCAGCCAGACTATATACCATTGTTTACTGACACTCTGTGTACACCGCTCAGCCAGACTATATACCATTGTTTACTGACACTCTGTGTACACCGCTCAGCCAGACTATATACCATTGTTTACTGACACTCTGTGTACACCGCTCAGCCAGACTATATAGCATTGTTTACTGACACTCTGTGTACACCGCTCAGCCAGACTATATTGCATTGTTTACTGACACTCTGTGTACACGGCTCAGCCAGACTATATAGCATTGTTTACTGACACTCTGTGTACACTGCTCAGCCAGACTATATACCATTGTTTACTGCCACTCTGATTCTGCTGGGAACAGTAGTACACCGCTCGCTCAGCCAGACTATATAGCATTGTGTTTACTGCCACTCTGTGTACACCGCTCAGCCACACTATATAGCATTGCGTACTCTGCCAGTCAGTGTGTATATTGCTGGGATCAGTAATACTCCACTCACCGTCAACCACTATATGAGCTCAACATGAGTTCCCCAGAGACCTCCGCTGTGAGCAGCACTCCCAACAACAGCAACAGCCAACGCCCCACGCAAGCTATAACATCCACCCCAGCAGCCAGTGGTCAGCAGCAGCCCTCCCCGGAGGAGAACGTTGTGTCCATCGGTCCGTCGCCAGAGCGATTAATGAGGGCTGCCATTGAGGAGATGATGGGGCCTGATGTGGAGGAGGAGGTCTGGCTCAGGCCAGCATCCCAAGTTAATGTTGAGGACGATGAGGGGTCTGTGTCTGGGGATGTTGGGGTGGCAGAGGTGGTGGGTGGGTCAGACTCAGGAGAAGAGTTGTATGATGAGGATGATGATCGGGACCATCTGTATGTGCCTCAGAGTCCGACCCCGGAAAACATGTTGTATCGTGTGTTTAGGTACTAAAATCTGCGTTCCCAGTAGTGTTGGGCGAACAGTGTTTGCCACTGTTCGGGTTCTGCAGAACATCACCCCGTTCGGGGTGACTATATAGCAGACTATATAGCATTGTGTTTAATGCCACTCTGTGTACACGGCTCAGCCACACTATATAGCATTGTGTTTACTGCCACTCTGTGTCTGCTGGGAACAGTAGTACACCGCTCACCCGCCACTGTATAGCATTGTGCTCTGTGTCGCTGCTGGCAATAGTGGTACACCGCTTACCCACCACTGTATAGCATTTCTGTACTGCCACTGTACTGCTGCCAGTCAGCGTGTACTTTAAGGATAAGTGAAATGAGGGAGAAATCCGGTGAAAGAGGGAGGGGCAAGGGAAGAGGTGTTTCCCCTGACGGTTCACGTACAGGCCACAGGGGAGCACCCAAGAAAACCCACTCAATACCGCCCATGTTGTCCAGGACAACCACTCTCACAGATCCAAAAGAACAGGACCAGATAATTACTTGGATGACCTCTCAAGCGTCCAGCAGTGGGTTAAGCAGCACCAGCACATCATCACGCACGAGGTCCGAGTCCTCAGCCAGTTACAAGGAGCCAGTGGGCACAAAGCTGACACAACCGGCAGCGACACCACGCACACAACTGCCAGATAACCAGACGACGTTGGAGTGAGCTGCGCAGAGGTTGTTCTGGGGAGCTCTACTCCACGGCGGTGGCCCCCCACAATGACATATGACGAGTTTGAGGAGATGGAAGAGGAGGGTATGGACAATGTGGACATAGACCCAGATTTTGTTTGTGAACGAGAACATCGCCGTCGTAGCAGCAGCACAGATGAGTCTGTTGAGGAACCCACTGCTGCACGAGTTCGCCTTGTGCCACAAGGTAGGCGGCGCGCAATTTCAGGCACCGCAAGCGTGGAAGTTCAAGTGAGAGGCAAAAGAGGCGCAAACAGAAATCGTCAGCAAGGCAGGTGCTCCAAAGTCTGGGCTTTCTTTGAAGACTGCACTGAGGATGTTACCATGGCGATTTGCAAGGTGTGCAAGACCCGCCTGAGCAGGGGGAAAAGTATTAACAAACTCCACCACCAGCATGAGCCGACACATTCTATCCAAACATCCCACTCTGTGGGCAAACGCGGCAGGACAGGGTACCACCAGCAACACTGCCTCCCTTGGGTTCACCAGACTCACCACCAGACCCGCCTCAGCAGCAGCAGTAGCCCAGCCATTGCGTGGTTCACAACATTCACAAACATCAGACGACGCTGACACTGTCACTTTCCGGACTAGTGCTCTTGAGGTCTCCCAGTGTTCATCAAACACAACAACCAACAGCCCTTCGGTGTGCAGCCCTACGGTTGAGTTGTCTGTGTCGGAGATGTTTGAGCGCAAGAGGAAATTGTCAGCAAATGACCCCCGGGCCGTGGCAGTAACAGCCAGCCAGCATAGCCAAGCTTCTGGCATGCGAAATGCTGCCATATCGAGTGGTGGAGACAAACAGCTTCAAGGGCATGATGTCAGTGGCCATCCCACGTTACGTGGTTCCCAGCCGCTACCACTTTGCGCGCTCTGCAGTGCCTGAGTTGCATGAGCACGTGGTCAGCTAAATAACCCGAAGCTTGAAGAATGCCGTTGCCTGCAAGGTTCACCTCACCACTGACACCTGGACGAGTGCGTTCGGCCAGGGTCGATACATCTCCCTTACCGCGCACTGGGTGAACCTTGTGGAGCCTGGCAGCGATTCCTCACCTGCTACGGCGCGGGTGTTGCCCACGCCGCAAACAGCTGCACCGCCGTCCCTCCCACTGGATAACAACAGCAGCACCTACCTCTCTGACTCCTTCTCCTCCAACGCATCTCAAAGCTGTACCTCATCCGGAAACGCTAACCCAGCAGCAGTAGGATCGTGGAAGCAGTGCAGCACAGCTGTTGGCATGCGTCAGCAAGCGTTGCTGAAGCTGATCTGCCTTGGGGATAAGCAGCACACAGGGGAGGAAATTTGGAGGGGAATAAAGGAACAGACGGATTTGTGGCTGGCACCGCTGGACCTGAAACCGGGCATGAAGCTAGACACCTGGCACGAACTGGCAATGTACGCAATAGAGGTGCTGGCTTGCCCGGCAGCCAGCGTTATGTCGGAACGCTGTTTCAGTGCTGCCGGAGGCATCGTCACAGATCGGCGTATCCGCCTCTCCACAGAAAATGCAGACCGTCTTACTCAAATTAAAATGAATCAATCCTGGATTGGAAACGACTACGCAACACTCCAGGACTCCAACCAAGTAACATGACCAATGAACATCTGGGATGGTTTAGCGTTTCCGGTCCCTGTTTATTGAACCTCTCATCTGTATTACATTTATGACTGCATGGCGGCAAAAAGCATTGCTGCTATATCCGCACGCTTTTTGTCCTCATGCAAGGCCTGGGTTGTTGTGTCTCAAAAAGCATGGCCTTCTTCTCCTCCTGCGCCTGCTCCTGTTCTATCACGTGTGCTGCTGCTGGTGCTGGGTTAGCGTTACCGGTCCCTGTTTATGGAACCTCTTATCTTTATTACATTTATGACTGCATGGCGGTACAAAGCATGCTATCCGCACGCTTTTTGTCCTCATGCAAGGCCTGGGTTGTTGTGTCTCACAAAGCGTGGCCTTCTCCTCCTGCGCCTGCTCCTGTTCCATCACGTGTGCTGCTGCTGCTGCTGCTGCTGGGTTAGCGTTGCCGCCCTGTCCCTGTTTATTGAACCTCTTATCTTTATTACATTTATGACTGCATGCATGGCGGTACAAAGCATGCTATCCGCACGCTTTTTGTCCTCATGCAAGGCCTGGGTTGTTGTGTCTCACAAAGCGTGGCCTTCTCCTCCTGCGCCTCCTCCTGTTCCATCACGTGTGCTGCTGCTGCTGCTGGGTTAGCGTTGCCGCCCTGTCCCTGTTTATTGAACCTCTTATCTTTATTACATTTATGACTGCATGCATGGCGGTACAAAGCATGCTATCCGCACGCTTCTTGTCCTCATGCAAGGCCTGGGTTGTTGTGTCTCACAAAGCGTGGCCTTCTCCTCCTGCGCCTCCTCCTGTTCCATCACGTGTGCTGCTGCTGGTGCTGGGTTAGCGTTACCGGTCCCTTTTCCTGGAACCTCTTCTCTGTATTACACTTATGACTGCATGGCGACAAAAAGCATGTTACCTGTGCAAAGAAACATGACATTCTCCACATTTAAAAGACAGTTTTTCCTTTGAAACTTTACAATCAATTTTCTCAAAAACTATAAGCTCTTTTTCAAATATTTTTTCCCCTTGTACCCACTCCCAAGGTGCACATACCCTGCTAATTTAGGGTATGTAGCATGTAAGGAAGCTTTACAAAGCACGAAAGTTCGGGTCCCCATTGACTTCCATTATGTTCGGAGTTCGGCGCGAACACCCGAACATCGTGGCGATGTTCGGCGAACGTTCGCGAACCCGAACATCTAGGTGTTCGCCCAACACTAGTGTCCGCCCAGCAGAAGGGGAGCAGCGCAGTGGAAGGAGAGTAGTGGGCAGCGGTGGAGAAGGGGGGACGTCTCCCCCCTTCCCTCACCTTGGGGCTCTCCATCCCTCGCTCTTCCCTCCAGAACTAAAATGTGCGGGCAGCTGGCAGCGGGCGGGACTTACCTCTTCCTCATTCCGGCGCGAGAGGGAGCACTCCACTGCCGCTAGTCTGGTCTGGTCTAGACAAGAGCAGCGGCACGCAGATCTTAATCGGTGCTTGGATCGAGGAAGAGGTAAGTCCCGCCCGCTGCCAGCCGCTGCACATTTTAGTTCTGGAGGGGAGAACGAGGGATGGAGAGCCCCAAGGTGAGGGAAGGGGGAGACGTCCCCCCTTCTCCACCGCTGCCCACTACTCTCCTTCCACTGCGCTGCTCCCCTCCACACATGCCAGGGTGGACGGCGTCCACCCTCTGAAAAAAGCAGGTGGACATCGTCCACCGGCGTCCACGCCCCACTCGACCCCTGTCTGCACTTGCTAAAGGTGGCCATGCACTGGTCGATTTGCCATCAGATTCGACCAACAGATAGATTCCTCTCTGATCGAATCTGATCAGAGAGGGATCGTATAGCTGCCTTTACTGCAAACAGATTGTGATTTGATTTCACTATGAAACCGATCACAATCTGTGGTGGTGGTGCTGCCACTGCCCCCCCCCCCCCCCCCTCCGCATACATTACCTGCACTGGCCGGCGTGAGTCCCCTGGTCTCCGCTGTTTTCTTCTCCGCTGGTCTCCGGGTTCCGGCTGGCTTCACTGTCTGGGGAAGTTTAAACAGTAGAGGGCGCTCTACTGTTTAAACTTCCTGCTAGGACAGGAAGAAACCTGTCGGACTCAGAGCCCAGCGCGGAGACGGAGCAGCGGTGACAGTGGGGATACGCACCGGCCGGATCAGGTCATGTATTGCTGCTGTATTGCGCTGGTCGTCAGGCATTCGAATGTCGATATCGATGCACTCCCGACCCACCGGCGATCGAGAAAAATCTTCCGCACGGATGGATCGACCGGAATCGGCAGGAACAATTGATTTCGGACAGAAATCGATCATTCTGTCAGCGTTTGCTCGACGATTTCACAGCAGATTTGATCACAGTGATCGAATCTGCTGTATATCGGCAGGAATATCGTTAGGTGTATGGGCCCCTTAAGTGAAAGACATGGTATCTGCACATGCTAAGTGAGGGACATAATATCTGCACTTGCTAAGTGAGGGACATGATATCTGCACTTGCTAAGTGAGGGACATAACATCTGCACTTGCTAAGTGAGAGACATGGTATCTGCACATGCTAAGTGAGGGGCATGATATCTGCACTTTCTAAGTGAGGGACAGGATATCTGCACTTGCTAAGTGAGGGACATGATATCTGCACTTGCTAAGTGAGGGACATGATATCTGCACTTGCTAAGTGAGGGACATAACATCTGCACTTGCTAAGTGAGGGACATGGTATCTGCACATGCTAAGTGAGGGACATAATAACTGCACTTGCTAAGTGAGGGACATGATATCTGCACTTGCTAAGTGAGGGACATAACATCTGCACTTGCTAAGTGAGGGACATGATATCTGCACATGCTAAGTGAGGGGCATGATATCTGCACTTGCTAAGTGAGGGACATGATATCTGCATATGCTAAGTGAGGGACATGATATCTGCACTTGCTAAGTGAGGGACATGATATCTGCACTTGCTAAGTGAGGGACATGATATCTGCACTTGCTAAGTGAGGGGCATGATATCTGCACTTGCTAAGTGAGGGGCATGATCTCTGCACTTGCTAAGTGAGGGACATGATATCTGCACTTGCTAAGTGAGGGACATGATATCTGCACTTGCTAAGTGAGGGACATGATATCTACACATGCTAAGTGAGGGGCATGATATCTGCACTTGCTAAGTGAGGGACATGATATCTGCACATGCTAAGTGAGGGACATGATATCTGCACTTGCTAAGTGAGGGACATGATATCTGCGCTTGCTAAGTGAGGGACATGATATCTGCCCTTGCTAAGTGAGGGACATGATATCTGCACTTGCTAAGTGAGGGACATGATATCTGCACTTTCTAAGTGAGGGACATGATATCTGCACTTGCTAAGTGAGGGACATGATATCTGCACTTGCTAAGTGAGGGACATGATATCTACACATGCTAAGTGAGGGGCATGATATCTGCGCTTGCTAAGTGAGGGACATGATATCTGCACTTGCTAAGTGAGGGACATGATATCTGCACTTGCTAAGTGAGGGACATGATATCTGCGCTTGCTAAGTGAGGGACATGATATCTGCACTTGCTAAGTGAGGGACATGATATCTGCACTTGCTAAGTGAGGGACATGATATCTGCACTTGCTAAGTGAGGGACATGATATCTGCACTTGCTAAGTGAGGGACATGATATCTGCACTTGCTAAGTGAGGGACATGATATCTGCACTTGCTAAGTGAGGGACATGATATCTGCACTTGCTAAGTGAGGGACATGATCTCTGCACTTGCTAAGTGAGGGACATGATATCTGCACTTGCTAAGTGAAGGGCATAATATCTGCACTTGTTAAACTATAAAATAGTTCTGGGAAAAATATTACCCAAGGAAAGCCTGGATTGTCCTGATAAAAATATATAAATATCACTAAGATGTAAGTAATTAAAGTAATTAATAAGTAATCAAAAATACTGCTGCATCAATGCGACACAGCGTAAGTGTCAAACATTTCTGGAACCTTAAAGTGTACCTGAGATGGTACACTGGGCCTTATTTATACTTATTGTATAAACTCGAGTATAAGTCTAGAACTTTAAGGTCTGAGCTGAACAAAAGGGAGTAAATAATTGCAGCACTTGGGGGCCTGGGGGCAGTATTGCTGCACTTAAGGGACAGGAGGGGTTAATGGCTGCAATACTGTATGTAGTGCAGTCATTAAACTCCCCCCCCTCCTCTCCCAGCCCGAAGTGCAGCCATTAGGTTTGCTGGTTAGACTTATACTTGAGTCAATACAAAATTCCAGCTTAAGAGGGCTGGATATTGGAGTCGACTTATAAACGAGGTCGACTTGTATTTAAGTATATACTGTACCTGGGGCTTCATCCAGCCCCATGAGGACTGCCCTGACACTACTGATACCCACCTCAGCCCGATCCATACCTGTTCATACCTATCTAGCTGGGTGATGTAAAACGCTTTATTGCACTTTCAGCTACCTGACAGCAGCCATAGCACTGCTTAGCACTTCATCTTTATAATTACTTGTTGTATGCATTTGAGAACAGACAGCATGCATCTTCCATCCAGTCTTACGTTTTTATTGCAAGTGAACAACAACAGTGATAGTTCTTTGAATGACACAATCCATTTGCGATCTGCAGAAATATACAAAATACCTTTATTGTGGTTCAATGTGCAGGCCTGTCAGCAGGGGCGTAGCAATAGGGGGTTCAGAGGTTGCGACCGCATCGGGGCCCTTGGGCCAGAGGGGCCCTTCCTCAACCAAAGTATTAACTCTCTATTAGTCCTGTGCTCATAATAATTACTTCTATAGATACTTTGAATAGTGGCAATCATTAACAAACTGTTCCCCATCCCCTTCTTGCACCTCTGACACTGCAGTTGCCATTGGCAGGTTTTGTGTGCAGTATCAATTGTTATGTATAGAGTGCTTGGGGGGCCCCAATGTCAAACTTACATTGGGGCCCACAGCTCCTTAGCTACGCCACTGCCTGTCAGCGTTGGAGGTGGGAGTGAAGGACAGAGGTGGGCCTAGCGACGGCCGTTTCGCATCCTACAGGATGCTTGGTCACGCTGTGTTCGCGACCAAGCGTCCTGTAGGACGTGAAACGGCCGTCGCTAGGCCCACCTCTGTCCCTCACTCCCACCTCCCACGCTGACAGGCCTGCACATTGAATCACAATCAAGGTATTTTGTATATATCTGCAGATCACAAATGGATTGTGTCATTCAAAGAACTATCACTGTTGTTGTTCACTTGCAATAAAAATGTAAGACTGGATGGAAGATGCACGCTGTCTGTTCTCAAATGCATACAATCTGTATCAGTGGCGTTCCTACAATAGGGCGGCATGGGGCGCCCCGCACCGGGTGTCGGGCGCCCCAGGGGGTGTCATCAAGGCCTCCCACAGAGGCCTGTGCTGGACAGGAGGGGGGACGCAACACAGAATGGAGGGGTGGCAGGGAAAGCGGCGGGGAGGGGGGCCGGACCCCCCACCTCCCTCACCTGGGTCCCCTCCTTCTGGCGCTTCCCCCTCCTAATTAGTAGCAGCGGCCGGGCAGGAGCGGGCGGAGAGGACTTACTCACCTCCTTCCTGCGTTCCAGGCGATGGCGCACAGCATCATCGTCACGTGACGCTGGTCTCCGCCTTCTCCACCGCCCACTGTGCTTCCTGATTGGCGGAAGCGCAGTGAGTGACAGAGAAGTCGGAGAGCAGTGTCACGTGAGGATGACGCTGTGTGCCATCGCCAGGAGCAGGTAAGTCCTCTCTGCCCGCTCCTGCCCGCTGCTGCTAATTAGAAGGGGGAAGCGCCAGAAGGAGGGGACCTAGGTGAGGGAGGTGGGGGGTCCGGCCCCCCTCCCTGCCACCCCTCCCTGCCACCCCTCCTTCCAAGTTTCCCCCATACTTTACTAGCTATTCTGGGGGCAACTATATTACCTACTTTGGGGGCAACTATATTACCTACACTGGGGGCAACTATATTACCTACTACTCTGGGGGCAACTATATTACCTACACTGGGGGCAACTATACTAGCTATTCTGGGGGTAACTATACTAGCTATTCTGGGGGCAACTTTACTAGCTATTCTGGGGGCAACTATATTACCTACTCTGGGGGCAACTATATTACCTACACTGGGGGCAACTATATTACCTACTCTGGGGGCAACTATATTACCTACTCTGGGGGCAACTATATTACCTACACTGGGGGCAACTATACTAGCTATTCTGGGGGTAACTATACTAGCTATTCTGGGGGCAACTATATTACCTACACTGGGGGCTACTATATTACCTACACTGGGGGCAACTATACTAGCTATTCTGGGGGGTAACTATACTAGCTATTCTGGGGGCAACTATATTACCTACACTGGGGGCAACTATATTACCTAAACTGGGGGCAACTATACTAGCTATTCTGGGGGTAACTATACTAGCTATTCTGGGGGCAACTATTATACCTACACTATGGGCAACTATTATACCTACACTGAGGGCAACTATATTACCTACACTGGGGGCAACTATATTACCTACACTGGGGGCAACTATATTACCTACTCTGGGGGCAACTATACTACCTACACGGGGGGCAACTATACTAGCTACTTTGGGGGCAACTATATTACCTACTCTGGGGGCAACTATATTACCTACACTGGGGGCAACTATACTAGCTATTCTGGGGGTAACTATACTAGCTATTCTGGGGGCAACTATATTACCTACTCTGGGGGCAACTATATTACCTACACTGGGGGCAACTATATTACCTACTCTGGGGGCAACTATATTACCTACTCTGGGGGCAACTATATTACCTACACTGGGGGCAACTATACTAGCTATTCTGGGGGTAACTATACTAGCTATTCTGGGGGCAACTATATTACCTACACTGGGGGCTACTATATTACCTACACTGGGGGCAACTATACTAGCTATTCTGGGGGGTAACTATACTAGCTATTCTGGGGGCAACTATATTACCTACACTGGGGGCAACTATATTACCTAAACTGGGGGCAACTATACTAGCTATTCTGGGGGTAACTATACTAGCTATTCTGGGGGCAACTATTATACCTACACTATGGGCAACTATTATACCTACACTGAGGGCAACTATATTACCTACACTGGGGGCAACTATATTACCTACACTGGGGGCAACTATATTACCTACTCTGGGGGCAACTATACTACCTACACGGGGGGCAACTATACTAGCTACTTTGGGGGCAACTATATTACCTACTCTGGGGGCAACTATATTACCTACACTGGGGGCAACTATACTAGCTATTCTGGGGGTAACTATACTAGCTATTCTGGGGGCAACTATATTACCTACACTGGGGGCAACTATATTACCTACACTGGGGGCAACTGTATTACCTACACTGGGGGCAACTATATTACCTAAACTGGGGGCAACTATACTAGCTATTCTGTATCAACTGTCCTGGCCAGGTCTGCTACATGATTGAAGTGTTTTCTGGCCAGGTTGGCCACATGATTGCATGTATTTTCTGGTCCAATCTTTCACATGATTGCATGTATTTTCTGGGCAAAGCTGCCAACATGATTGCACGTATTTTCTGGGCAAAGCTGCCGACATGATTGAACGCATTTTCTGGGAAAAGCTGCCGACACGATTGTACGTATTTTCTGGGCAAAGATGCTGACACGATTGTACGTATTTTCTGGCCAAAGCTGCCGACATGATTGCACGTATTTTCTGGGCAAAGCTGCCGACATGATTGCACGTATTTTCTGGGCAAGGCTGCCGACATGATTGCACGTGTTTTTTGGTCAAATCTGCCGACACGATTGAACGTGTTTTCTGGTCAAATCTGCTCACATTACGTGTATTTTCTTGAGAAAACCTGCACAATTATGTGAATTTTCTGGGGAAACGCTCACCAAAACTTGGGCCCACTGTCCCGAGGTGAGAATAATATTGAGGCTGCCATATTTATCTCCTTTTAAGCAATACCAGTTGCCTGGCTGCCATGCTGGTCCTTTGCCTCTAATTCTTTCAACCATAGACCCTGAACAAGCATGCAGCAGGTCAGTGGTTTCTGACAATATTGTCAGAACTGACAAGATTAGCTGCATGCTTGTTTCTGGTGTAATTCAGTTCTACTGCAGCTAAATAGATCAGCTGGGCTGCCTATTGTTTAAAAGGAAATACATATGGCAGCCTCCATATCACTCTCATCCCGGGTTCACTTTAAATTAGTTAGCTCCACCCTCATCCGGTCATGGCCACGTCTGCTTAGCGCCGCAGGTTATAACCACACCCATTTTTTGTTAGCTACCTATATTGAGGCCAACTTTAGGGGAGGGAGCCTACACCTGGCATTACCCGCCGTGTCGCGTTTAGCATGCCACAGTCGCTTTTTTTTTTATTTTTTTTATGGCGGGGGGGGGGGGGGGGGGGGTGTCTTTTAATACCCAGCACCGGGTGTCAAAAGCCTTAGGTACGCCACTGATCTGTATCTCTTTCTTCTAACGTACTACCAGCGGAGCACACGTCCAATGCAAGTAATAGGAATGAGTGCAGCCTGTCAGAGCTAATTTAGCCACCAGTACACTTTCTCGCATGCTGGATGCAAAACACCTCTTAAAGAGAAAGTGCCACGCTATCTCCGTATCTCTTGACAAACATCTTTAATTACTGCCATGATAATTTATAATTACTATCTTGTTTTGCACGATGTGTTAATTATTTTGATATTATTTCAGGTTTATCTAAGTATTTATTATTGCACGTTTGTCACTTTGCCTTGTACATAGCTCCCCCTGTCTTACACAGTCAGGGGTGCTCATCAGGTCTCTCGAATGTGAATCTACCCGAAAATTCAGGTAGATTTTCCGCGTTGCCCAAGTCGAAGCCGTATCCGAACTTTCCGAATTCGAATGCGAAGGTTCCCGAATACGCGGACTCGAATTCGGCCGGATGACGTGGTGGGTTTGGCTTCGGTATTCGGGATGACGTCATTGGGCCAATCAGAAGTCCTCTACCCGAGGCCCTGGCAACCCTAGCAACCAATCAGAGGAAGGGAGCCTGGCCCTCCCCTCCTCTATATAAGGCGGCGGCCATCTTGCAGAGCCCCGTCCTTGCTGTGTGACTTGTGGTACTGAGAGCATCTCCAGTGCTGCTGCGTCTGAGCAAGTGCTTTTTTCTTGTGCTAAACCTAGCGTTTTGCATCCTAATCACCTCTTAAACACTTCTATTGTACTCATATATAGTTAGATAGTAATGTGATTGTTTTTAGTCAGCTAGTGTATAGTGTATACTGTGCTAGGCAAGTGTTAGTCTGTGTGCAGGCTAGGCCTGCTTGCCTAGGGCAGCCTTAGACTACTAGTAGCTTAGGTAGGTTAGGGATTATAGTTAGTTGTGTACTAGTACTCGTTTAGTTAATTTGTACTGCTGTAGTAGTCTGGTAGTTTACTAGCTTCAGTACTGTGTTAGTTAATAGTTAGTTACTGACTGTGTACAGGCCAGCATCTGTTGTGATCTGTGACAGACAGTCATCTGCCCGACCCTATTGATTGATTGCGTCCGACCGTGTGTGACCGACTTTAATTGTCACTTACTGTCTGCCACACGACTTAGTTATTGTGTAGTACACTAGCGATTTATAGTTACTTGCGTACTACTACTACTACCACTACTTCTACCCGTTCAGTTAATTTCTACTGTTAGTCTGTGAGTTTATTAGCTTCTGTACTGTGTTAATAAAAGTTACTTCACAGGCCAACATCCGTTGTGACCTGTGACAGTCATCTGCCCGACCCTATTGATTGATTGCCTCCGACCGTGTGTGACCGACTTAAATTGTCACTCACTGTCTGCCACACGACTTAGTTATTGTGTAGTACACCAGCGATTTATAGTTAGTTGCGTACTACTACTACTACCCGTTCAGTTAATGTCTACTGTTAGTATGTCAGTTTATTAGCTTCTGTACTGTGTAATAAATAAGAGTTTCTTCACAGGCCAGCATCCGTTGTGATCTGTGACAGTCATCTGCCCGACCCTATTGATTGATTGCATCCAACCGTGTGTGACTGACTTTAATTGTCACTCACTGTCTGCCACACGACTTAGTTAGGGCCCGTTTCCACTATCGCGAATCCGCATGTGTTGTCTGCATGCGGATTCGCACAGCCAATACAAATGGATGGGCCTGTTTCCACTTGTCATTTTTGCTGTGCGTTTTTTTGTGCAGGATTTTTCTGGACGGCAGAGCCCTCAGAATTCGCCTGCGTGTGGAATGCAGGCGAATCGCACACAATGTATTTAATAGGGAAATCGCATGTGTTTTCCCCATGCGTTTTTTGCAGCGAATTCGCATGCGAATTCGCATAGGTACCAATGTAAATTCACACAGGCAGTGACATGGTTAAAATCGCATATACCCTCACCTATGCAAATTCGCTGCAAAAAACGTATGCGGAATCGCATGCGCATGCGATTTCATCAGCGGTGGAATCCAGGCGATTCCGCACCGCAATAGTGGAAACGAGCCCTTATTGTGTAGTACACTAGGGATTTATAGTTACTTGCGTACTACTACTACTACTACTACCACTACTTCTACCCGTTCAGTTAATTTCTACTGTTAGTCTGTCAGTTTATTAGCTTCTGTACTGTGTAATAAATAAGAGTTACTTCACAGGCCAGCATCCGTTGTGATCTGTGACAGTCATCTGCCCGACCCTATTGATTGATTGCGTCCAACCATGTGTGACCGACTTTAATTGTCACTTACTGTCTGCCACACGACTTAGTTAACGTGTAATACACTAGGGATTTATAGTTACTTGCGTACTACTACTTCTACCCCTACTTCTACCCGTTCAGTTAATTTCTACTGTTAGTCTGTCAGTTTATTAGCTTCTGTACTATGTAATAAATAAGAGTTACTTCACAGGCCAGCATCCGTTGTGATCTGTGACAGTCATCTGCCCGACCCTATTGATTGATTGTATCCGACCGTGTGTGACCGACTTTAATTGTCACTCACTGTCTGCCACATGACTTAGTTAACATGTAATACACTAGGGATTTCTAGTTACTTGCGTACTACTACTACTATCACTACTTCTACCCGTTCAGTTAGTGACTACTGTAGACTACACTACTGTTTGTAGTACCTGCTACTACTATTTAAATAAAAAAAAACTTTCATTTTTTGTTGTCACTCAACACCAGTCACTACCAACCCAGACTTTATTAAAGTTTACATCCTTTCCCGCCCTTTTGTACGCATATTTTTATTTATTTATTGTATTTCTATATTATTGCACAATGACTGGCAGAGGTAGAGGGCGAGGCACCATCAGGAGAGGCAGCGCCATTGCAGCAGCCACTGCCAGCAGCAGCAGGTCTGTGACTGGTCCACCGCCAGCCACTGACCACAGAGTTGTGGAGGAGGGAGCAGAGGCACAACAGCAGCAGTGCGTTGCGCCCATCTTTGAGACGGGTCGTCCCCCCCTGCCCATGGCGGAGAGCCAAGCAGAGGCTGTGTTGGAAATTATGGCGGAGCAGCAAGCCACCGTTTCCAGCCAGACCTCCAGTGCCAGCGAGACCAGTACCCCCACCACCAGCAATCCGGTCCGCAGCAGGCCTCCACCACCACTTGAGGTCATGGTCACGGTGACCCCAGCGACCAGCCTGCCATCACTGAGCTCGCTCTTCACCCCAGGGACCACAAGCTCTTTGAGGGATGTTGTGGAGGAGTTTGAGGAGGAGATAATGGGGACCTGCAAGGAGGAGGAGGCGTTTGAGGTGGAGGAGTTTGTTGTTAGTGCTGATGAGGAGGGGCTTGATGCAGGGGATTTGGGGGTAGAGGAGTTGGTTGAGGCGGGCAGAGGAGAGGTTTGGGGATGATGATGATTTGCAGCTGGATCCTTCCTATGTGCCACCACTACCACCAGCACAGTTGGTTGAAGGCAGCTCGTCATCGGAGGCGTCTCTGGCACTGAGGCGCGACAGCAGCAAGGCGGCCAGCACAGGGTGTGGAAGGCAGGAGCCACAGCCTGCTGCTTCAGCCGCTACCACCACCCGCAGCAAACCTCCAACCAAACAGAAAAAAACACAATCCTCCAAGGGCCCAAAAAATCCCCAGCCCTCAAGCTCAAAGGGCAAGTTGAAGTCCCCAGTTTGGCGGTACTTCACTAAGTGCACAGTGGATAAGACCCGTGCAGTTTGCAAAAGTTGCAGTGTCAGTCTCAGCAGAGGTCACAATGTCCACAAGTTGAGTACCTCGTGCCTGCAGACCCACTTACAGAGCAGACATTTTGAGGACTTTAGTGAGTTTGAGAAGCTGACGGACAGTGGCACAGGCAGTGGTTAGAGCCAGACAGCCACTGCACAGACTTCAGCAGCGGCAGCATTCCCCCCCCCCCTCATCCAGCAGCAGCAGCAGGAGCACAGCAGCAACTCACTGTCACCCCCCCCCCCCCCCCCGGGCAGCCAGACCTCAGTGGCCTCATCAGCTCCCTCCACAGTGGCCTCCTCTTCCTCCCGTGCAGGCAAACACCGCCAGACCCTGCTCAGCGAGTTGTTCCCCGGTGTGACCAAGGTGCTGCCTCCCACCAACAGGCGCATCCGAGTGCTGAACGGGTTGCTTGCCCGGGCCATGTGCTCCCAGCTTCTGCCATACTCCTTTGTGCAGGAGGGGAGTGACATGAGAGCGCTGCTGCAGTTTGGGATCCCGGAGTGGCAAGTCCCCAGCCACCACTACTTCTCCCGCACAGCGATCCCAGCACTGCACCGCTTTGCCATGGCAAACGTGGGCCGCGCACTCGATCACGCTGTGAGTGCGCGGATCCACATAACCATGGATTCGTGGAGCAGCCATTTCGGGACAGACCGCTACCTGTCCTTCACAGCCCACTGGGTCAACCTGGTGGAATGCGCCAGCGAGGAAGCAGCAGGTCCATCCTCGGGCGCATTAGTGGCACCAGTCGCCCAGTATGTGGTACCACCAAGCGGGGTCAGGGGAGAAGCAGCAGCTCCCGCCACCAAGCGACACAGCATCAAAAGCAGCGTTAAGGCCCGCCACTGCCAAGCGCTGCTGGAGATGAAAAGCCTGGGGAAGAACAGCTTGACGGCAGCCAACATGCTCCACTACCTGAGGGAGCAGGAGAAGACGCTGACCCCCAGAGGCCTCCGATTCGGATTGGTGGTGTCCGACAATGCCGCCAACCTGCTGGCTGCCATCAGCAGGCGAGACTTGACCCACGTCCCCTGCTTGGCCCACGTCCTCAACCTGGTGGTACAGAAGTTCCTGCGCACCTAGCAGGTGATGGAGGAGCTGTTGGAATCGGCGCGGAAAATTGTGCGCACTTTCTGCCGCTCAGCTGCTGCCGCAGCAAACCTGGCAGAGATCCAGCAGCATGAAGGCCTGCCATGACACCGCCTTGTGATCGATGTGCCAACTCGCTGGAACTCCACCCTGGCGATGTTGGAGCGACTGATTGAGCAGAGGAGGGCTGTCAACTGCCACATCATCGAGGGCACTCTCGCCGGCACCACCAAACTACAGCTCCTCTCCAACGCACAGTGGGGGCAGATGCAGCAGGTCTGCTGGGTGTTGGCTCCCTTCCTGCAGGGAACCAACCTGGTCAGCGAACAATGGGCATCCCTCTGCCAGTGGGTGTCCTTTGTTTGTCTGCTGGACAGGGCACTTGGCGATTTGGTGGATTTGGGAGAGGAGGTCCTGAACCAGCTGGAACAGCAGCCGCCTGTGCAGGTATTTGAGTCCCTGGAGGAGGATGAGGAGGAGTTGGAGGTGCTGGACGTTGCTGCTGAGGGGAAACAGCGGAGCGCAGCAGCAGTGGTGCGAGGGTGGAGAAAGGAGGAAGAGGCTCAGGGGCCAGAGGAGGAGGAGGAGGACACTGACCCTGATGTCTCTGCTGGATGGGCCACCCTGTTCCCCATGGCAGCGAACATGCTGCGCTGCCTGCGCACAGACCCCAGGCTCAAGTAGATGCAAGCAATGGAGGATGCCTGCATAAGCATGATCCTGGACCCACGGCTGAGGGGGAGGTGAGCTCAGTTTCTGCCTGCTAGAGGCCGTGAGCAGCGAACAAGGGAGTTGCAGGAGATCCTTGTTCGGCGATTGGAGGAAGCTTCCCCCCAGCCTTCCACCCCTCTGTCCCTGTCCAGCCAGCACAGCAGCCGGTGCCTGCGGCCAGCAGCAGCGTCAGGCGCCCAGGAGACCTGCTGTCATTGACGAAGGCGCTCTACATGGCAGTAGAGCAGCCGAGAGAGGAGGTGCGTGCAGAAGCCACCTCCTCTCAAAGTCACAGCCAGTGTATGACCCAGATGTTGGCCGACTACATGGGGTCCTTCAGTGGGCTTGACACCGGCAGCGAGGAGCCTGTGGACCCCATGGAGTACTGGGTGGAGCGCTTGCAGATCTGGAGTAAGCTGGCGCAGTACGCCCTGGAAGTTCTGTCTTGCCCCCCTTCCAGCGTGCAGTCCGAGAGATGCTTCAGTGCGGCCGGTGGCGTGGTCACCGAGAAGCGCTCTAGTCTGTCCACAGAGGGCGTGGACAGACTGACATTCCTTAAGATCAACCAGACCTGGATTGAAGGCACGTTCCAGGCACCTGTTGTTGGCGAGAGGATGAGGTGCCTGGGAATTATTCTTTGACAACAACCTTCAGTCCCTGGGTCCTGATAATTTGGCCTGGTTTTTCTTTAGTTGCTGTGGTAATAACGCTAGGTACCATGGCACGTGACATGCCTGCTGCTGCCAAACTCCTCCTCCTGCTGCTGCTGCTGTATTTATTTATTTATTTTTGTATGTATTTATTTATTTATTGTATTTATAAAGCGCCAACATACTACGCAGCGCTGATTTTCATCCTACTGCTGTCTGTGTTCCGAGCGCAAGGGTCCACAGAATACATTGCCTGCTGCCATACGTCACTCCTCCTGCTGCTGCTGTTGCTGATGTATTTATTTATGTATTTATGTATATATTTATTTATTGTATTTAAAAAGCGCCAACATATTACGCAGCGCTGATTTTCATCCTCCTGCTGTCTGTGTTCCCACCGCCAGGGTCCACAGAATACATTGCCTGCTGCCACATGTGACTCCTCCTCCTGCTGCTGATGCTGTATTTATCCTCCTGCTGTCTGTGTTCCCACTGCCAGGGTCCACAGAATACATTGCCTGCTGCCATGCACCACTAGCTATTACGCCACTACAATAGCTATAAACTGTTCTAAAAAAAAAAAATCTGAGGTGTCTGAGGAAAACTGTGCTGTCCCAGTTGTGCATTGGACACAATGTGGGCTTCATGACTGCTGTCCGGAACCTCCTGATGTTGGTGTTTATTTACAGCCATGGTACCAACGCTAAGTACCATGTGTAACGATTGGTGTAGCAACACAGACGTCTGATTATGTGTAATCTGCAGAATCACCGATAATACAGACGCTATACCTGATTATGTGGTGATCTGCAGAATCACCAATAATGCAAGTATAGCTAGCAGAATAGCAAGGTGTATAGTGCTTGGTGCAACAGTAACTGAATAGTTTGACTAAACCTCACCAGAGGAGCTGGTGGGTACTATTTGTACACAGTAATAGAATAGTTAGACTAGACCTCACCAGAGGAGCTGATGAGTACTAGCAAAGCACTTCACCAGTAACAAGGGCTCACTGGTGAGTAGAGTGGTCAGACAGGCTAGGATCAGTAACAGGCAGGCAGGTACAGTACAAAATCAACAGGCAAGAGAGTAGTAAGATATCAGGCAGAGTTCAGCAACAGAGTCAGATGGGCAGAAGTACAGAATCGATTAGCAAGAGCAGGGTCAGAGGATAGCCAGAGTCATGCACAGAATATCAAATATACAATAATACAATAATCCTAGTCTTGTGTGAAATTCCTGGTTTCCTACCAGATCAAAACACACCGGATACTATCTAAGGTCTGAGCGCTAACACATGAGTATTTGCAACAGCAGACAGGTTGCGAGTGAAGACTGAAGGCTTTTGAAGCAGAGGAGACCCCATGGCCACGCCCACCACCCATCAGCCAATCCGGAGCGCCGTGAGTCTCCTCTGACGTCAGCCGACCGACTGGTCAGCTGACGTGCCTCCTCCCCACATAAAAGTCCTGTCTCCACGCAACCCTATGAGCAATGGACAACCCTGTCCTCGGCGTACTAGACACCAGAGGAACAGGTGAAGTCCCTGGGCAAGAAAGCGAGGCGGCTGTGGAGACACCCTGCGGCAGCCGCTGCTTCTATAGGTGTTACACCATGGCCCTGTTACATTGCCTGCTGCCACACTGCACTCCTCCTCCTGCTGCTGATGCTGTATTTATCCTCCTGCTGTCTGTGTTCCCACCGCCAGGGTCCACAGAATACATTGCCTGCTGCAACACGTCACTCCTCCTCCTCCTGCTGTATTTATCCTCCTGCTGTCTGCACTGCCAGCCACAGAATACATTGCTTGCTGCCATGCGCCACTAGCTATTACGCCACTACAATAGCTATATACTGTTGAAAAAAAAATCTGAGGTGTCTGGGTTGAAAACTGTGCTGTCCCAGTTGTGCATTGGATACAATGTGGGCTTCACGACTGCTGTTTGGAACCTTCTGATGTTGGTGTTTATTTACAGCCGTGGTACCAACGCTAAGTACCATGGCCCCGTTACATTGCCTGCTGCCACATGTCACTCCTCCTCCTACTGCTGATGCTGTATTTATCCTCCTGCTGTCTGTACAGTAATTACAGAGGCGCCAGCAGGATAAAAAAGAACTTTGTTTAAAATGATAAAAACACGGGGGCAAGGGTGGACTTACCTCCCCAAAATTTCACACACAACAACTGTGAATTAGTATGCAAAAACATTTAATCTGTACTCCAAAATGCAACGCGTTTCGCGGGTCTCAAGCCCGCTTCCTCAGGCAAAATATAGAAAGGAGCAGCTGTAACAAACAAAAGGAAAAAATATACATAGACGTACAATCGAAAAATGTAATAACATAAATGAAAAGAAACAAAACAATAGCCTCGACAGAAAAAAGCATAATAAATAATTAAAAAACATGATTGTAAGTATATACCATCTATGTACAGGAATATGACTCAAATCCATAATCATACAGTATAGTAAACACAAATATATGCATAACAGGGATCATATGCACATGATATATACCCATCCTATTTTAGCTTAGGGAAGGTATGTTCCCAATGGTAGCTATTCACAATCACCACCCACAGCACTATATATATTTTTTGATGGCCTCTTTAGCATGAATAACAGTGGTGCTAGTAAACCTATGTTTACATTGCCCCCATAATGAAAAAACGTTGCAGCCTTACCTGATCAGGTGTGCAGCATAGCGCAGCGCCTCTGTAGCGAGCGGGCGCTGCGCCGGCATCTGATATACTCTCTAGTCATTCTGTGAATGTAGAGCTGGCGGGAGATTTGTGCGGGGGGCGTGGTCAGCAGGGGGCGTGACGGAGTGCACATCCAAGTGCAGTTGTGTACGCAAGAGCTACGCCGCTCTTGCGTACACAACTGCACTTGGATGTGCACTCCGTCACGCCCCCTGCTGACCACGCCCCCCGCACAAATCTCCCGCCAGCTCTACATTCACAGAATGACTAGAGAGTATATCAGATGCCGGCGCAGCGCCCGCTCGCTACAGAGGCGCTGCGCTATGCTGCACACCTGATCAGGTAAGGCTGCAACGTTTTTTCATTATGGGGGCAATGTAAACATAGGTTTACTAGCACCACTGTTATTCATGCTAAAGAGGCCATCAAAAAATATATATAGTGCTGTGGGTGGTGATTGTGAATAGCTACCATTGGGAACATACCTTCCCTAAGCTAAAATAGGATGGGTATATATCATGTGCATATGATCCCTGTTATGCATATATTTGTGTTTATTATACTGTATGATTATGGATTTGAGTCATATTCCTGTACATAGATGGTATATACTTACAATCATGTTTTTTAATTATTTATTATGCTTTTTTCTGTCGAGGCTATTGTTTTGTTTCTTTTCATTTATGTTATTACATTTTTCGATTGTACGTCTATGTATATTTTTTCCTTTTGTTTGTTACAGCTGCTCCTTTCTATATTTTGCCTGAGGAAGCGGGCTTGAGACCCGCGAAACGCGTTGCATTTTGGAGTACAGATTAAATGTTTTTGCATACTAATTCACAGTTGTTGTGTGTGAAATTTTGGGGAGGTAAGTCCACCCTTGCCCCCGTGTTTTTATCATTTTAAACAAAGTTCTTTTTTATCCTGCTGGCGCCTCTGTAATTACTGTACATTATTATCCACCTGGTGGATGGGTGTGAACACCCCTTTCTTTGCTACGGAGAGCGACTTCTTAACCTGAGTGGGGACAGGTCTAATATCCCCATCTGTGCATTTAGTGGTTGCCTATACCCTGGCAACCCGTGTTTGTGAGTATATCTCTAATTATTTACCATATCGTCATTCATATTATCAATAATACACTATTGGGGGCTCCCGTCTTCTTCCTTTTTGTCTTCTTACATCCTGCTGTCTGTGTTCCCACTGCCAGGGTCCACAGAATACATTGCCTGCTGCCACACGTCACTCCTCCTCCTGCTGATAATGCTGTATTTATCCTCCTGCTGTCTGTGTTCCCACTGCCAGGGTCCACAGAATACATTGCCTGCTGCCATGCACCACTAGCTGTTACGCTACTACAATAGCTATATACTGTTGTAAAAAAAAAAAATTCTGAGGTGTCTGGGCTTAAAACTGTGCTGTCCCAGTTGTGCATTGGACACAATGTGGGCTTCATGACTGCTGTGTGGAACCTCCTGATGTTGGTGTTTGCTTACAGCCGTGGTGCCAACGCTAAGTACCATGGCCCTGTTACATTGCCTGCTGCCACACTGCACTCCTCCTCCTGCTGCTGATGCTGTATTTATCCTCCTGCTGTTTGTGTTCCCACCACCAGGGTCCACAGAATACATTGTCTGCTGCCACACGTCACTCCTCCTCCTCCTGCTGTATTTATCCTCCTGCTGTCTGTGTTCCCACTGCCAGGGTCCACAGAATACTTTGCCTGCTGCCATGCGCCACTAGCTATTACGCCACTACAATAGCTATATACTGTTGAAAACAAAATTCTGAGGTGTCTGGGTTGAAAACTGTGCTGTCCCAGTTGTGCATTGGACACAATGTGGGCTTCACGACAGGAAAGCGCAGCTGGCCAGGAGGATTATGATGACGATTATACGGATACCACATATGTTCCCGGTAGAGGAGATGACCAGGGGGACAGTTCAGAGGAGGAGTCAGAGAGGAGTAGGAGGAGACGACTCCATGATAGAAGCAGAGGGAGCTCGTCCTCAGAAACAGCTGGGGGTAGTGTCCGGTGCCATGTATCGCCAGCTATGGCCAGGGAGCACACATGCCCTTCAACGTCAGCTGCTGCTTTGCCACCGTAGCGCCATCACCCCAGGGGGGCTCAGCGGTTTGGAAATTTTTTCACGTGTGTGTCTCAGATCGGAGCAAAGCCATCTGTTGACTCTGCCAGCAAAAATTGAGCCGTGGAAAGGCCAACTCTCACGTAGGGACAAGTGCCTTACGAAGGCACCTGGAGAGAAGGCACAAACAGCTATGGCAAGAACACCTGAGTAAAAGCAGCACTCCTCAAAAGACAAGCCAAACTCCTTCTCCTCTTCCTCCTTCAGGTGCATCGTCTTCATCCACTTTCTCCCTTGCACCTTCACAGCCACCCTCCTCCACACCGCCTCTTCCCTTGAGCGGTTCCTTCTCCTCTGCCCACAGCAGTACCCAGCTGTCCGTGAAGGAAGTATTTGAGCGGAAGAAGCAAATGTCTGCCAGTCACCCTCTTGCCCGGCGTCTGACAGCTGGCGTGGCGGAACTATTAGCTCGCCAGCTATTACCATACAAGCTGGTGGAGTCGGAGGCTTTCCGTAAGTTTGTGGCCATTGGTACACCGCAGTGGAAGATACCAGGCCGCAATTATTTTTCTCAAAAGGCCATACCCAAACTGTACCGTGCAGTTGAGAGGCAAGTGATGTCATCTCTGGCACACAGCGTTGGGTCAAGGGTCCACCTGACCACGGATGCCTGGTCTGCCAAGCACGGGCAGGGCCACTACATTACATACACAGCCCATTGGGTCAACCTGGTGACCGATGGCAGCAAGCAGGGAGTACGTGGCTGCGTAGAGGACCGACTTGTCACACCTCCACGGCTTGCAGGCAGGCCTCCAGCCACCTCCTCTCCACCTGCTATCACCGCTTCGCTGTCGTCATCCTCCACCTCCTCCTCCTTGGCTGGTGCCGCCATCTCCTCCCCAGCTACACAGCCCCAGCACCCCAGGGCCTATGCTGCATGCCAGGTGCGATGGTGTCATGCAGTGTTAGACATGTCTTGTCTGAAAGCGGAGAGTCACACTGGAGCAGCTCTCCTGGCTGCTCTTAACAAACAGGTGGAGCAATGGCTGACCCCGCACAAGCTTGAGATCGGCAACGTGGTGTGTGACAACGGCAGCAATCTCATTGCTGCGTTGAATTTGGGAAAGCTGACACACATACCCTGCATGGCACATGTGCTTAATCTGGTCGTGCAAAGATTTTTGTCCAAGTACCCAGGCTTAGAGGACGTCCTGAAGCAGGCCAGGAAGTTGTGTGGGCATTTCAGGCGCTCTTACAAGGCCATGGCACGCTTTGCAGAGATTCAGCGTAGAAACAACTTGCCGGTGAGACGCCTGATTTGCGATAGCCCGACTCGCTGGAATTCCACCCTGCTGATGTTCTCTCGCCTGCTAGACCAGGAGAAAGCCGTCACCCACTACCTGTATCATTACAGTACAAGGACACAATCTGGGAGGATGGGGATGTTGTGGCCCAACAACTGGACACTGATGCGAAATGCATGCAGGGTCCTGGAGCCCTTTGAGGAGGTGACCAAACTGGTGAGTCGCGATGAGGGCACCATCAGCGACTTGATCCCCTACGCCTACTTCCTGGAGCGTGCCGTGCGTAGAGTGGTGGATACAGCTGTGGAGGAGCGTGAACAAGAAGAGTTAGGGCAGCAGGATTCATTGGAGCCATTTACACACGAACCCGATGTTTCCACAACACCGGCGGCAGCACAGAGGGGGGAGGAGGAGGAAGAAGAGGAGTCGTGTGGGGAAGGAGAGGAGTCAGACTCTGATGATGGTGATGTTGAGGAAGGTGTTTCTGTGGAGGAGGAAGAGGTGGCGGAAGGAGAACAACCGCGGCAGCCATCACAGGGGGCTTCTGCTGCTCCACGTTCCCGTGGTATTGTTCGTGGCTGGGGGGAGGAAGAGGAGTTGCGTCCCGTCACTGAGGAAGAGCAAGAGGAGATGGAGAGTACCTCTGCATCCAGCTTTGTGCAGATGTCCTCTTTCATGTTGTCCAGCCTGTTGAGGGACTCCCGTATCAAAAAACTCAAGACGAATGACCTGTACTGGGTGGCCACGCTACTAGACCCTCGGTACAGGCACAAAGTGGCGGACCTCTTACCAACTCAACAAAAGGCGGAAAGGATGCAGCACTTGCAGAACAAGCTGTCGATGATGCTTTACAATGCGTTTAAGGGTGATGTGGCTGCACAACGCAATCAAGGTACCACTGGCAGTAACCCTCCTCCTCCCAAGTCCACGCAGGCAAGAACAGGACGCTGCAGCGATCTCAGGGTGATGTCGGACATGCGGACGTTCTTTAGTCCAACTCCTCGCCATAGTCCTTCCGGATCCACCCTCCACCAACGCCTGGACCGGCAGGTAGCCGACTACCTGGCCTTGAGTGTGGATGTAGACTCTGCGAAAAGCGACGATGAACCCTTGGACTACTGGTTGCGCAGGCTTGACCTGTGGCCAGAGCTGTCCCAATTTGCCATACAACTTCTCTCTTGTCCTGCCGCAAGCGTCCTGTCAGAAAGGACCTTCAGTGCAGCTGGAGGCATAGTTACTGAGAAGAGAAGTGGCCTAAGTCACGACAGTGTTCAGTACCTGACCTTTATCAAAATGAATGAGGAATGGATCACGGAGGGCTACTGCACGACCGAAGACTAAGTCAGTCCACTCCCCACACACAGCATCTCTGCCTGCAGGCCGCTTGACTGCCTTCTCCGCCACTACCAACAGGGTCCAGGACTCTAGGCGGATTCCTGAATTTTTAAGGCCGCTGCTAGCAGCGGCCGCTACACTAATTTTTCTGGTGCGTGTACATGTGCCCATCCCCCTTCGTGATCATTACCTTGCCGCGGTGAAGGGGCTTGCGCATCACAATGAAGCAATGACCGCCGGCTATTTGAGTGTCTCCGGTGGGGGTGGCACACAAAAGATATTAAGGTCGTTGCTTCATTGTGGTCAGACCAAATTTGATCAGCTGGAAAGTCACTGTTCTGTCATTCAGCTACATCAGCCGGGCAAGCATATGGGCTGAAAAGCCACCATCACCTGCACTCTCATCACGGTGCGCACCAGTCCAGCACGGCCGTCACTACACAAACGGCTGTTTGCAGTCATTGCATACCTTTCACTGCATCTGTGACTGCACATTATACCTGGCAGTCAGTGCATAACTTGCACTTGAATGGATACACTTTCAAACAATTTAAAAATACAACCATCTAAACTTTCAAACAATTTAAAAATACAACCATCTAAACTTTCAAACAATTTAAAAATACAACCATCTATCATTTTCAAAAAATTTAAAAAAAGGGCAAAAAAACTTGCCCTCCGTAAAACATTCTTGGCAAATGCTTTCGACTTGGTTTGTCTTCCGCTGGCTCAAGGGTCCATCTGACCACAGATGCCTGGTCGGCAAAGCACGGTCAGGGCAGCTACAGCATGGGTCTCAGCAGGCTCCCACTTCGGGCCGGAATCCAACCTTCATTCCCCGCGGTGACAATGGCAGACTTGCCCTCCATAACGGATTCCCGTTAAAGGATTTAAAGTTAGTTCATTTCAATTAGGGCCGCAAAAGGTCCTCCTGAGTCCTGTATTGTTATTTTTGGTCACTACCTCGGGGCGGGCGTGCATGCCTGCCTGCTTCCCTCCTTGCCTGGATGTGTGGTGGTAGACGTTGATCAGGCTCCAACTCCGGAACGCAATACAAGAGGGAGCTCGTCCTCAGAATCCGCTGGGGGCAGTGTCCGGCGCCATGTATCGCCAGCTATGGCCAGACAGCCAACATGCCCTTCAACGTCAGCTGCTGATGCCACCGTAGCACCATCAGCCCAGGGGGGCTCAGCGGTTTGGAAATTTTTTCACGTGTGTGTCTCAGATCGGAGCAAAGCCATCTGTTGTCTCTGCCAGCAAAAATTGAGCCGTGGAAAGGCCAACTGTCACGTAGGGACAAGTGCTTTACGAAGGCACCTGGAGAGAAGGCACAAACAGCTATGGCAAGAACACCTGAGGAAAAGAAGCACCCCTCAAAAGACAAGCAGCGGAGAACAACCGTGGCAGCCGTCACAGGGGGCTTCTGCTGCTCCACGTTCCCATGGTATTGTTCGTGGCTGGGGGGAGGAAGAATGGATACACTTTTAAACAATTTAAAAATACAACCATCTAAACTTTCAAACAATTTAAAAATACAACCATCTAAACTTTCAAACAATTTAAAAATACAACCATCTAAACTTTCAAACAATTTAAAAATACAACCATCTATCATTTTCAAAAAATTTAAAAAAAGGGCAAAAAAACTTGCCCTCCGTAAAACATTCTTGGCAAATGCTTTCGACTTGGTTTGTCTTCCGCTGGCTCAAGGGTCCATCTGACCACAGATGCCTGGTCGGCAAAGCACGGTCAGGGCAGCTACAGCATGGGTCTCAGCAGGCTCCCACTTCGGGCCGGAATCCAACCTTCATTCCCCGCGGTGACAATGGCAGACTTGCCCTCCATAACGGATTCCCGTTAAAGGATTTAAAGTTAGTTCATTTCAATTAGGGCCGCAAAAGGTCCTCCTGAGTCCTGTATTGTTATTTTTGGTCACTACCTCGGGGCGGGCGTGCATGCCTGCCTGCTTCCCTCCTTGCCTGGATGTGTGGTGGTAGACGTTGATCAGGCTCCAACTCCGGAACGCAATACAAGAGGGAGCTCGTCCTCAGAATCCGCTGGGGGCAGTGTCCGGCGCCATGTATCGCCAGCTATGGCCAGACAGCCAACATGCCCTTCAACGTCAGCTGTTGATGCCACCGTAGCACCATCAGCCCAGGGGGGCTCAGCGGTTTGGAAATTTTTTCACGTGTGTGTCTCAGATCGGAGCAAAGCCATCTGTTGTCTCTGCCAGCAAAAATTGAGCCGTGGAAAGGCCAACTGTCACGTAGGGACAAGTGCTTTACGAAGGCACCTGGAGAGAAGGCACAAACAGCTATGGCAAGAACACCTGAGGAAAAGAAGCACCCCTCAAAAGACAAGCAGCGGAGAACAACCGTGGCAGCCGTCACAGGGGGCTTCTGCTGCTCCACGTTCCCATGGTATTGTTCGTGGCTGGGGGGAGGAAGAATGGATACACTTTTAAACAATTTAAAAATACAACCATCTAAACTTTCAAACAATTTAAAAATACAACCATCTAAACTTTCAAACAATTTAAAAATACAACCATCTAAACTTTCAAACAATTTAAAAATACAACCATCTATCATTTTCAAAAAAATTAAAAAAAAAAGGAAAAAAACTTGCCCTCCGTAAAACATTCTTGGCAAATGCTTTTGACTTGGTTTGTCTTCCGCTGGCTCAAGGGTCCATCTGACCACAGATGCCTGGTCTGCAAAGCACGGTCAGGGCAGCTACAGCATGGGTCTCAGCAGGCTCCCACTTCGGGCCGCAATCCAACCTTCATTCCCCGCGGTGACAATGGCAGACTTGCCCTCCATAACGGATTCCCGTTAAAGGATATAAAGTTAATTCATTTCAAATACACAGCAGGGCCTCGAAAGTCCGCCTCCTGTATTGTTATTTTTGGTCACTACCTCGGGGCGGGCGTGCATGCCTACCTGCTGCCCTCCTTGGATGTGTAGTGGTAGCCGTTTCTCAGGCTGCACACCGGATTCCATCCCTCATTCCCCGGCCATTACCCGGGGTCACAAATGACAGACTTGCCCGCCTCCATATGATTCTCGTGAAAGGAATGTGGTGTCATCTTTGCCCGCCATAACTGGTTCTCGTTAAAGGATTTAAAGTACATTCATTTCAAATACACAGCAGGGCCTCGGAAGTCCTCCTCCTGTATTGTTATTTTTGGTCACTACCTCTGGGCTGGCGGGCGTGCATGCCTGCCCGCTGCCCTCCTTGGATGTGTAGTGGTAGCCGTTGCTCAGGCTCCACACCGGATTCAAACCTCTCATTCCCCGGCCATTACCCGGGGTCACAATGGCAGACTTGCCCGCCTCCACAGGATTCTCATTGTAGCGGTACTGAACAAGTACACAGCAAGTAGAAAATGTAAATTAAAAACAAAATGTAAGCTTTTTAACAATGCCATGGAAAGTTGAGAAGGAAGTCACACATTACCTGACATCACTGAGTGAGGAAGAGCAATCACGCCATGTTGCGCAGTAGTCCAGCATGGCCGTCACTACACAAACAGCTGTTTGCGGTGCGTTACACAGTGAGTTTGGTGTGTCAGTGTGAAGCAGTACTCTAATTACACTCCCTGATTGATGTATACACATGCAAGATGTTTGAAAGCACGTTAGGCCTGCAATTTAGCATTCAATGTGATTTCTGCCCTTAAAACGCTGCTTTGCGTCACATCCAGATTTTCCCCCGGGACTTTTGGCATGTATCCCACTCCGCCATGCCCCCCTCCAGGTGTTAGACCCCTTGAAACATCTTTTCCATCACTTTTGTGGCCAGCATAATTTTTTCTATTTTTCAAAGTTCGCCTCCCCATTGAAGTCTATTGCGGTTCGCAAATTTTTCCGCGAACCGAACCTTCTGCGGAAGTTCGCGAACCCGGTTCGCGAACCGAAAATCGGAGGTTCGCGACATCTCTACTCTCCATCCTGTGCATCACCCTGTCCCTCTTTTCCTCCTTCCCCATGTGCCTTCTTCTGACCGCCTTTGTGCCTCCTTCTGTCCCCCTGTTTCTCCTCTGTCCCCTGTAAAGGAGTGTAACTAGAAATCACTGGGCCTCCCTGCAAAACTTTGGATGAGGCCCCCTCCTTCACCTCAATACAGTAGTTTGAAAGGCAGGCCAGGCAGGATATTTAGAAAAAAAAAAAAAAACATGCTTATAAATAATTTGCCTGGTATAGTTGTCCCCAGTATAGGCAGTCTGGTGTTCCCCCAGTATAGATAGCCAGGTATAGGTCCCCTCCACCCCTCCAGTATAGGTAGCCTGGTGTAATTGCCCTAGTATAGGCAGCCTGGTATAGGTGCCCCCAGTATACGCTGCCATGTATAGGTGCACCCAGTATAGCTAGCCTGGTATAGTTGCCCCCAGTATAGGTAGCCAGGTATAGGTGCCCCCAGTATAGGTAGCCAGGTATAGGTGCCCCCTGTATAGGTAGGCTGGTATAGGTGTCCCCAGTATAGGTAGCCAAGTATAGGTGCCCAAGTATAGGTAGCCTGGAGGGAGGAACAGCAGAGAGGGGGGCCCGACTCCTCCCTTACCTCATCTCTGGCCCCCCTTCAGCACTCCTCCTCCTGAAATTAGAGCAGCGGCCAGGCAGGTAGACTCACCACTTCATCTTTACATGCGCTAGAGCTCCACGCCTACCGTCTCCACTGCTCACTCTACTTCTGCTAATCAGGAAGTACAGTGAGCAACAAAAACATAGAACATGGACGAGGTGAGGCTCCCTGCCTAGCTGCTGCTCTAATTTCTGAATAGGTAATGAGAGGTAGAGTCGGCATCCAGATGTCTGACTAGCAGAAGAGGGGAGACAGGTGCAATGGCTGTGCCTCCAGAATGGAGATTCAAAGTGGCAGCAAGAGAAACAGAAGATCCGGGCACCAGCCAATACATGCAACATCACCTTTTATTCACCCCTCACACCATCAGACATACAATACAAGATTCTGGCCTAACAGCCATTTCACAGGATGTCCTGCTTCTTCAGAGGCAATAAAGCACAAATGGTGTGAGGGGTGAATAAAAGGTGACTTTGCAAGTATTGGCTGGTGCTCGGATCTTCTGTTTCTCTTGGATAGTAATCCCCCCCCCCCCCCCAGTGTTATGCTATCCACTGCAGGGGTGATTGTTACATCTCTGCGCCTCCTTCTGTCCCACTGCACCATTTTCTGTCCCGCATTGTGCCTCCTTCTGTCTCCCTGAACCTTTTTCTGTCCCCCATTGTGCCCCCTTCTGTACCCCTTTGTGCTGTATTCTTTCCCCATAGTGCCTCCTTCAGTTCCCCTGTGCTTCCTTCAGTCCCCCTTTTGTGACTCCTTCTGTCTCCCTGTGTCTTGTTCTATCTCCTAGTGCTACCTCTGGCCTCCGTGCATCCCTCTGTCCCCCAGTGGCTTCTTCCAGGCACGTGCACAGGGGGTGCTCTGGGTGCCCAGGCACCCCCTTTTTATAATCTTCAAAAAAGGCCCTTATCGCCGCGCAAAATAAGCTCCGCCCCGACCGCAATCAGCCCCGCCCACCCGCGGGAAGCTCCGCCCCCGCCTGGGACACTTTAAAGTGAAGAGGCCCAGACAGGAATCCTAGTGTGGCATACTGACCTCTCCCTCCACCTAGGACCCATACTGACCTCTACCTCCCCCAGCACCAGGCCCGGCCCTAGACTTTTTGCCGCCTGAGGCAATTTTCAGTGAAATCGATCGCCGCCCCCCCCCCCCCCAAGCCGTTGTTGTGGGGGGCCGCCCGAGCTGGAGGGGATAGCGGGCTACGCCGCAGGAAGTGACGTCAGTGGAGCGCACGCTGGCCTGGAACGAGGAAGAGGTGAGTAATCCCCGCCCGTTGCCTCTTACGAATAGCTGCAGCCACAGCACGGACCTTTTTAAAGCTGGAGGGGAGCGGAGGACGGGGGACCCAGGCGAGGGAGGAGGGGGTCCGACCCCCCTCCCTGCCGCTAGGCCCAATACCCCCTTCCTGCCCGCTATCCCCTCCAGCTCGGGCGGCCCCCCACACACATGGACGGGCGGGTGCCGCCCCCCCAGAAGTGCTGCCTGAGGCAAAAGTTTCACCCCGCCTCATGGGCGGGCCGGCTCTGCCCAGCACCCATAGTGACCTCTTCCTCCACCTAGTACCCAGTGACCACTCCCTCCCCTATCACTCACAGTGACCTCTCCCTCCACCTAGGACCCATACTGACCTCTCGCTACCCAGTACCCACAGTGACATCTCCCTTCACCTAGCACCCACAGTGACCTCTCTCTCCACCTAGCACCCACAGTGACCTCTCTCTTACCCAGCACCCACAGTGACCTCTCCCTCCACCTAGCACCCACAGTGACCTCTCCCTCCACCTGGGACCCATAGTGACCTCTCCCTCCCCAGTACCCACAGTGACCTCTCCCTCCCCCAGCACCCACAGTGACCTCTCCCTCCACCTAGCACCCACAGTGACCTCTCCCTCCACCTAGCACCCACAGTGACCTCTCTCTTACCCAGCACCCACAGTGACCTCTCCCTCCACCTAGCACCCACAGTGACATCTCTCTTACCCAGTATCCACAGTGACCTCTCCCTCCATCTAGCACCCACAGTGACCTCCCCCTCCACCTGGGACCCATAGTGACCTCTCCCTCCCCAGCACCCACAGTGACCTCTCCCTCCCCCAGCACCCACAGTGACTTCTCCCTCCCCCAGCACCCACAGTGACCTCTCCCTCCACCTGGGACCCATAGTGACCTCTCCCTCCCCAGCACCCACAGTGACCTCTCCCTCCCCCAGCACCCACAGTGACTTCTCCCTCCCCCAGCACCCACAGTGACCTCTCCCTCCACCTAGCACCCACAGTGATCTCTCCCTCCACCTAGGACCCATAGTGACCTCTCCCTCCCCCAGCACCCACCGTGACCTCTCCCTCCACCTAGCAGCCACAGTGACCTCTCCCTCCCCAGCTCTAGCAGTGATCCTGCCTATCCCAGCACCCACACTGACCTATCCCTCCCCCAGCACCCAGAGTTATTTTTCCCTCCCCCAGTGGCTACTTTCCTGAACCCTGCAGCAGGGGTGCAGCTAAGGTTTTTGTGGCCCCAAGCGGACTGTAGCAAGAGGCCCTATCCTGCGCGCCGCGGCGAAAAATGGGTGTGGCTATCCCGCATAAGTGGGCGTGGCCATGACATGTGGGTGGAGCAGGAGGGCGGATTGGGGCGGGGCTGTTTAAAACATGGATGTTGGGGTGATTGAGGCGCGCGTAGCGCGCCGAAAGATTGGCGCGGCCATGACATTGTATGGGCGAAGCTTAACCGTAGCACAGCAAATATAGCCAACTATGACCATTAAATAATAAATGCAGCAACAGTTACCCCAGACACCAGAAAATAAAAACGCAATTTGGGCCACATTTCAGCAGAAATCAAACGCAATTAGGGCACATTTTCAGCAGAAATCAAACGCAATTAGGGCACATTTTCAGCCGAAATCAAACGCAATTAGGGCACATTTTCAGCAGATATCAAACGCATTTAGGGCACAGTTCAGCAGAAATCAATCGCAATTAGGGCCACATTTTCAGCAGATATCAAACGCAATTAGGGCACAGTTCAGCAGAAATCAATCGCAATTAGGGCCACATTTTCAGCAGATATCAAACGCATTTAGGGCACAGTTCAGCAGAAATCAATCGCAATTAGGGCCACATTTTCAGCAGATATCAAACGCATTTAGGGCACAGTTCAGCAGAAATCAATCGCAATTAGCGCCACATTTTCAGCAGATATCAAACGCATTTAGGGCACAGTTCAGCAGAAATCAATCGCAATTAGGGCCACATTTTCAGCAGATATCAAACGCATTTAGGGCACAGTTCAGCAGAAATCAATCGCAATTAGGGCCACATTTTCAGCAGATATCAAACGCATTTAGGGCACAGTTCAGCAGAAATCAATCGCAATTAGGGCCACATTTTCAGCAGATATCAAACGCATTTAGGGCACAGTTCAGCAGAAATCAATCGCAATTAGGGCCACATTTTCAGCAGATATCAAACGCATTTAGGGCACAGTTCAGCAGAAATCAATCGCAATTAGGGCCACATTTTCAGCAGATATCAAACGCATTCAGGGCACAGTTCAGCAGAAATCAATCGCAATTAGGGCCACATTTTCAGCAGATATCAAACGCAATTAGGGCACAGTTCAGCAGAAATCAATCGCAATTAGGGCCACATTTTCAGCAGATATCAAACGCATTTAGGGCACAGTTCAGCAGAAATCAATCGCAATTAGGGCCACATTTTCAGCAGATATCAAACGCATTTAGGGCACAGTTCAGCAGAAATCAATCGCAATTAGGGCCACATTTTCAGCAGATATCAAACGCATTTAGGGCACAGTTCAGCAGAAATCAATCGCAATTAGGGCCACATTTTCAGCAGATATCAAACGCATTTAGGGCACAGTTCAGCAGAAATCAATCGCAATTAGCGCCACATTTTCAGCAGATATCAAACGCATTTAGGGCACAGTTCAGCAGAAATCAATCGCAATTAGGGCCACATTTTCAGCAGATATCAAACGCATTTAGGGCACAGTTCAGCAGAAATCAATCGCAATTAGGGCCACATTTTCAGCAGATATCAAACGCATTTAGGGCACAGTTCAGCAGAAATCAATCGCAATTAGGGCCACATTTTCAGCAGATATCAAACGCATTTAGGGCACAGTTCAGCAGAAATCAATCGCAATTAGGGCCACATTTTCAGCAGATATCAAACGCATTTAGGGCACAGTTCAGCAGAAATCAATCGCAATTAGGGCCACATTTTCAGCAGATATCAAACGCATTCAGGGCACAGTTCAGCAGAAATCAATCGCAATTAGGGCCACATTTTCAGCAGATATCAAACGCAATTAGGGCACAGTTCAGCAGAAATCAATCGCAATTAGGGCCACATTTTCAGCAGATATCAAACGCATTTAGGGCACAGTTCAGCAGAAATCAATCGCAATTAGGGCCACATTTTCAGCAGATATCAAACGCATTTAGGGCACAGTTCAGCAGAAATCAATCGCAATTAGGGCCACATTTTCAGCAGATATCAAACGCATTTAGGGCACAGTTCAGCAGAAATCAATCGCAATTAGGGCCACATTTTCAGCAGATATCAAACGCATTTAGGGCACAGTTCAGCAGAAATCAATCGCAAATTCGCAATTAGGGCTGCGGCTGCAAAAAGAAAAGAATTTACTCACCTGGCAGGCTGGCACTGGCAGAAGTCTTCTCTCCCTGGTCTCCTCTCCCGGCCGGCTTCTCAGGCGCGCAGTTCCCACGGAGCTCCCTCCCTGGCTTCCTCCTCCAATCTCCCGCGCTGATTCATGCAGGGCTACGGGTCGGGAAGATGGCCACCCGAAGCCCTGTACTGGAGACATAGTCTCCAGAGCAGGGCTTCGGCGGCGGCCATCTTCCTGTAGCCCTGCTCTGCTCTGCCAGCCCGGCGGGGCTGCGGGGAAAAAGTGACGTCACGCCGACGTCACGGAGCCGCCGAGGCCCCTAAGATTGTGAGGCCCCAAGCGACCGCTTGGTTCGCTTTATGCCTCGCGGCGCCCCTGCCCTGCAGCACCCACAGGGACCTCCCATCCCAAAAGTAGCACCTACAGTGACCTCTCAAATTGCCAGTGCCCACAGTGGATTCTCCCAACACCCAGCATCCACTCCCTCCTCCAGTAACCACACTGACTTCTCCCAGCACCCACAGTGACCTACCCTTCTCCCAGCACCCACACTGATCTCTTCCTTCCACAGCACCCACACTGACCTCTACCTCCCTTAGCAGCAACTATGCCATTCATAGCAGCACCCATAGTGACCTCCCACCCCCTGCACCCACAATGACCTCTACCTCCCGAGACCCACAGTGATCTCCCCCAAAGGACCCACAGTGATCTCCCTTTCCTCCAGCACCCATACTGACCTCTACTTTCCACAGCACCCATAGTTACTTCTCCCCCCTGCACCCAAAGTGACCTACCCTTCACCCATCAACCACACTGACCTCGACCTCCCCTAGCCGCAACTATGCCATTCATAGCAGTACCCACAGTGACCTCCCACCCCCTGCACCCACAGCAATCCCACCAATATTCAGCAACCACATTACACTCAACCAGTAACTCCCACTATAGCAAGCACCCAGTACTTGCACCAAGCACCCTGCACCCAATACTCACATCCGGCCTCAATATGGCACTTAGTACTTGCATAAAACAGCCACATGACACCCAATACCTGTCCCCCTTCACCCTATAGCTGGCACCCAGTACTCACACCTCGTGGCACAGTACTTGCACCGAGCTCTGACATGTCACTCACTACCTACACCTGCACACTGCCTCCACATGGCATCCACTCACATAACCAGTACTAGCACCCGAAATACCTGCACTCAGAACCCACGTGACACACAACACCCATCCAGAGCTAGCACCCAGTGCAGGCATGGCACCAAGTATTTGCACCTATGTGATACCCAGTACCTGCACCCAACACCCACATATTTCATCTGCAGTAGTTCCAGTTGCACTAAGCCTCCACTTGGTGCCCAGCACCCACAGCAAGCACTCACATATGACATCCAGTACTTGCACCCAGAACTCAAAAGGGACTGAGTACCTGCAATCAACACCTACATGATAGTTGATACACACCCATACAGCCAGAATCCACAAGACACCACCCTGTGCCAGCACCCAGAACCCACATGGCACCCAGCATCTGCCTTTAGCATCCACATGACAACAAATACCCCACTAGCCAGCACCCATCAGCCATATGTCACCATGTACTCACTCCCAGTACCCACTTGGCACTCAGTATTTGCACCTAAGACCCACATACCCCCATAATCACACACCCACATGCAGGGCCGGGCCGAGGCAGAGGCGAGAGAGGCTCCAGCCTCAGGGCACAGTGTAGGAGGGGGTGCACAACTCACTTAGCTATCATTCCCCTATTGTGTTTGAAGCAGAGAGAAATAAAAAAAGGGGATACATGACAGTGACTGCAAGCCAGATAACTAGAGATTAAGGTGTTGGGGGCCCTGGGTGCCTCTTAGTCTAATAGCAATCAGTGTGTGACGGCTGGGGTGGGAGGGATGGAGGGGTGCACTTTGGTGTCTCAGCCTTGGGTGCTGGAGGACCTTGTCCCGGCTCTGCCCACATGGCACAGTACTCACACGTCACCAAGTTCCAAAGCCATTATATGCACCTAGTACCTGTCCATGGCCAGCACCCAAATAGCACCCAGTACCCATCCTTGGTCCGAACCCATATGAGATTCAGTACTCTCCCATGGCACACATCCAGACCACACATGGCACTCCCTACTCACTCATGTCCAACACTCACATGGCTCCCAGTACCAATTAGCACTCGAATGGCACCCACTATTGTTTATCACCATCTGCTAATCATTCAGCACCCAATACTGCATAGCACCCACTGCAAATAAACACCCAATACAAACTGGACCTTGGTACACAAAGCAGCTTGACACAAACTTTACTTTGGCATCTCGGCACCCACTGCAACTTACCACAAAGTGAACCTTTGCGTCTTACCATCTACTGCATCTGGGCACTTACTGCAGTTTTGCATCTACTAACGCTTAGCAACCACTGCATATTGGTAACCACTTCTTTGCCTGAAAAGAGGCTTGGGTGCTGATCAAGAGGGACAGAGGTCCTAGTAATGAAAGGTGAGTCTGTGCCTCCACAGTGGGCCCCACTGTGCCCACTCTAACCCTCTAACAGTGGGTACCTATCACTGCTGATTTGAGGGTGGTAGCACCAAAAGAGTTGGAAGGAGACACAAAGTCTGCCTGATACTGATATAAAGGTAGGTAGATGTGTGTGTGTGTGTGTGTGTGCGTGCGTGCGTGCGTGCGTGCGTGCGTGTGTGCGTGCGTGCGTGCGTGTGTGCGTGTTAAGACTGCCTTATGCTTTCTGGAGAGGGGGTATTACATACACAATTTAACACGATTTATCGATTTAAAATTTGAGCACCATACCCTTGAGGATCCCCTGCATGGCCCTGCCCCTTCCTGCAGCACCCACACTGACCTCTACATTTCCCATCAACCACCCCTTCCCCTTATAGCTGGCACCTAGTACTCACACTCACATGACACCAAGTATCTGCGCCCAGGCCTAAAATTGCACCCAGTACTCACACCTGCACACAGCTTCCACATGGCCCCCACTATCTGCACCAAGCACCCACTTAACCCGTACCCGCACCCAAAGTATCTGCATTCAAAACCCATGTGATGCCCAAAACCCACCCATAGCCAGTACCCAGTACAGGCATGGTGCCAAGTATTCGCACCCATGTCACATTCAGTACCTGTACCCAGCACCCACATGACTTCCAGTACATGCACCCAGATCTTACATGGCACTAAGTACTTGCAATCAACACCAGCATGACACTCGATACTCAACCATAGCCAGAACCCACATGACACTCTGTACTCACACCCAGAACCCGCATGGCACCCTGCATCTGCATTCAGCAGCATGGCAATCAATACCCCCCTAGCCAGAAACGATGGGGGGGGGGGTATGCGGGGGAAGGCATTGCCAGGCCCCTTTTTTAAATTTGAGCACCCCCCTCTTAAGGACCCTCTGCACGGCCCTTGCTTCTTCTATCCCCTTGTGCCTCCTTCTGACACTTTGTGTATGCTTCTGTCCCACTATGCCTTCTTCTACCCCCCTTTGTGCCCCCTTTAGTCTCCCTGTGCCTATGTCTGTCCCCTTATGCCACTATCTGTCCCCATCTCCCTCCTGCACTTCCCCAGCCCAGTGTGTAAAGGCAGAGTATAGCACAGCTGTGCTCTCATCTCTGTGCTGAAGTCCAGCGCTGTGCCTGTGTGACCATCCTGTCCATCTCCTGCTCCCTCTAGTGCCAGAATCTCACTCTCCTTATGTCACGTGTAATCACGTTACATACAGTAGGGGATGCCGGGCACTAGGCTGAGCGGTGAACGCACAGGTGGAAGCACAGCACTGGACTCTGGCTGGAAGGTGAGAACACAGCTTATGCTGCAATATACTCTGCATTTACACACAAGGCTAAGCTGAGTGCATGGAGGGGGTGTGCAATGAACTGCAACAGGATCGGTGGGTTATTTGTATTTTTGGTACTCCCTGTATTATGCATCAAGCTTATATAGCACATGGTTTATATTCTCATATGTGTATGTGTGTGTGGTGGGCGGGTTGACACAGGACTTGTTGCCTGGGGTGTGTTGTTTAAAATAAATTAACGATGAATCCGTTGGTTTAAGATAAAATGATATAGCTTGCTTTTCTAGCTCAAGCGAGTGTATTACAATGAAGCAACGTAAAATAAATGTCACCAGCATATGGGGTAAGTACCAAATTGCATCTGATGACAGTGGGAATTTATATCTATAGAACAAAGCTCTAAACCTATCACACCTGTTGCTAAGCATATGGTGTTGAGTCAGCAATTTGTGCACATAGTCCACATAGCAAGTTCTGTCCTGTGTTATCAGAGAGTCTTGGCTGGATTGGTGAAGATTTGAACCTCTGATAGTGATCATGGGCTTGTTGTCGTGCAAAGCTAAGAGACCCTTTTTCTAGCAATCACACTTAGCAAAACTCCTCTAAACTATGCTAAGCTTAGACATCACCAATTGGAGTTGGGCAGCACAAAATGGAGGATGGAAACGAGAAGAAGGTGTAGACCAAGAGCCCGATATAGTGTAGTATTTAAAGCACAGGGATATATTGCACAATTTTAAGAATTATATACTCAGAAACACAGGTTACCGCAAAGGCAACCACTGTAATCGTAGGTGGGGAGAATTATAACCCGACCCCACTCAGGTTTAAGAAGTCGCTCTCTGTAGATAGGAAGAAAGATGGGGTAGCACCCCTCCACCCAGAGTGGACTATATACTTTAGAAATTTTTTTTGAACAGAGGCGCCAAAATAGGATAAAAACGTCTAAAAACCGTTTAAAAACGGGGAAGCGGTGGACTTACCTCCATCAAGATTAAACAGACAGGGATTCGTTATTTATATAAAAAAATAACATTTATTGAACATACACTCCACTATGCAACGTGTTTCGCAGGCACATTCCTGCTTCATCAGGCAATAAACGGAGCAACTCCAAAATGTCTGTAGCGTGGCCGAGCGCCTCTGTGACAGAGGCGCCTCTGTTCCCCTTTTAAACGTTTTTTAGACGTTTTTATTTTGGTGCCTCTGTTCAAAAAAGTTTTTCTACAAAATGGAGGATATCAAAAATGGCCCTGCCAAAGCTTAACATGGTACAACACACACCACTGCCATTCCCCTAAGGGCCCTTTTCCCCTAGCAACCGCTAGCGCTTGCAATAAACGCTAGCGATTGCGATTCAGCAACTCCCACATTTTTATATGCGATTACGGTAAAAAAACCCCACTCCGCGGCACAATTGTGCTTTGGTAAAAGTTTAATCGCGGTAGTGGAAGATACCTACCGCAATTCCTATGTTATTTAGCAAACCCTAGCGATTTCAAAATCGCTAGCGATTTGTGATTTTTCAATTCAGCATCGCAATTGCCGCAAGTGGAAAAGGGTCCTAATAGTGTCCCAGTTAGCTGAGCAGCCTCTGTCTACTCACCAGTGGGCTGTGAGCTGCCTGTCTGCTCTCCTGGCCTCTCCAGCTCTTTTCCTGCAGATAGAATGTAAGTTGTATCTGCTCCTTCCTGCTGGCACACCTTCACCATCGCACTGCGTACTCCTCTCATCTAAGACCTGCACAGCAATATACTGCTCAGAGATGTATAACCTGTGGGGCCAGGCAGAGATCTGCACACACAGCCTGCTCTGTGATACACCAGAAGAGCCAGTGAGAGTGACAGAAAGCTTACTACAAAGCAGAACTCGTCGTGTTCCCTGCCCACCTCCATCCAAAGGGCAGAGATACAAAGTCCACCTGAAATGATAAAATCTACAGCTAGTGTTTGTAAGGCCAGTCAGGGCCATAGAAAAGCCATGCTGCTTAGTAGCTGCAATGTGAAACTTAATTTTAATATGTCTGTACCTCCACCACCTGCTCACCTGCCTCGAGGCCATAGGTATAGGTAATGCGTACGTCAAAAAAGGGCTTGTGGAAATTTTTGCGCCCAGTAATCCTAATAGTAAAATATCAGTATTAAAAACACCAGGCTTTAAACAAATAGATTTATTTACCTGGGGCTTCCTCCTGCCCCTGGCAGCCTATCTGTCCCACGCTGCAGCTCCGCTCCCAGCCGTTGTCCCAGGGTCCCCTCCGTACCAGCTGGTGACCTAGCGAGGTCGTCCGCTTCTGCCCCTGGGAGCGCTCTACTCGCCAGGTTGACAGAAAATCCTGTTGAAAACAAAGAAAACTTTGAGAATCCCCCATGAGGAGATGGACTGGCCCAATACCTGTTGGTTCTGTCAGATTTGATCTGCCTACTTTTTCACGATAGGCTGACATACTAATATTTTTCTATACCTAACCTATGCATATTCTCACACTGAACACTCCCACTATCGATACCTAACCTTAACCACCCCCTACCCCATGCCTAACCTTAACTGTCCCTGCCATGGCAACCCCTCTACGCCTAACCTTAACCCTTCCTACCTACCACCGGGCCACCCATGATGCCGCCTGAACCGCATGTGCCAGGTGGCGTCTTCCAACAGGCAACATCCCGCCTGTCCCCTTTCCCCAATCCCATGCTCCTTCACCTCCTCTGGTCAGAGTTAGTGTTGAGCGAACATCCAGATGTTCGGGTTCGCGAACGTTCGCCGAACGGTGTCCCGATGTTCAGTACGTTCGTGCCGAACCCCGAACATAATGGAAGTCAATGGGGACCCGAACTTTTCTGCTGTGGACAGGGGGGGTGGGTATAAGAGGAAACTATTTTTTTTCCTAAAGGACCTTATAGTTTTTGAGAAAAACGATTTTTAAGTTTCAAAGAAAAAATGTCTTTTAAATGCGGAAAATGTCAGTTTTTTTGGGCACAGGTAACAACAATCTTGTATTATTTTCAAAGCAAAGCAATGACTTTTGTCGCCATGCAGTGATTAATATAATAGAAAAGAGATATTCCGGAAAGTGGCAACGCTAAGCCATCACAGATGTTCATGGTCCTTGGTCGAGGTCGTGGAGTGTTGCGTAGTCGTGTCCAATCCACGAGTGATTCATTTTAATTTGTGTCAGACGGTCTGCATTTGCTGTGGAGAGGCGGATACGCCGATCTGTAGCGATGCCTCCGGCAGCACTGAAACAGCGTTCGGACATAACGCTGGCTGCAGGACAAGCCAGCACCTCTATTGCGTACATTGCCAGTTCGTGCCAGGTGTGTAGCTTAGAGACCCAATAGTTGAAGGGTGCAGATGGATTGTTCAACACGGCTACGCCATCTGATATGTAGTCCTTGACCATCTTCTGCAGGCGAGCGGTGTTAGAGGTGGAACTGGGCGATTGCTGTTCTGTGGGCTGCTGCATGGGTGTCAGAAAATTTTGCCACTCCAAAGACACTGCCGATACCATTCCCTTGTGGGCACTAGCTGCAGCTTGCGTTCTTTGTTCCCCTCCTCGTCCTGGGTTTGCGGAAGTCAGCGTGGAACTGGCTAGAGGAGGAGGATGTCAATCTCCTCTCTAATGTCTCCACAAGGGCCTGCTGGTATTCTTCCATTTTGACCTGTCTTGACAGTTTCTCCAATGAGTTTGGAAACATTGTCTTTGTACCGTGGATCCAGAAGGGTATAAACCCAGTAATCCACGTCGTCCATAATTCGAACAACGCGTGGGTCGCATTCGATGCAGTCTAGCATGAATTGAGCCATGTCAGCCACAGTCCTAACAGAATCCTCATCATGTTCTTCTGAGCTTGACACACCCTCATCATCATCACCAGCATCACGCCGTCGCCGTCGCCCACCTTCTTCCTCGTCTTCTTCTGCTGTCCATTCCCGCTGAATCGTGGAAGTCCAACGTGCACCGCTCTGTCCCTCGGCAGTGGGGGCGTCCAAGTCCTGCTCCAACTCCAGCTGTTCCTCGTCCTCTTCTTCAGCATAGCTGGGAGGACCAGCGTTTCCTGAGGCAGATTGCCTGATGTTGGTATCATCATCACGCTGATCGTTGTCCTCTTGAGATTCCCCCACTTGCATCCTGACTGCGGCTTCCTTGATCTGCAGCATTGATTTTTTTCAACAAACACAGCAGTGGTATCGTGGTATCGTAATGCTGAGTGAAGTGGTAATGCAGTGGTATCGTAATGCTGAGTGAAGAGTTGTCACCGCTCACAAGCAACGTGGATTGCTCAAAATTTTGGAGGACTTGGCAATGGTGGCCCAATCAGATCCACAGAAGCTTGGTAGGTGTCCGGATGCCTCTCGGTACTGCGCCGTCATGTACTGGACCACTGCACTCTTCTGCTCGCAAAAGCGTGCTAGCATGTGCAGCGTCGAATTCCAGCGCGTGGGTACGTCACACACCAAGCGATGGTTCGGTAGATTGAACCGCTCCTGCATCTTGGTGAGTCCCTCCGAAGCGGTACTGGACTTTCGGAAATATTTGGCCACTCGTCGCACCTTCAGCAGAAGATCTGCCACGCCTGGGTATGTCCTCAGGAACCGCTGAACAACTAGGTTCATAACATGTGCCAGGCAAGGGATGTGTCTCAGCTTAGCCAACTTTAAAGCGCGAATGAGATTGCTCCCATTGTCACACACAACCATGCCTGGTTTCAGGTCCAGCGGTGCCAGCCACAAATCGGTGTGTTCCTTGATTCCCTTCCAAATTTCTTCACCTGTGTGCTGCTTATCTCCAAGGCAGATCAGCTTCAGTAAGGCTTGCTGACGCATGGCAACAGCTGTGCTGCACTGCTTCCACGACGACCCTATTGCTGGGTTACCGATGCCGGATGAGGTACCGCTTTGAGAGGCGTTGGAGGAGAAGGAGTCAGAGTCGAGGTAGGTGCTGCTGTTATCTCTGAGGGACGCCGGTCCAGCAGTTTGCGGCGTGGGCAACACCCGCGCCGTAGCCGGTGAGGAGTCGCTGCCAGGCTCCACAAGGTTCACCCAGTGCGCCGTCAGGGAGATGTATCGACCCTGGCCAAAGGCACTCGTCCAGGTGTCTGTGGTGAGGTGAACCTTGCAGGCAACGGCATTTTTCAAGCTTCTGGTTATTTTGCTAACCACGTGCTCATGTAACGCTGGCACTGCAGACCGCGCAAAATAGTATCGGCTGGGAACCACGTAACGTGGGATGGCCAGCGCCATCATACGCTTGAAGCTGTTTGTCTCCACCACGCGATATAGCAGCATTTCGCAGGCCACAAACTTGGCTATGCTGGCTGTTAGTGCCACAGCCCGGGGGTCATTTGCTGGCAATTTTCTCTTGCGCTCAAACATCTCCAGGACAGACAACTGAACCGTAGGATCGCACACTGAAGGACAGTTGGTTGTTGATGTCGTGGTCGTTGAAGACTGGGAAACGTCAAGAGGACTGTTGCATAAACTGACATCGTCGTCTACTACGGCTTTTGAGGAGGGTCTGGTGACAACGGAGGCAGTGTTGCTGGGGGCTGGAAGCGAGCCGCTACCCTGGCCTTGCGCGTTTGACCACAGAGTGCTATGTTTGGCTACCATGTGGCGGCGCATGCTGGTGGTGGAGAGGTTGTTGATATTTTTCCCCCTGCTCAGTCGGGTCCTGCACACCTTGCAAATCACCATGGTAACATCCTCCCTGCAGTCTTTGAAGAAAGCCCATACTTTTGAGCTCTTGCTTTGCTGGCGAGTTTCTTTCGTGCCTCTTTGGCGTCTCACTTCTACGGCCACGCCTGTTGTGTCCAAAATACCCCGCCCCCGCCTACTTTGTGGCACACGGTGAACTCTTGCAGCAGTGGGTTCTGCAGCAGACTCATCTGTACTGCTGCTATCCCGACGGCGAGGTTCTACTCGATAATCCGGGTCTGTGTCCACATCGTCCAAAACCTCCTCTTTCATCTCCTCATCTGTGACTGTGTCTGTGTGCAGTGGACTAGAGCTCCCCAGAACACCCTCTGCGCACCTCACTCCCATGTCTTCAAGATGTTGGACCTCCTGCAATTCCAATTCCTGCGCACATTGCTCAGGGATTTGGGTGTCTTCGTCCTCGCCTTTCAGTGAGTGGTGCAGTTTCCTCGCACAAATCCGGGCACAACATTTCTGGCTGTTCCATTGTTTGTGGGGGTAGGAGTGGGAATAGCTCCTCCGAAGAGGCCATTGTGTCCGGAAATAATTGTTCGGACTGGTTATTCGGCCATTGTGTGCATGGTGTAGCTGCTGGTTGTGTCACCGTTGTGCCCACTGGCTCCTGGTAACTGGCAGAGGACCTCGTGCGTGACAAGGATGTGCTGGTGCTGCTGCTGCTTAACCCGCTACGGGACGTTTGAGAGGTCATCCAATTCATTATCCGGTCCTGCTCTTGTGGATCAGTGAGGGTTGTTTGTCTGGCACACATGGGTGGTATTGAGTGGGTTTTCTTAGGTGCTCCACTGCGTCCTCTACGTGAACCGTCAGGGGAAACACCTCTTCCCTTGCCCCTCCCTCTTTCACTGGATTTCTTCATTATGGTTGTACTGATCCCAGCAGTACACGCACACTGACTGGCAGAACAGTGGGAATAGACAATGCTATATAGTATGTTATAAACTGGTGACGGACGGAAGTACTACTGATCCCAGCAGTACACACTGACCGGCAGTACAATGGCAATAGAAGACAATGCTATATACTATGTTATACACTGGTGATTGACGGAAGTACTACTGATCCCAGCAGTACAAACTGACTGGCAGTGGCAGTACAGTGGCAATAGAAGACAGTGCTATATACTATGTTATACACTGGTGATGGACGGAAGTACTACTGATCCCAGCAGTACACTGGCAATAAAAGACAATGCTATATACTATGTTATACACTGGTGATGGACGGAAGTACTACTGATCCCAGCAGTACAAACTGACTGGCAGTGGCAGTACAGTGGCAATAGAAGACAGTGCTATATACTATGTTATACACTGGTGATGGCATACCTCCCAACTTTTTGAGATGAGAAAAAGGGTCACTTAAACCACGCCCCTGCCACACCCCTGGTCACGCCCTCACCGCGCCTCTAGTCACGCATACCATAAAGATTTCATAAGAAACATATGTTGTTTTATAATTCAAACCACACTGATCCTTTCTATCCTGGTTTATTTTCCTTCATAGTAACATTTTAAAATTAGTAATATATCAATTTAAAGGTTGGGAATAAAGTTTAGAGTCAATGAAACACATTTTTAGTATAGAAATATATGTATTTACATAGAAAGAGGGACAAAGTCCTGAAAGAGGGACAAATGAGGGAGAAAGAGGGACAGAGGGACAGGGCTCCCAAAAAGGGACTGTCCCTCTGAAAAAGGGACAGTTGGGAGCTATGGTGATGGACGGAAGTACTACTGATCCCAGCAGTACAGTGGCAATAAAAGACAATGCTATATACTATGTTATACACTGGTGATGGACGGAAGTACTACTGATCCCAGCAGTACAGTGGCAATAGAAGACAATGCTATATACTATGCTATATACTGGTGATGGACGGAAGTACTACTGATCCCAGCAGTAAACGCACGCTGACTGGCACTACAGTGCAGTGGCAAATATAGTATAGGAGGCTGGAGGGCCCTGGCTAGCCTAGCTGGTGAGAGAGAGTCTAACCTGCCTGCCTACCCAAAGCTAAACCCAAACGCAAGTGGCGGAGAAATGACGTGGTTCGGGTATTTATTTACCCGAACCACGTGACCCGCTCGGCCAATCGCAGCGCGAGCCGCGTGTTCGTGCCCAAACCGCGTGACCCGCTCGGCCACTCACAGCACGAGCCGAACGTTCGGCCATGCGCTGTCAGGCCGAACATACGTTCGGCCGCATGGTCGAACACATGGCCGAACATCACGAGGTGTCCGGCGAAGCCCGAATCGAACTAGAACAGCCCAAAATCCGGGCGAACCCGAACAGTGGCGAACACTGTTCGCCCAACACTAGCCAGAGTCTGGATTGCCACTGCACTGTCCGGCACAGCGGGCAGCAGCAGTATTTCAGTCTTCAGACCAGTGCACTAACGACACAGGAGAATGGTGTCCATGTCCCCGCCTGCTAGCACATGTATACAGGAAGTGAGGCAGGGCCACAGACACTGCTCTCCTGTGTATTCAGTGAGCTGGTTTGATGACTCCACACTCCAGCCAGAGGAGGTGAAAGAGCGTGGTGGGGGAACGTAGGGGACAGGCTGGCTACCTACACTGGGGGCACCTATGCTTGGCTTTCTAAACTGGGGCACCTATGCCTGGCTACCTATACTGAAGGCACCTATGTTCTATACTGGGACACCTATGCCTGGCTACCTATACTGGGGCCACCTATGCCTGGCTACCTATACTGGGGGCACCTATGCCTAGCTATCTACACTGGGGCACCTATGCCTGGGTACCTATACTGGGGGCACCTATGCCTGGCTATCCAATACTGGTGGCACTTATGCTTGGCTACTTATACTGGGGACACCTATGCCTAGATACCTATACTGGGGCACATATGCTTGGCTACCTATACTGGGGGCACCTATGCCTGGCTATATCACCAAAAAGCAGCAGCGCTGTATGATACACCTTTGGACGATATAGTTCCACCTCCAGAGATCCCAATCAATATAGTTTCTTCTCCTAAACGTGCAGCTCAGTGCACAAGAAAGAAAAATATGGATTCTCTCAGTGGAATATCAACTGCAAATTTTATTAAAATGGATGGCTTTTAATAAAAATCCTGGGACGAGAGCGGGCAACGCTACATTGATCGCTAATATTTGTAGTACCACACGGAGTGGGAAGCGCTCATTGCCAGGAGGGTTCCTACTGGAGTAGGACCCTCTAGATGTGAGTTGATCTTATCTGTTTTAAAATCCATCCATTTTAATAAAATTTGCAGTTGATATTCCACTGAGAGAATCCATATTTTTCTTTCTTGTGCACTGAGCTGCACGTTTAGGAGAAGAAACTATATTGATTGGGATCTCTGGAGGTGGAACTATATCGTCCAAAGGTGTATCATACAGCGCTGCTGCTTTTTGGTGATATATCTACTGTTCTGGAGGCTGAGGATTTACCTCTACAGCGGCTGCAGTGTGTATCCTTGTGGAAAGAATACTGAATGGTATCACGTGAGGCGCCTCTATTACATTATTGACACCTATGCCTGGCTATCCAATACTGGTGACTCCTATGCTTGGCTACTTACACTGGGGACACCTATGCCTAGCTACCTATACTGGTGGCACATATACCTGGCTAACCTATACCGGGAGCACCTATGCCTTGCAATCTATACTGGGATCACCGATGCCTAGCTACCTATACTGGGGGCACCTATGCCTAGCTATCTACACTGGGGCACCTATGTGTGGCTATCTATACTGGGGTCATCTATGTGTGGCTATCTATACTGGGGTCATCTATGTGTGGCTATCTATACTGGGGGCACCTTTGTCTGGCTACCTATACTGGGGCACCTATGCCTGGCTACCTATTCTGGGGGCATCTATGCCTGGCTATCCAATACTGCTGGCACCTATGCTTGCCTCTCAGTCAATAGTGTGACAGCGCTCCTCTTGCTTTCCTTCTCAGATGATCTGCAAAGTTCAAAAAACTCACAATATTGCATTACTGATAAAACACAATTCTATCCAAGCAACCAGCCAAACGTGAGGTGTGATATATTGTGCTTCACTCTATGTGCAAATCCAAACACCAGTACCTATGCTTGTCTACCTACACTGGGGACACCTATGCTTGGCTACTTATACTGGGGACACCTGTGCCCGGCTACCTATATTGGGGGAACTACACCTGGCTAGCTATACTGGGGGCACCTATATCTGGCTAGCTATAATGGGACACCTATACCTGGCTAGCTATACTGGGGGCACCTATACTTGGCCTCTTATACAAAGGGCACCTATACCAGGCTACTTAGCACCCTGGTAATAACGCACAGTGCAAATTGTCAGATGCTGTGCGATCATTCCAAATCGGCGGGACGCAACCTCACAAAATAGCCTCAGGCAGCAAAAAGTCTAGAACTGGCCCTGTTCCTACCCCACACTTAACGGTCCCCGCAGCCGCAACTCCCCCACACCCTTATCCTTAACCCTTCCTCCCTCATGCCTAACTTTAACTGTCCCCATCGCTGGTATAAATAAATGTCAAAAAGCATACATTTTTTGCTGCCGCTATAGGGGCCCTATATCTAGCTACCTATACTGGGGGCACCTATGCCTAGCTATCTACACTGGGGCACCTATGCCTGGCTACCTATACTGGGGGCACCTATGCCTGGCTATCCAATACTGATGGCACCTATGCCTGGCTACCTACACTGGGGACACCTATGCCTAGCTACCTATACTGGTGGCTCCTATACCTGGCTAACCTATACTGGGAGCACCTATGCCTGACTAACCTATACTGGGGCACCTATGCCTGGCAATCTATACTGGGGGCACCTATGCCTAGCTATCTACACTGGGGCACCTATGTGTGGCTATCTATACTGGGGGCACCTATGAGTGGCTATCTATACTGGGGGCACCTTTGTCTGGCTACCTATACTGGGGCACCTATGCCTGGCTACCTATTCTGGGGGCATCTATGCCTGGCTATCCAATACTGGTGGCACCTATGCTTGCCTCTCAGTCAATAGTGTGACAGCGCTCCTCTTGCTTTCCTTCTCAGATGATCTGCAAAGTCAGAGCCGGCCCTAGACTTTTTGCTGCCTGAGGCAAAATTAGAAAAAATTGCCTCCCCCCCCACAGCCGTAGGTTGGGGGGGGGGGGGGGCGCCGAGCTGGAGGGGTAGCGGGCAGAAAGGGGGTATTGGGCCTAGCGGTGGGGAGGGGGGTCGGACCCCCCCTCCCTCGCCTGGGTCCCCCGATCTTCGCTCCTCCTCCAGCGTTAAGTACCAGAGTGCATATGATTAAGAGTAAACGGGCGGGGGAATCACTCACCTCTTCCACGTTCCATCGTGCGCTCCACTGACGTCACTTCCTGCAACGCCGTCCACTTACAATACAGATACCTGGCTAGCTATACTGGGGGCACCTATACTTTGCTACCTATTCTGGGGGCACCTATACTTGGCTTCCTATACAAGGGGCACATATACCTGGCTAGCCATACTGGGGGCACTTATACTTGCCTTCCTATACAAGGGGCACATATACCTGGCTAGCCATACTGGGGGCACCTATACTTGGCCTCTTATACAAAGTGTGCGATCATTCCAAATCGGAGGACGTAACATCACAAAATTGCCTCAGGCAGCAAAAAGTCTAGAACTGGCCCTGTTCCAACCCCACACTTAACTGTCCCGGCAGCCACAACCCCCCCACACCCTTATCCTTAACCCTTCCTCCCTCATGCCTAACTTTAATTGTCCCCATCGCTGGTATAAATAAAAGTAAAAAAGCATACATTTTTTGCTGCTGCTATAGGGGCTCATTGTAATTATCGGCAAGGATATTTATCGGGTGCAGCATGCACTTGAATTTCTCCTCTTTGCCGATAATTACAGTGGGCCCCATGGCACTGCCCAAGCTTCCGCTGCTAGCCGGGTGCCTAAATGTTAAAACGAAAAATGTTACTACATTTATATTGCTGTGCTGGTCGCAGTCACAGAACCACTGCTGAGCTCACATCACACATCTGGTGCTGCTCTGTGGATAGTGTGGCTGAGCTGCTACTCATCCCACCTCCCAGGATGCAAGATGGAGTATGTGGCCGGCCTGCCATTCATCCCCTCTCCCCAGAGACTAATGGGAGAGCACCGCTGCAACTGCAGGGAACCCGAGGCTGTAGGAGGCCCCAACCTCACCCACCTTGTAATAGCTGGGGGGAGGCAGGACTTTTATGGGAGATCATGGTGGCCACACTTGTTGTATGACCCCGAGCAGATGTGATGGGAGTCACCAAGGTGGAGAGGGAAGGAGGTGTGAATGTAAGAGGTCTCCATCACAGTTTTGCTGGTGGACCCCAGAATTACTAGTTACTGTATTTTTCGGACTATAAGATGCACTTTTTTATCCCCCAAAAGTGTGGGGGGAAGTTGGTGCGTCTTATAGTGAGAATACTAAATTTTGTGACTGACACTGCCCTTCCCCTTGTTCCCTCTGGTGCCTGCTGTCCCCTGCCCATCATCTCCTCTGGTGTACTGTGTCCCCCCCTCTATTATCGCTGTCTCCCATCCCCGATGACCCCTCTGCTGTCCTATGTCCCTTTAACATAGATACGAAAACCGCTGCATGTTACCGGCAAGTGCCCTTATATACACACCAAGAGTAGTGGCCACACAGCTTCACATATACCTCGTCCATGCCGGTGTCCTTTGCTAGAGTGACCAGACATCCCGGATTGCCCGGGACACGTCCCGGATTCGGGGTCCGCTGTCCCAGGCTTAATGAGGTCCCGGGAAACGTCCCGCTTTCAGCAGCGGGACGTCCCGGCCTCGGGACTCTGGCCACTCTCTCCTCAATGAACTGGCAGCGGCGTCTATAGACGCCGTGCCAGTTCATTGCCCGCAGCCCCGCTCCAGCCTCCTCTTCCGGTGTCTGTTTCCGACACCGGCAGGCGAGCAGGGCTACGGCAAGATGGCTGCCGAAGCCCTGTACTGGAGACCTATTTGTGTCACTAGTACAGGGCTTCGGGCGCCATCTTGCCGTAGCCCTGTCAGCGCGGGAGAGAAGAGCAGGAGGAGAAAGACGGTCCCGGGACAGAGCAGCGCGCCAGAGGCCGGACACTTCTGCCAGGTGAGTAAATGCTTTCTTTTCCAGGTGAAATGTTTGCCCGCATTGTTTCTTTTCCAGGTGAAATGTTTGCCCGCATTGTTTCTTTTCCAGGTGAAATGTTTGCCCGCATTGTTTCTTTTCCAGGTGAAATGTTTGCCCGCATTGTTTCTTTTCCAGGTGAAATGTTTGCCCGCATTGTTTCTTTTCCAGGTGAAATGTTTGCCCGCATTGTTTCTTTTCCAGGTGAAATGTTTGCCCGCATTGTTTCTTTTCTGGTGAAATGTTTGCCCGCATTGTTTCTTTTCCAGGTGAAATGTTTGCCCGCATTGTTTCTTTTCCAGGTGAAATGTTTGCCCGCATTGTTTCTTTTCCAGGTGAAATGTTTGCCCGCATTGTTTCTTTTCCAGGTGAAATGTTTGCCCGCATTGTTTCTTTTCTGGTGAAATGTTTGCCCGCATTGTTTCTTTTCCAGGTGAAATGTTTGCCCGCATTGTTTCTTTTCTGGTGAAATGTTTGCCCGCATTGTTTCTTTTCCAGGTGAAATGTTTGCCCGCATTGTTTCTTTTCTGGTGAAATGTTTGCCCGCATTGTTTCTTTTCCAGGTGAAATGTTTGCCCGCATTGTTTCTTTTCTGGTGAAATGTTTGCCCGCATTGTTTCTTTTCTGGTGAAATGTTTGCCCGCATTGTTTCTTTTCTAGTGAAATGTTATTGTTTGCCCGCATTGTTTCTTTTCTGGCGAAATGTTTGCCCGCAGTGCGTTTATTTTGTACTGACATGTTGCCCGCATTGCGTTTATTTTGTACTGACATGTTTGCCCGCATTGCATTTATTTTATACTGACATGTTGCCTATTGCGTTTATTTTCTGGTGTCCGGGGTAACTGTTACTGCATTTATTATTTAATGGTCATAGATGGCTATGTTTGCTGCTTTGTGGTTACGGTATACTATTAGCATCACACAGTTTCTGCACACCCATGATACAAAGTCTCGTTTGTCCACATCATGGCGTAAACACTGCTTTCTTATGCCTCGCTGTTACATCATTACGTTAGCTCCGCCCATACAATGTCATGGCCACGCCCATTTTTTCGGCGCTGCGCGCGCCGCAGCCCCCCTCCCCCAGTCTTCGCCGCTGCGTGCTCCTCACTCCTTCCCACTTTTCGCCCACGCCCCGCGCGCGCCGCCCCCCACGCCCCCCCCCCCCCCGTCCCAGGTTGGACCCACAAAAATATGGTCACTCTACCTTTGCCCCCCGACAGAGAACGCTGCAGGTGACCGGCAAGTTTTTTCACAAACACGGGAAGGAGCCACACAACTTCAGAATGCAATGCCCATTAATAGGGCCCGTTTCCACTATAGCGTTGCGGAATTGCTGGGAAATCACTGCGGACGAAATCGCATGCGGGTGCGATTCCGCATGCTTTTTTTGCCGTGATTCCGCATAGGTTAGGGTATATGCAATTTTAACCATGTCACTGCCTGTGTGATTTAACATTGGTTTCTATGCGGAATTGCACGTGAAATCGCGGGGAAAAAACGCATGCCAAAAACGCATGCGATTTCCCTATTTAATACATTGCGTGCGATTCGCATAGCGGAGTACAGGGAGCGAATTCTGATGGCTCTGCCGTGCAGATTTTCCCAGCACACAAAAACGCTCCAGACAACGCACAAGTGGAAACAGGCCCATCCACTTGTATTGGCTATGCGAATCCGCATGCGGACAACGCATGCGGATTCGCGATAGTGGAAACGGGCCCTCAGGCAGGGGGTGCTGCGCGAGATGGCCAATCACAGCCCTCTCTGCTCACTGCATCCTCCCAATCATCAGCCCTGATGATAGAGCCCTTGTCCCGCCCTACAGACCATCGGAAAGGCTGTGATTGGCCGTCTCGCGCAGCGCCCCCTGTCTGATTGGGCATTGTGTTCTGAAGCTGTGTGGCTCCCGTGTTTGTGAAAAAACTTGCCGATCACCTGCAGCATTCTCTGTCGGGGGCAAAGGACACCGGCATGGACGAGGTATATGTGAAGCTGTGTGGCCACTTCTCTTGGTGTGTATATAACGATACTTGCCGGTAACCTGCAACGTTCTCTGTCGGGGGGCAAAGGACATGGAGGAGGGATATGTGAAGCGTGTGTGTGGCCACTTCTCTTGGTGTATATATACCGGTACTTGCTGGTAATTTGCAGAGGTCTCGTTATCTATGTTAAAGAAGCAGAGGACAGCAGAGGGATTAGGGGGATGGGGGGCAGTGACACCAGAGGGGGGGGGGGGCAGTGTACACCAGAAGGGATGATGGGCAGGAGACAGCAGACACCAGACAGGAGACACCAGAGGGGGGGACAATGTACACCACAGGGGATGATTGGCAGGGGGACAGCGATACCCGAGGGGGCCAAGGACAGGTGGAAGGGACACAGAATGCTGGAAGCCACCTGCTGGTGTTGGCATACAATGTATCCGTCTCCACACAGCAGATTCCAGCAGTTTGAAGCAGATTAAAAATATCATAAAACAAATCTAAGCGTATCTCTCTTATATAGCAGCAGTTTAATGATCATAAAATCCTGAAAAAAGAACCAATACTCACATATGGGCCCTTTTTTACAGGGACCCAAATGAATACACAGCGTTTCAATAAGATGCAGAGTGCCGTCCAACCCAACAGCAAGAACGCCACGCTCGACCGGTTTCACTAACCATAGTTTCATCAGGAGCTGCTCCTGATGAAACTATACTTTGTGAAACCGGGAGCAACCCTAATTGGGGGGGGGGGGGGGGGGGGGTAGGGAGTTCCATATAAGAGTTCATATGGCACAACAATACCTGCCAAGGATATCCACAGTATGAGAGGTGTAAGCAGAGGAGGGGAACAGTTCATTAATGATTACCACTATTCAAAGCATATATAGATGCGATCATTACCAGCATAACACCATTGAAGAGCTAATACTGTGGTTGAGGGAGGGCCTCTAGTGGGTCCCTCAGTTGCAACCTCTGCACCCCCATTGCTACTGTGGAAAGAATTAATGAAGGTTTTAATAATTAATTATATGTATATCCTTTATATTCCCTTGTGGCTATAAGAACATACCTCCCAACATTTGAAGATGTGAAAGAGGGACACTTAAGCCCCGCCCCCCTGTGCGGCCTTAAGCCACACCCCTGCTTTTGCAGGAGGGTGACAATGGGAGGAATGAGTTTGCGGAGGAGGGTGCCAGTGGGTGGGAGAGGGTGACAATGGGTGGAAAGGGGGTGCCAGTGGGTGGGGGAGTAAGGTGCCAGTGGGTGGGGGAGGAAGGTGCCAGTGGGTAGGAGGAGGGTGTCAGTGGGTAGGAGGAGGGGGACAGTGGGTGGGGAGCAGAGTACCTGTGGGTGGAAAGGAGGGTGCCACTGGGTGGGGGAGAAAGGTGCCAGTGGGTAGGAGGAGGGTGACACTGGGTGGGGAGGAGGGTACCTGTGGGTGGAAAGGAGGATGCCAGTGGGTGGGGAAGAAAGGTGCCAGTGGGTAGGAGGAGGGTGTCAGAGGGTAGGAGGAGGGTGACACTGGGTGGGGAGGAGGGTACCTGTGGGTGGAAAGGAGGGTGCCACTGAGTGGGGGAGAAAGGTGCCAGTGGGTAGGAGGAGGGTGTCAGTGGGTAGGAGGAGGGGGACAGTGGGTGGGGAAATGGGTACAGGTGGGTTGAAAGGAGGGTGCCACTGGGTGGGGGAGAAAGGTGCCAGTGGGTAGGAGGAGGGTGACACTGGGTGGGGAGGAGGGTACCTGTGGGTGGAAAGGAGGGTGCCAGTGGGTGGGGGAGAAAGGTGCCATTGGGTAGGAGGAGGGTGTCAGTGTGTAGGAGGAGGGTGTCAGTGTGTAGGAGGAGGGGGACAGTGGGTGGAGAGGAGGGTACATGTGGGTGAAAAGGAGGGTGACACTGGGTGGGGGAGAAAGGTGCTAGTGGGTAGGGGGTCGTCAGTGGAGGGGTGGAGAATGCCCGTGGGTGAGGAGGAGGGAGCCACTGGTTGGGGAGGAAGGTGTCCCTGTGTGTGGGGAGATTGCCCTGGGCAGAGAAGAGATGACAGAAATGATTGAGGCGCCAGCCGCGCCAATAAGGGATGCGGGAGCCGGCTTTATTCCTCCCTCCCTCCCTCTGAATGCCCCCACCTGCTGTGAATGTGTGCCCCTCCCCCTCCTATGCAATGTGTGCACAGCGGAGCGGGCAGTTCTCTTACCGCTGATCCAGGCACACCGGCAACTGGAGTTTACCATGACGTCACAGGATGCAGAGAGACTAGTTGCCGGTGCACATGGATCTGCGTAAGAGGACCTACAGCTCCCTTCAGAGGGAGGAATAAAGCCGGTGCTCCAACGTTTTGACCTACTGCTTCCGCATCCTTTATTGGCGCGGCTGGCGCCTCGATCATTTTGTTTGTGTTCTCTCCCCAGCCGGCCGGGACTTAAGGGGGGGCTTCCCGGGATAGCGGGAGAGCCCCCCGAAATCAGGAGAATCCCGACAAAATCGGGATGGTTGGGGGGCATGATAAGAATCACATTAATGTAACCAGACTAGTGTGCTAGAGTGACACTTTAATATTATGATTATAAGTACTGTTGTAATGATTATTAACATTTAAGAGCTCGGTTACTGTGTATAGTTTTCTATACTTTTGCAGTGGAATTCCAGTCTCGGGAGACAGGAGAGAGCCAGTTTAAGCCAGACTCTGGAGGCAGGATTATCCTTGGGATCACTTTGAAGGAGTCGAAACTCGAAACTTAATCTACCAGGACTTCTGTGTCATTTCAAGGAAATGAAACCTAGCACAAAGTGAAAGTCAAAATACAGGAAGTCTCATGAAGGACATAGGTGATCCCACCCAGCGAGGAGGTCCAGGCCTCCTTAACATAATACTGATTGGACTCATAGAATAAGAGACTGCCTGGAGGGAGGAATATGTTAGCATATTAACTGGGGTATAAAGATCAGCAGAGAAAGGAATTCCTCACTTTTTCTGGCTAGTGAAGTTGCAGTCAGTCTGTTGCTTTAATATGCTGGCACACGAAAAAGTCCTCAGCTGAGTAAATAAAGGATTCTATTTTCATTGGCAACATTGGAGAAGGTCTCATTGTGTTATTATTTCTTTTAACACTACGCCACTGCTGCTCAGCAAATGAGGCGGGGAGACATGTTGGAATGTTAGTTGGCTGACAGGCCCGTCTGGTGTAGCTTTAGAAGAGGAAGACTTCATTTTTTCTGGCTTTCCACAGAGCTGAGCATATTCAGCACTAGAGATGCAAATAATTCTATCTTACACGCAAATCAGCAGGATTGGTTTGGTCCAGTTCCATGTTACTTTTAGTTTGCACTAAATCTGCATGCTAGAGGGTATTACTAGCATCTCAACACCATCTCAATTCAGCAGTATGGAAAGCTTGTAAGCTGCAGTAGTAAGCTGCATACCTATGAAATAGCTGCTGGGAGATTTGGGCACAATAAACGTCTCACTCTGCTCCTGCACAAGTCCCAGCGGTGTTAATTACTATTCCCCCTCCAGGCTGCCATGAACGGTGGGGAATGATTCCAGCTATTACTTGCAGCCAAATTACAGTGTTTTAAAAGTAATTTGAGCTCCATCTTTTAACGAAGCCCAGCTAGAGCCATAATTCCTATTACGGCCTATGGTGGCACCAGTTGCACCCAAATCTCCTGTGCTGTTTTAACAGCACTCATGTTAAGCTATGGTCTTTAAGATTTATCTCACTTAAGAAGCCTTCTAGAATAGCTTAGCGTTACCTCACAAGGAATAAAGAGGAAGGAGGTCTAGCGGTGCCTAATATAGCCCGATACCATATAGCAAACCAGCTCAAGAGGATCCTGGGCTGGGGGTGCTCAGGAGAAAATAAATTGTGGACGATAATGGTGGCAAGCTGGGTGGACCCGGTCTGGACTCCTCTTGGGTTCGGACCAATATTTTAAAACTCTTGACTACCACATCCCACCCCTTTATCAATCCAATGTTGACTACAATGTTGGATCTAATGAAAACAGGATGAGAAAAAGGGAGAAAGTCCACTCCAGACCCTTAGGGATAACCCTGACTTTGCGCCGGGACAAGCTCTGAGTTTGTTTAAGGTAGAGTGACCAGACGTCCCGGATTGCCCGGGACACGTCCCGGATTCGGGGTCCGCTGTCCCAGGCTTAATGAGGTCCCGGGAAACGTCCCGCTTTCAGCAGCGGGACGTCCCGGCCTCGGGACTCTGGCCACTCTCTCCTCAATGAACTGGCAGCGGCGTCTATAGACGCCGTGCCAGTTCATTGCCCGCAGCCCCGCTCCAGCCTCCTCTTCCGGTGTCTGTTTCCGACACCGGCAGGCGAGCAGGGCTACGGCAAGATGGCTGCCGAAGCCCTGTACTGGAGACCTATTTGTGTCACTAGTACAGGGCTTCGGGCGCCATCTTGCCGTAGCCCTGTCAGCGCGGGAGAGAAGAGCAGGAGGAGGAAGACGGTCCCGGGACGGAGCAGCGCGCCAGAGGCCGGACACTTCTGCCAGGTGAGTAAATGCTTTCTTTTCCAGGTGAAATGTTTGCCCGCATTGTTTCTTTTCCAGGTGAAATGTTTGCCCGCATTGTTTCTTTTCCAGGTGAAATGTTTGCCCGCATTGTTTCTTTTCCAGGTGAAATGTTTGCCCGCATTGTTTCTTTTCCAGGTGAAATGTTTGCTCGCATTGTTTCTTTTCCAGGTGAAATGTTTGCCCGCATTGTTTCTTTTCCAGGTGAAATGTTTGCCCGCATTGTTTCTTTTCTGGTGAAATGTTTGCCCGCATTGTTTCTTTTCCAGGTGAAATGTTTGCCCGCATTGTTTCTTTTCCAGGTGAAATGTTTGCCCGCATTGTTTCTTTTCCAGGTGAAATGTTTGCCCGCATTGTTTCTTTTCCAGGTGAAATGTTTGCCCGCATTGTTTCTTTTCTGGTGAAATGTTTGCCCACATTGTTTCTTTTCCAGGTGAAATGTTTGCCCGCATTGTTTCTTTTCTGGTGAAATGTTTGCCCGCATTGTTTCTTTTCCAGGTGAAATGTTTGCCCGCATTGTTTCTTTTCTGGTGAAATGTTTGCCCGCATTGTTTCTTTTCCAGGTGAAATGTTTGCCCGCATTGTTTCTTTTCTGGTGAAATGTTTGCCCGCATTGTTTCTTTTCTGGTGAAATGTTTGCCCGCATTGTTTCTTTTCTAGTGAAATGTTATTGTTTGCCCGCATTGTTTCTTTTCTGGCGAAATGTTTGCCCGCAGTGCGTTTATTTTGTACTGACATGTTGCCCGCATTGCGTTTATTTTGTACTGACATGTTTGCCCGCATTGCATTTATTTTATACTGACATGTTGCCTATTGCGTTTATTTTCTGGTGTCCGGGGTAACTGTTACTGCATTTATTATTTAATGGTCATAGATGGCTATGTTTGCTGCTTTGTGGTTACGGTATACTATTAGCATCACACAGTTTCTGCACACCCATGATACAAAGTCTCGTTTGTCCACATCATGGCGTAAACACTGCTTTCTTATGCCTCGCTGTTACATCATTACGTTAGCTCCGCCCATACAATGTCATGGCCACGCCCATTTTTTCGGCGCTGCGCGCGCCGCAGCCCCCCTCCCCCAGTCTTCGCCGCTGCGTGCTCCTCACTCCTTCCCACTTTTCGCCGCGGCGCGCTGCGCGCACCGCCCCCCACGCCCCCCCCCCCGTCCCAGGTTGGACCCACAAAAATATGGTCACTCTACTTAAGGTGAACAATTTAGACAAGGATACACCAATAGTAGCTTTCTTGAATGGATCAATCACTCCATTAACACCCCTAGGTAAACTCCAAATAGGCAGTTTTAAAAAAAAAAATTAGAAAGGAAAGACAGATAAGAAGAGAACTAACTGAGTTTGAAAGGTGGGTGAGTAAAGGTATAGTCCCGAATAAAGGGCTGGGCACACTGTACCAGGGGCGGACTGACAACCCATCGGGCCCCCGGGCAATAGGAGATTTTGGGGCCCCCATACCAGTGTTTCCCACCTTTCACGTTATAGTTTTACAGACTAAGATAAAATAATTTACTGACAACAGTAAATATGTTATATTTTATACTGATAAAAACTCCTGCGCTACGCGCGGCGCGCCAAAAAAATGGGTGTGGTCACACAACAGAATATGGGTGGGACAAAATATACATGACCTTAGCAGTGGTGTAAAAGGTCTGCCGGGGAAGTTTGAACTCTGCCATAGTGTTTCCCCGCAAAATACATGTAATCTGACAGCATTTCACCGAAAATCCATGCAATTTGGCAGAGGTTCTTCCAAAATACAGATAATATGGCAGTTGTTCCCCCAAAATAGACGTTATCTGGCAGCAGCGGTTCCCCCAAATACACATAATTTGGCAGCGGCTCCCCAAAATATGCATAATTTGGCAGCAGATCACCGAAAATACATGTAGCAGCAGAGGTTCCCCCAAAATACACAGAATCTGGAAGCAGCAGTTCCCCCATTATACACAATCTGGCAGCGGTTCCCCAAAAATACACATAATCTGGCAGCTGTTTCTCAAAATACACTTAATCTGGCAGCAGCAGTTCCCCAAAAATAGTTACTCTGGCAGCAGTTCCCCCAAAATAGGTGTCCCCAGTATAGGTAACCAGGTCAAAAGGTATCCCCAGTGGAAGTAACCAGGTCTATAGGTTTTCCCAGTGCAGGTATCCAGGTCTATAGGTGTCCCCAGTATAAGTAGCCTAGTCTATAGATGTCCCCATGTAAGATAGCCAGGTCTATAGATGTCCCCATGTAAGATAGCCAGGTCTATAGATGTCCCCAGTTAAGATAGCCAGGTCTATAGGTGTCCCCAGTATAGGTAGCCAGATCTACAGGTGTCTCCAGAATAGGTAGCCAGGCCTATAGGTGTCCCCAGTACAGATAGCCAGGTCTATAGGTGTCCCCAGTACAGATAGCCAGGTCTACAGGTGTCTCCTGTATAGATAGCCAGGTCTATAGGTGTCTCCTGTATAGATAGCCAGGTCTTTAGGTGTCCCCAGTATATGTAGCCAGGTGTATAGGTGTCCCCAGTATAGCCAGGTCTATAGGTGCCCCCAGTATATACAGCCAGGTCTATAGGTGCCCCCAGTATATGTAGTCAGGTATATAAGTGCCCCCAGTATATGCAGCCAGGTGTATAGGTCCCCCCAGTATATGCAGCCAGGTGTATAGGTGTCCCCAGTATAGCCAGGTCTACAGGTGCCCCCAGTATATGTAAGTAGGTCTATAAGTGCTCCCAGTATATGTAGTCAGGTGTATAAGTGCCCCCAGTATATGCAGCCAGGTGTATAGGCCTCCACAGTATATGCAGCCAGGTGTATAGGTCTCCCCAGTATAGCCAGGTCTATAGGTGCCCTCAGTTTATGTAGCTAGGTCTATGAGTGCCCCCAGTATATGCAGCCAGGTGTATAGGTCTCCCCAGTATATGCAGCCAGGTGTATAGGTGTCCCTAGTATAGCCAGGTCTATAGGTGCCCCCAGTATATGTAGCTAGGTCTATAAGTGCCCCCAGTATATGTAGTCAGGTGTATACGTGCCCCCACTGAGTATATGCAGCCAGGTGTATATGTGCCCCCAGTATATGCAGCCAGGTGTATAGGTCTCCCCGGTATATGCAGCCAGGTGTATAGGTCTCCCTGGTATAGCCAGGCGTATAGGTGCCCCCAGTATATGCAGCCAGGCTTGTAGTGTCTCCAGGAGGGGAGACAGCCAGCGAAGGAGGGCGATTTGCATAGCAGCGGAGAAGGGGGGAAGTCCCCCCCCTTCTCTCACCTTGGGGCCCCCCTTCCTGGCTCTCCCCTCCAGAATCGGTAAAGTGTCGGCGCAGCGGGTAGCGGCTGACAGCGGGCGGAGACTTACCGCTGTTCAGCCACCGGAGGGAGCGCTGATCTGTGTGCCACTAGTCTGGGCTTGAGAAGCCCAGACTAGTGGCACACAGATCAGCGCTCCCTCCGGTGGCTGAACAGCGAGTCTCCGCCCGCTGTCAGCCGCTGCGCCGACACTTTACCGATTCTGGAGGGAAGAGCCAGGAAGGGGGGGCCCCAAGGTGAGAGAAGGGGGGGGGGGGAACTTCCCCCTTCTCCGCTGCTCTGCCCATTGCCCTCCTTCGCTGGCTGTCTCCCCTCGTGCTCAGGGCTCTCTGGCGGGCCCCCCCTGACCACGGGCCCTCGGTCCGTGCCCGAGTGCCCTAATGATCAGTCCGCCCCTGCACTGTACCAATTCTTGAACTGCATGAATAAATATGGTGGAAGTAGAGGCATACATTATTGGGAAAAAGAACTTGGGGCTAGATGGGAGGATGCAGACTGGAGGGGTGCTTTCAAAGACATCTGGATGCCAGCAGGCAAGAATGTTCAGCTGAGCTGACACAGTATAAACTGGTATCCCCCGGAAGAGAGAACCAGTGGTGCTCAGCAGAGCTCGAATATTCGAGTAGCTCGAATATTCGAGCTCTTTTTCAGCTATTCGAGCTCGAATACCGAGCTCGAATAGCTATAGCTATTCGAATGGGCTATTCGAGTGAACTCGAATAGCCCACTCACTATTCGAGCTATTCGAGCAACAGCGCTATTCGAGCTCGAATACCGAGCTCGAATAGCGTCATAGCCCAGATTGATGTCCTTAGAGCCAATCAGAGGGCTCCCAGGCCCTCTGACGGCAGCCAATCACAGAGGGGGACCCTGGCCAGCCCCTACCCTATAAATAGCGGCCGCCATGTTCCGTTTTTCCGTCCTTGCCTGACTTTGTACAGAGAGAGATCTGCTCCTTTGTGCTTTGGCTTAGCAAGAGCTCTATAGTGGTCAATTACCTAGCGTTTTTGCTCACATACACCTCCTATACACACCTATATTGTTGTTATTTAGATAGACATTGTATTTTAGTTAGTAGCTTGTGTGTAACATAGAGACAGACAGCTGCTGCAGGCAAGCTTACACAGCTTTAGGCCTCAGGGCCTTGCCTGTGTAGGCAGCTGTCCTCCTGTCCTCTGTTACTTTATTTCTCATTAGAGTTGGGCCGAACCTCCGATTTTAGGTTCGCGAACCGGGTTCGCGAACTTCCGCAGGAGTTTCGGTTCGCGTTAAAGTTCGCGAACCGCAATAGACTTCAATGGGGATGCGAACTTTGAAAAAAAAATAATTATGCTGGCCACAAAAGTGATGGAAAAGATGTTTCAAGGGGTCTAACACCTAGAGTTGAGCTGAAATTTTCGTAATTTCGCATTACTATAATTACGCATGCGAAATTTGTGATTACGATGCGAAATTAGCGTAGCGAAATTGCCATTAAAATCGTAATTGAAAATACCGTAAGCGTAATTTTCAACGCGAAATTTCGCGTTTCGTTCATGCCGTAATTTCGCATTAAACGCTACCGTAATTTCGCGTTAAACCGTAACGCTCCGTATAATATAAAAAAGCCGCCGACTTTAAGGGTTAATAGCAAAGCCCCCTTAAATGCTAAGAGCCTCAAATTTGGAGAATATATTAAGGAGATTAGGAGGAATAAGAGGAAAATTTTTTTTTTCAAAAAGACCTTATAGTTTTTGAGAAAATTGATGTTAAAGTTTCAAAGGAAAAATGTAAACATTTAAAAACCCGCCGACTTTAACGGTTAATAGCAAAGCCTGCTTAAAGTTTAGGAACACCAAATTCCCAGGGTATATTAAGGGGATCAGTGGGAATAAGAGGAAAAAATTTTTTTCAAAAAGACCTTATAGTTTTTGAGAAAATCGATTTTAAGTTTCAAGGGCGAAAATGTCTTTTAAATGCGGAAAATGTCAGTTTTTTTTGCACAGGTAACAATAGTGTATTATTTTCATAGATTCCCCCAAGTGGGAAGAGTTTTACTTACTTCGTTCTGAGTGTGGGAAATATAAAAAAAAAACGACGTGGGGTCCCCCCTCCCAGACCTCTTTAACCCCTTGTCCCCCATGCAGGCTGGGATAGCCAGAATGCGGAGCACCGGCCGCGTGGGGCTCCGCACCCTGACTATACCAGCCCGCATGGTCCATGGATTGGGGGGTCTCGGAAGGGGAGGGGCAGCCAAGCTTTCCCCTCCCCCTCCGAGCCCTTGTCCAATCCAAGGACAAGGGGCTCTTCTCCACCTCCGATGGGCGGTGGAGGTGGAGGCCGCGATTTCCTGGGTGGGGGGTTCATGGTGGAATCTGGGAGTCCCCTTTAAAAAGGGGTCCCCCAGATGCCCACCCCCCTCCCAGGAGAAATGAGTATAGAGGTACTTGTAGTACCCCTTACCCATTTCCTTTAAGAGTTAAAAGTAAATAAACACACAAACACATAGAAAAAGTATTTTAATTGAACAAAAAACATAACCACGAAAAAAGTCCTTTAATATTCTTAATTAACCATTAATACTTACCTGTCCCTTTAAATAAATGATCCCACGCAATATCCTCGGAAATGTTCTATCAGTTACAATGTAACAAAGTTATTATGTAACAACTTTGTTACATTGTAACTACGCCGCACCAGACGCCACTCGCCGCTCAGCCGCCGCATACGCGTCGGTGCAGGACGCTAAGTCCCCGCAGCTCCCGCTGTCCACCCCGCCCACATCTGTCACCCACATGTGGGTGACATGTGGGAGAGGCGGGGAGGGCAGCGGAGCCGGCGGGGACTTAGCGTCCTGCACGGACCCGACAGAGCTCTGAGCTATATAGCTCAGAGCTCTGAGAAGCATCTTTGTATTTGGGCTCCAAGGAGCCCCATTGGTCCTTAGCAGACCAATGGGGTTCCTTCAAATCAGAAGGAACCCCATTGGTCTGCTAAGGACCAATGGGGCTCCTTGGAGCCCAAATACAAAGATGCTTTCGAGAGCTCTGAGCTATAGCTCAGAGCTCTGTCGGGTCCTGCAGCGCAGACGCGGCGGCGGCGGCGGCGGTGAGTGACGTGGGGTGCGGCGTAGTTACAATGTAACAAAGTTGTTATATTGTAATAACTTTGTTACATTGTAACTGATAGAACATTTCCGAGGATATTGCGTGGGATCATTTATTTAAAGGGACAGGTAAGTATTAATGGTTAATTAAGAATATTAAAGGACTTTTTTCGTGGTTATGTTTTTTTGTTCAATTAAAATACTTTTTCTATGTGTTTGTGTGTTTATTTACTTTTAACTCTTAAAGGAAATGGGTAAGGGGTACTACAAGTACCTCTATACTCATTTCTCCTGGGAGGGGGGTGGGCATCTGGGGGACCCCTTTTTAAAGGGGACTCCCAGATTCCACCATGAACCCCCCACCCAGGAAATCGCGGCCTCCACCTCCACCGCCCATCGGAGGTGGAGAAGAGCCCCTTGTCCTTGGATTGGACAAGGGCTCGGAGGGGGAGGGGAAAGCTTGGCTGCCCCTCCCCTTCCGAGGCCCCCCAATCCATGGACCATGCGGGCTGGTATAGTCAGGGTGCGGAGCCCCACGCGGCCGGTGCTCCGCATTCTGGCTATCCCAGCCTGCATGGGGGACAAGGGGTTAAAGAGGTCTGGGAGGGGGGACCCCACGTCGTTTTTTTTTTATATTTCCCACACTCAGAACGAAGTAAGTAAAACTCTTCCCACTTGGGGGAATCTATGAAAATAATACACTATTGTTACCTGTGCAAAAAAAACTGACATTTTCCGCATTTAAAAGACATTTTCGCCCTTGAAACTTAAAAAATCGATTTTCTCAAAAACTATAAGGTCTTTTTGAAAAAAATGTTTTCCTCTTATTCCCACTGATCCCCTTAATATACCCTGGGAATTTGGTGTTCCTAAACTTTAAGCAGGCTTTGCTATTAACCGTTAAAGTCGGCGGGTTTTTAAATGTTTACATTTTTCCTTTGAAACTTTAACATCGATTTTCTCAAAAACTATAAGGTCTTTTTGAAAAAAAATTTTTTCCTCTTATTCCTCCTAATCTCCTTAATATATTCTCCAAATTTGAGGCTCTTAGCATTTAAGGGGGCTTTGCTATTAACCCTTAAAGTCGGCGGCTTTTTTATATTATACGGAGCGTTACGGTTTAACGCGAAATTACGGTAGCGTTTAATGCGAAATTACGGCATGATACGACTGTAATGCGAAAATTACGCTTACGCGAAATTTCGCGAAATCCTTCTTCATTACGATTATGTACTTACGGCCATAATCGTAATTACACTAATTACGCGAAATTTCGCAAAATCGTAATTAGGTCATTACGCTCATCTCTACTAACACCTGGAGGGGGGCATGGCGGACTGGGATACACGCCAAAAGTCCCCGGGAAAAATCTGGATTTGACGCAAAGCAGCGTTTTAAGGGCAGAAATCACATTGAATGCTAAATGACAGGCCTAAAGTGCTTTAAAACATCTTGCATGTGTATACATCAATCAGGTAGTGTAATTAAGGTACTGCTTCACACTGAACAGAACAGGTATGCAGTGGCGGGTTCACTGAACAGTACAGGTATACAGTGGCGGGGTTCACTGAACACAACAGGTATGCAGTGGCGGGTTCACTGAACAGGTATACAGTGGCGGGTTCACTGAACAGAACAGGTATATAGTGGCGGGTTCACAGAACAGGTATGCAGTGGCAGGTTCACTGAACACAACAGGTTTGCAGTGGCGGGTTCACTAAACAGGTATACAGTGGCGGGTCCACTGAACAGAACAGGTATGCAGTGGCAGGTTCACTGAACACAACAGGTATGCAGTGGCGGGTTCACTAAACAGGTATACAGTGGCGGGTCCACTGAACAGAACAGGTATGCAGTGGCGGGTTCACTGAACACAACAGGTATGCAGTGGTGGGTTCACTGAACAGGTATGCAGTGGTGGGTTCACAGAACAGGTATGCAGTGGTGGGTTCACAGCACAGGTATGCAGTGGTGGGTTCACAGAACAGGTATGCAGTGGTGGGTTCACAGCACAGGTATGCAGTGGTGGGTTCACAGAACAGGTATGCAGTGGTGGGTTCACAGCACAGGTATGCAGTGGTGGGTTCACAGCACAGGTATGCAGTGGTGGGTTCACAGAACAGGTATGCAGCCAGACAGGAACAAGTTAAGCCTAACTAATCTTTCCCTGAGAGACAGTCTGCAGCAGCTCGCCCTACTCTCACTAACGCAGGCAGCACACGAGTGACCGTAATGGCCGCCGCTGCCTGCCTTATATAATGGGGGGGGGTGGGGCTCCAGGGGCTAGTGTAGCCTAATTGGCTACACTGGGCCTGCTGACTGTGATGTAGAGGGTCAAAGTTGACCCTCCATGTGCATTATGGGGCGAACCGAACTTCCGCAAAGGTTCGCCTGCGGGACGCGAACGTGAACCACGGAAGTTCGCATGGAACCGTTCGCAGGCGAACCGTTCGGCCCAACTCTATTTCTCATCTTATCTATACCAGTGTTTCTGCTGTCCTTTACTACTGAGTGATTGTATTTTGTAGTTATTATACTTTAACTGTACTAGGACACTCACTGTCACTGTTTAGCTCCTGCGTGTGTGCGTGCACAGTACACACTCTATTTCCTTCTGATTACTACTGATTATTGTAATTTCTAGTTGTACTTACTACTGTTACTACTTACTACTAGGGACACTCAGTCACTGTTCATAGGCTAGCTCCTGCGTGTGTGTGTGCGTGCACTGTCTGTACAGTACACACACTCTATTTCCTTCTGATTACTACTGATTATTGTAATTTCTAGTTGTACTTACTACTGTTACTACTTACTACTAGGGACACTCAGTCACTGTTCATAGGCTAGCTCCTGCGTGTGTGTGTGCGTGCACTGTCTGTACAGTAGTGGTGCTCAAATACCCCTTTTTAAAATTCGAGTTTGGTCGAATTCGAATAGTAAATTATTCGAGGTCAGTCGAATATTCGAGTCGAATAATTTTTACTATTCGATTCGACCTCGGACTTCGAGCTCACTATTCGAGTCGGTATTCGAGCTCATTATTCGAGCTGACTATTCGAATTGGCCTTAAATAGCTTCCAACACTTGTTTTGAGGGTGAATGGTGCAAGAAACATCTTTTTTTCCAAGTAACAACAGCAAGTGATTATGTGGGGATGTTCCTTTAAAAAAAAAAAGGTGAAAAGAGAAGTTGTGTCCAGAATTTTGTTCAGTACTGTATATACTTCTTCTTCTTCTTCTTCTTCTTCTTTATCTTCTATATCTTCTTCTTCTTCTTTTGTATCTTCTTCTTCTATATCTTCTTCTTCTATATCTTCTTCTATATCTTCTTCTTCTTCTTCTTCTTCTATATTGTCTTCTTCTTCTTCTTCTTCTTCTTCATCTTCTTCTTCTTCATCTTCTTCATCATCATCTTTTTCTTCTTCTTCTTCATCTTCTTCATCTTCTTCATCATCTTCTTCTTCATCTTCTTCATCTACTTCATCTTCTTCTTCTTCATCTTCTTCATCTTCTTCTTCATCTTCTTCATCTTCTTCTTCTTCTTCTTCATCTTCTTCTTCTTCTCCTTCTTCTTCTTCTTCTTCTTCTTCATCTTCTTCTTCTTCATCTTCTTCTTCATTTTCTTCTTCTTCATCTTCTTCTTCTTCTCCTTCTTCTTCTTCTTCTTCATCTTCTTCTTCTTCATCTTCTTCTTCTTCATCTTCTTCATCTTCTTCTATATCGTCTTCTTCTTCACTTATTTCTCTTTTCAATTTTTTTTTAAAGAAATGCAGCTATTTTTGAGCGTAACAAATAGCTGGTGGCGCACGCATGTTGGAAGCGCCATTGTATGTGCTCCCTGGCAGTGGAAACACACAGACAGCAGGAGGTAAATTCAGCAGCAGGAGGAGGAGGAGGAGTGTGTGGCAGCAGGCAGTCAATGAGGCAGGCAGCGTGACATAATAGCCCTGGTACCTAGCGGTGATACCAGGGCTGTAAATAAACGCAGCAGGCAGGAGGTCCCAGACAGCGGTCGTGCAGCCCACATCGTGTCCAATACACAACTGGGACAACACAGTTTTCAACCCGGGCACCTCCGAAAAATTAAACCTTTTTTTTTTTTTATGGTTTTTTGGTTTTGTTTGTAAAACCAATTACACAGATATATAGCTATTGTTTGACGTAATAGCTGGTGGCAGAGTGGCAGCAGAATGTAATTCTGTGTACCCTGGCAGTGGGAAACACAGACCGACAGCAGCAGCAGCAGGAGGAATGGAGGAGTAATGTGAGCAGCTATTGTTTGACGTAATAGCTGGTGGCAGTGTGGCAGCAGAAGGTAATTCTGTGTACCCTGGCAGTGGGAAACACAGACAGACAGCAGCAGCAGGAGGAATGGAGGAGTAGTGTGAGTGTGGCAGCAGGCAGGCAGCGTGACATAATAGCCCTGGTACCTAGCGGTGATTAGTGGTGCTCAGCAGAGCTCGAATATTCGAGTAGCTCGAATATTCGAGCTCTTTTTCAGCTATCCGAGCTCGGTATTCGAGCTCCGAATAGCTGTAGCTATTCGAATGGGCTATCCGAGTACACTCGAATAGCCCATTCACTATTCGAGCTATTCGAGCAAACGGCGCTATTCGAGCTCGGTACCGAGCTCGAATAGCGTCATAGCCCAGATTGATGTCCTTAGAGCCAATCAGAGGGCTCCCAGGCCCTCTGACGGCAGCCAATCACAGAGGGGGACCCTGGCCAGCCCCTACCCTATAAATAGCGGCCGCCATGTTCCGTTTCTCCATGCTTGCCTGAGACTTGTACAGAGAGAGAGTTGCTCCTTTGTGCTTTGGCTTAGCAAGTGCTCTATTGTGATCATTTACCTAGCGTTTTTGCTCACCTACACCTGCCATATACACCTATATTGTTGTTAGTTAGATAGACATTGTATTTTAGTTAGTAGCTTGTGTGTTACATTAGAGACAGGCAGCTGCTGCAAGCTTACAGGTTTAGGCCTCAGGGGGGCCTTGCCTCTGTGGGCAGCTGTCCTCTGTTTATTTCTCTCATCTATACCAGTATTTCTGCTGTCCTTTACTAATAGTATTGTAGTTATACTGTACTAGGAGTAGGACACTCACTGACTGTCACTGTTTATAGGCTACTAGCTAGCTCCTGCGTGTGTGCACTCACTCACTGTGTGTACATACTACACACACTCTATTTCCTTCTGATTACTGATAGATTATTGTTAGTTAGTTGTACTTACTGTTACTACTTACTCTTACTGTACTAGGAGTCTAGGACACTCAGTCAGACAGTCACTGTGTTCATAGGCTACTAGCTCCTGCGTGCGGTCACTCACTGTCTGAGTGTACACACACCACCCACACTCCATTTCCTTCTGATCGCTGATTGATTATTGTAATTAGTTAGTTCTACTTACTGTTACTACTTACTCTTACTGTACTAGGAGTCTAGGACACTCAGTCACTGTGTGTTCATAGGCTACTAGCTCCTGCGTGCGGTCACTCACTGTCTGAGTGTACACACACCACCCACACTCCATTTCCTTCTGATCGCTGATTGATTATTGTAATTAGTTAGTTCTACTTACTGTTACTACTTACTCTTACTGTACTAGGAGTCTAGGACACTCAGTCACTGTGTTCATAGGCTACTAGCTCCTGCGTGCGGTCACTCACTGTCTGAGTGTACACACACCACCCACACTCCATTTCCTTCTGATCGCTGATTGATTATTGTAATTAGTTAGTTCTACTTACTGTTACTACTTACTCTTACTGTACTAGGAGTCTAGGACACTCAGTCACTGTGTGTTCATAGGCTACTAGCTCCTGCGTGCGGTCACTCACTGTCTGAGTGTACACACACCACCCACACTCCATTTCCTTCTGATCGCTGATTGATTATTGTAATTAGTTAGTTCTACTTACTGTTACTACTTACTCTTACTGTACTAGGAGTCTAGGACACTCAGTCACTGTGTTCATAGGCTACTAGCTCCTGCGTGCGGGCACTCACTGTCTGAGTGTACACACACCACCCACACTCCATTTCCTTCTGATCGCTGATTGATTATTGTAATTAGTTAGTTCTACTTACTGTTACTACTTACTCTTACTGTACTAGGAGTCTAGGACACTCAGTCACTGTGTGTTCATAGGCTACTAGCTCCTGCGTGCGGTCACTCACTGTCTGAGTGTACACACACCACCCACACTCCATTTCCTTCTGATTGCTGATTGATTATTGTAATTAGTTAGTTCTACTTACTGTTACTACTTACTCTTACTGTACTAGGAGTCTAGGACACTCAGTCACTGTGTTCATAGGCTACTAGCTCCTGCGTGCGGGCACTCACTGTCTGAGTGTACACACACCACCCACACTCCATTTCCTTCTGATCGCTGATTGATTATTGTAATTAGTTAGTTCTACTGACTGTTACTACTTACTCTTACTGTACTAGGAGTCTAGGACACTCAGTCACTGTGTGTTCATAGGCTACTAGCTCCTGCGTGCGGTCACTCACTGTCTGAGTGTACACACACCACCCACACTCCATTTCCTTCTGATCGCTGATTGATTATTGTAATTAGTTAGTTCTACTTACTGTTACTACTTACTCTTACTGTACTAGGAGTCTAGGACACTCAGTCACTGTGTTCATAGGCTACTAGCTCCTGCGTGCGGGCACTCACTGTCTGAGTGTACACACACCACCCACACTCCATTTCCTTCTGATCGCTGATTGATTATTGTAATTAGTTAGTTCTACTTACTGTTACTACTTACTCTTACTGTACTAGGAGTCTAGGACACTCAGTCACTGTGTGTTCATAGGCTACTAGCTCCTGTGTGCGGTCACTCACTGTCTGAGTGTACACACACCACCCACACTCCATTTCCTTCTGATCGCTGATTGATTATTGTAATTAGTTAGTTCTACTTACTGTTACTACTTACTCTTACTGTACTAGGAGTCTAGGACACTCAGTCACTGTGTTCATAGGCTACTAGCTCCTGCGTGCGGGCACTCACTGTCTGAGTGTACACACACCACCCACACTCCATTTCCTTCTGATCGCTGATTGATTATTGTAATTAGTTAGTTCTACTTACTGTTACTACTTACTCTTACTGTACTAGGAGTCTAGGACACTCAGTCACTGTGTTCATAGGCTACTAGCTCCTGCGTGCGGGCACTCACTGTCTGAGTGTACACACACCACCCACACTCCATTTCCTTCTGATCGCTGATTGATTATTGTAATTAGTTAGTTCTACTTACTGTTACTACTTACTCTTACTGTACTAGGAGTCTAGGACACTCAGTCACTGTGTGTTCATAGGCTACTAGCTCCTGCGTGCGGTCACTCACTGTCTGAGTGTACACACACCACCCACACTCCATTTCCTTCTGATCGCTGATTGATTATTGTAATTAGTTAGTTCTACTTACTGTTACTACTTACTCTTACTGTACTAGGAGTCTAGGACACTCAGTCACTGTGTTCATAGGCTACTAGCTCCTGCGTGCGGGCACTCACTGTCTGAGTGTACACACACCACCCACACTCCATTTCCTTCTGATCGCTGATTGATTATTGTAATTAGTTAGTTCTACTTACTGTTACTACTTACTCTTACTGTACTAGGAGTCTAGGACACTCAGTCACTGTGTTCATAGGCTACTAGCTCCTGCGTGCGGGCACTCACTGTCTGAGTGTACACACACTAAATTTACTTGTGATTACTACTGATTATTGTAACTGCTAGTTGTACTTCCTGACTGTTACTACTTACTTACTGTACTAGGGGACACTCACTCAGTCACCTCACCAACCAACCCACTCCATTAAAGTACCCCACTTTTCACCCGCCCTTTTAAAAAACTTTTGTCTATACGCCCAAAACATTGAAGATGTCTGGAAGTGGCAGCCAGCGCGGTTTGGGCAAGGGGAAGGGCAGCAAGGGAATCAGGAGGAGAGGGAGCAGCATTGTGGCAAGCCGCGGCCGCGGGCGCGCCACCATGCACAGTTCCGCAGCAGCAGCAGCAGCAGCGTCAGTGGCTAACATTCCTCCCATAGCCACTGGCCGTGGACGCCTTGGGCGCCGCCCAGCAGGAGCATCTGCAACTCACGCTGCAGAGACACAGCAGCAGCAGCGTGTAGCACCTGCTCCCATTTTCCTCCAGCCGGGTCGGAAACGTCCCATTGAGGAAAAGGATGCAGACACTGTGGTGCAACTCATGACGGAGGATGAGCAGCCCGCCATCAGCTCTGCATCCGAGGCCTCCACCCTCACCACCACCACCACCCCTGTTCGCAGCAGCCGCCCAGCAGGGTCTGGGGAGGAGGCCAGTTCACCGTCACTCGCCGACCTGTCATTCAGCAGTCTTTTGACCCCAGGCATCATGAGTAAATTGTCTGCTGTTGTTGGCGATCTTGAGGAGGAGATGCTGATGGGCACTTTGGGGGATGAGGGATTGGACAGCAAGACTGTGGCGACAGTCAAGCAGCCCATCCATGCATCAGGAGAGGAGTTTGGGGGGTCCTCATCCCAGCAGGACATGTTTCAGGAGGGGGAGGATGATGATGACCCGGTGACAGACAGAGACTGGGTGCCACCACCTCCAGGGGATGTCGTCCTCAGCAGCTCTGAGGAGGAGGAGGAGGATGCGCTTGTGGGCCTTGCAAGGAGGCGCATCATTGCAAGCATTGGCAGCGTCCCACACCCTGCTGGTGTCTCAGGCTCAGCAGCAGCAGCATCAGCCAGTACCACCACCAGCCGCACCCAAGCCCCCCCCCCCAACCACCACAGGGAGACAGGCAGCAGCGCTTCCATGCCGTAGGGGGATGTTTAAGTCACCAATCTGGCGATATTTCACCATGCCCACTGTGTACAGCAAGTACGCCACTTGCAACCACTGTCAGCGGAAGTTGAGCAGAGGTGCAGACCCCTTAAAGTTCTGCACCAGCTCGCTCATCAACCACCTTGCGGCTAAACATTTCCACCAGCATGAGGAGTTCCAGAGGCTGAAGGCATCTGGTGCTGGCAGTGGCACCACACCCATCACTGCACAGCCTTCAGCAGCAGCAGCAGCAACAGCAGCCACCCGCCCTCCTGCTCCTCCAGCAGCACCAGCAGGAGTGCGGAAACGCACTGCTCCTCCCCCCTCTGCAACTCCTGCCGCCGACACTGAGGCCTGTTCTGGCAGCCAGTCCTCAGTGGCCTCCTCTGCTGTGTCTGCTGATTCCCGTGTCAGCAAAAGGCCACGCCAGAGCCTTTTGAGCGAGTCCTTCCAGGGGGTGGTTAGGGCTCTGCCTCCCAGCAGCCGTCGCGTGCGGCAGCTGAACGGCTTGCTGGCACGGGCCATGTGCTCCCAACTCCTGCCGTACACGCTCGTGCAGGAGGGGAGCGACATTCGTGCGCTGCTTGCTTGCGCAGCCCCAGACTGGCAGCTCCCCAGCAGACACTTTTTCTCCCGCAAGGCCATTCCTGCACTGCACCGCTTTGTGATGGCCAATGTGGAGCGAGGGCTGGAGCACGCGGTTGGTGAAAGGGTCCACGTCACCATGGACTCCTGGAGCAGCCGCTTCGGGACAGGCCGCTACCTGTCCTTCACTGTCCACTGGGTCAGCTTGGTGGAAGGGGGTGAGGATGGGAGAGCAGCAGCGGGCACAGCAGCAGCAGCAACACAGTGGGTGGTGCCACCCCGCAGGCTCAGGGGAACTGCAGCAGGTTCCTCCGATCCTCTGCCATCCTCCGGCACACCTGGCCAAACCCCCCGCCTCAGCAGCAGCGTGAAGGCCCGCCACTGCCAAGCGCTGCTGCACTTGGTCAGCCTTGGGAAGACCAAGCTGACGGCAACCCATGTGTTGGCCAAACTCCAGGAGCAGGAGAGGATTTGGCTGACCCCCAGAGGCCTCAGAGTCGGAGAGGTGGTGGCCGACAATGGGGCCAATCTGGTTGCCGCAATACACAGGGGAAACCTGACCCACATCCCCTGTCTTGCCCACGTGCTGAACCTGGTGGTGCAGAAGTTCCTGCGCACCTACCAGGGGATGGGCGAACTGCTGGAAACGGCAAGGAATGTTGTGCGTCACTTCCGGCGCTCGGCTGCAGCCTGTGCGAGCCTGGAAGACGTGCAAAAGGAGCTGGATCTGCCACGCCATCGGCTGATCCTTGACGTTCCGACTCGCTGGAACTCCACCCTGGCGATGTTGGAGCGTCTGGTTGAACAGAGGCACGCTGTCAAACAGTACCTTGCCCTGGCCACTGTTTCCGCAGCTCTGAGAAGGGACAAGACCAGCAACTTCCCGTCCATCGTCCCCGATGATGACTGGAGGCACATGCAGCAGGTGTGCTTAGTGCTGGCTCCCTTCCTGCAGGCCACAAACATGGTGAGCAGGGACCATGCTATGGTCTGCGAGTGGGTGCCCCTGGTTTCTCTGCTGAACAGGGCCCTCGATACTTTGCTGGAACAGGGAGCGGCAGCCTTGGACCAGCAGGAGCGGCAACCAGCTGCGCAGTCCACCTCTGAGGGGGAGGAGGAGGAGGACTTGGTGGAGGTCCCTGACCTGGCTGCTGATGAGGGGGATCAGCACAGCGCAGCTGAGTTGGTGCGGGGGTGGAGAGAGGATGAGGCAGCAGAGGAGGAGGATGAGGACAGCACTGACGTCGATGTGCCAGCAGACGTGGCCCGCCTCTTCCCAATGGCAGCGCACATGCTGACGTGCCTGCGCAGGGACCCCAGGGTGATCCAGATGAAGCAGAGGGAGGACATCTGGATCAGCATGATGTTGGACCCACGCCTCAAGGGGAAGTTGAGCCAGTTCCTGCCGCCTGCAGGAGGAGACCCAGCGCAACAAATAAGGAGCTTGCAGCAGGCCCTTGTTGAGCGCTTGGAGGAAGCCTTCCCCCAGCCTTCCACCCCCACTGTCCAGCAGCCAGCACAGAGGCAGCAGCAGGTTCCTGCATCCAGCAGCAGCAAGCGCCCCACAGACCTGCTGTCTCTCAGCCACGAGCTCTACAGGACTGTAGAGGCTCCGGCAGCAGTGACTAGAGAGGAGATGCATGCAGCAGCATCCTCCTCCGGTCACAGCCAGCGCCTGACCCGCATGGTGGCTGACTACATGGGGTCGTACAGCGGGCTTGACTGCGATGCCCCTGTTGATCCCATGGAGTATTGGGTCAAGCGCATGGAGATCTGGAGCGAGCTGGCGCAGTACGCCCTGGAAGTGCTGTCCTGCCCCCCTTCCAGCGTGCTGTCCGAGCGCTGCTTCAGTGCAGCTGGTGGCGTGGTCACCGAGAAACGCTCACGTCTGTCTCACAAGTCTGTGGACAGACTGACGTTTCTCAAGATGAACCAGGCGTGGGTGGAAGGCGAGTTCCTGGCCCCTGTTGTCGGCGAGAGGGGGACATGAACTGGCTGCCGGAACCATCGTTAATGTGCCTTACCACCCTTTACCACCTCCTGGCTCCTGCTCACTAAGCCAGCCTGGTTCACTTTGACTATTACGTCGCCTGCAGCCACACATTTTACACCTACAGTGGGCTGCTGTGTACTGCCCTTCTGCTGTCTGTCTGTGTTTCCCACTGCCAGGGTACACAGATGATTTACCTTCTGCTGCCACTCTGCCACCAGCTATTACGTCAAACAATAGCTATATTGGTTGCAAAACCAAAAACCAAAAAACCATAAAAAAAAAAAAAGGTTTAATTTTTCTGAGGTGCCCGGGTTGAAAACTGTGTTGTCCCAGTTGTGTATTGGACACAATGTGGGCTGCACGACCGCTGTCTGGGACCTCCTGTTGTGTTTATTTACAGCCCTGGTATCACCGCTAGGTACCAGGGCTATTATGTCACGCTGCCTACCTGCTGCCACACTCACACTGCTCCTCCATACCTCCTCCTGCTGCTGCTGCTGCTGTCTGTCTGTGTTTCCCACTGCCAGGGTACACAGATGATTTACCTTCTGCTGCCACTCTGCCACCAGCTATTACGTCAAACAATAGCTGCTCGCCTACTCCTCCATTCCTCCTCCTGCTGCTGCTGTCTGTCTGTGTTTCCCACTGCCAGGGTACACAGATGATTTACCTTCTGCTGCCACTCTGCCACCAGCTATTACGTCAAACAATAGCTATATTGGTTGCAAAACCAAAAACCAAAAAAACATAAAAAAAAAAAGGTTTAATTTTTCTGAGGTGCCCGGGTTGAAAACTGTGTTGTCCCAGTTGTGTATTGGACACAATGTGGGCTGCACGACCGCTGTCTGGGACCTCCTGTTGTGTTTATTTACAGCCCTGGTATCACCGCTAGGTACCAGGGCTATTATGTCACGCTGCCTACCTGCTGCCACACTCACACTGCTCCTCCATACCTCCTCCTGCTGCTGCTGCTGCTGTCTGTCTGTGTTTCCCACTGCCAGGGTACACAGATGATTTACCTTCTGCTGCCACTCTGCCACCAGCTATTACGTCAAACAATAGCTGCTCGCCTACTCCTCCATTCCTCCTCCTGCTGCTGCTGTCTGTCTGTGTTTCCCACTGCCAGGGTACACAGATGATTTACCTTCTGCTGCCACTCTGCCACCAGCTATTACGTCAAACAATAGCTATATTGGTTGCAAAACCAAAAACCAAAAAACCATAAAAAAAAAAAAAGGTTTAATTTTTCTGAGGTGCCCGGGTTGAAAACTGTGTTGTCCCAGTTGTGTATTGGACACAATGTGGGCTGCACGACCGCTGTCTGGGACCTCCTGTTGTGTTTATTTACAGCCCTGGTATCACCGCTAGGTACCAGGGCTATTATGTCACGCTGCCTACCTGCTGCCACACTCACACTGCTCCTCCATACCTCCTCCTGCTGCTGCTGCTGCTGTCTGTCTGTGTTTCCCACTGCCAGGGTACACAGATGATTTACCTTCTGCTGCCACTCTGCCACCAGCTATTACGTCAAACAATAGCTGCTCGCCTACTCCTCCATTCCTCCTCCTGCTGCTGCTGTCTGTCTGTGTTTCCCACTGCCAGGGTACACAGATGATTTACCTTCTGCTGCCACTCTGCCACCAGCTATTACGTCAAACAATAGCTATATTGGTTGCAAAACCAAAAACCAAAAAACCATAAAAAAAAAAAAGGTTTAATTTTTCTGAGGTGCCCGGGTTGAAAACTGTGTTGTCCCAGTTGTGTATTGGACACAATGTGGGCTGCACGACCGCTGTCTGGGACCTCCTGTTGTGTTTATTTACAGCCCTGGTATCACCGCTAGGTACCAGGGCTATTATGTCACGGCGAGCTGCCTGCCTCATTGACTGCCTGCTGCCACACACTCATCCTCCTCCTCCTGCTGCTGAATTTACCTCCTGCTGTCTTTGTGTTTCCACTGCCAGGGAGCACATACAATGGCGCTTCCAACATGCGTGCGCCCACCAGCTATTTGTTACGCTCAAAAATAGATGCATTTCTTTAAAAAAAAATTGAAAAGAGAAATACGTGAAGAAGAATAAGACTATATTGAAAAGGAAGGAGAAGAAGAAGAAGAAGAAGAAGAAGAAGAAGAAGAAGAAGAAGAAGAAGAAGAAGAAGAAGACGATATAGAAGAAGACGATATAGAAGAAGACGATATAGAAGAAGACGATATAGAAGAAGAAGAAGAAAGATAAAGAAGAAGAAGAACAAGTATATACAGTAACACTACTGAACAAAATTAAGGACACAACTTCTCTTTCCACATTTTTTTTTAAAGGAACATCCCCACATAATCACTTGCTGTTGTTACTTGGAAAAAAAGAGGTTTCTTGCATCATTCACCCTCAAAACAAGTGTTGGAAGCTATTTAAGGCCAATTCGAATAGTCAGCTCGAATAGTTAGCTCGAATACCAACTCGAATAGTGAGCTCGAAGTCCGAGGTCGAATCGAATAGTAAAAATTATTCGACTCGAATATTCGAATGACCTCGAATAATTTACTATTCGAATTCGACCAAACTCGAATTTTAAAAAGGGGTATTTGAGCACCACTGGCGGTGATACCAGGGCTGTAAATAAACACAACAGGAGGTGCCAGACAGCGGTCGTGCAGCCCACATCATGTCCAATACACAACTGGGACAACACAGTTTTCAACCCGGGCACCTCAGAAAAATTAAACCTTTTTTTTTTTTAATGGTTTTTTGGTTTTGTTTGTACAACCAATTACACAGATATATAGCTATTGTTTGACGTAATAGCTGGTGGCAGAGTGGCAGCAGAAGGTAATTCTGTGTACCCTGGCAGTGGGAAACACAGACAGACAGCAGCAGCAGGAGGAATGGAGGAGTAATGTGAGCAGCTATTGTTTGACGTAATAGCTGGTGGCAGTGTGGCAGCAGAAGGTAATTCTGTGTACCCTGGCAGTGGGAAACACAGACAGACAGCAGCAGCAGGAGGAATGGAGGAGTAGTGTGAGTGTGGCAGCAGGCAGGCAGCGTGACATAATAGCCCTGGTACCTAGCGGTGATACCAGGGCTGTAAATAAACACAACAGGAGGTCCCAGACAGTGGTCGTGCAGCCCACATCGTGTCCAATACACAACTGGGACAACACAGTTTTCAACCCGGGCACCTCAGAAAAATTAAACCTTTTTTTTTTTTTTAATGGTTTTTTGGTTTTGTTTGTACAACCAATTACACAGATATATAGCTATTGTTTGACGTAATAGCTGGTGGCAGAGTGGCAGCAGAATGTAATTCTGTGTACCCTGGCAGTGGGAAACACAGACCGACAGCAGCAGCAGCAGGAGGAATGGAGGAGTAATGTGAGCAGCTATTGTTTGACGTAATAGCTGGTGGCAGTGTGGCAGCAGAAGGTAATTCTGTGTACCCTGGCAGTGGAAAACACAGACAGACAGCAGCAGCAGGAGGAATGGAGGAGTAGTGTGAGTGTGGCAGCAGGCAGGTAGCGTGACATAATAGCCCTGGTACCTAGCGGTGATACCAGGGCTGTAAATAAACACAACAGGAGGTCCCAGACAGCGGTCGTGCAGCCCACATCGTGTCCAATACACAACTGGGACAACACAGTTTTCAACCCGGCACCTCAGAAAAATTAAACCTTTTTTTTTTTTTTTAATGGTTTTTTGGTTTTGTTTGTACAACCAATTACACAGATATATAGCTATTGTTTGACGTAATAGCTGGTGGCAGAGTGGCAGCAGAAGGTAATTCTGTGTACCCTGGCAGTGGGAAACACAGACAGACAGCAGCAGCAGCAGGAGGAATGGAGGAGTAATGTGAGCAGCTATTGTTTGACGTAATAGCTGGTGGCAGTGTGGCAGCAGAAGGTAATTCTGTGTACCCTGGCAGTGGGAAACACAGACAGACAGCAGCAGCAGGAGGAATGGAGGAGTAGTGTGAGTGTGGCAGCAGGCAGGCAGCGTGACATAATAGCCCTGGTACCTAGCGGTGATACCAGGGCTGTAAATAAACACAACAGGAGGTCCCAGACAGCGGTCGTGCAGCCCACATCGTGTCCAATACACAACTGGGACAACACAGTTTTCAACCCGGGCACCTCAGAAAAATTAAACCTTTTTTTTTTTTTAATGGTTTTTTGGTTTTGTTTGTACAACCAATTACACAGATATATAGCTATTGTTTGACGTAATAGCTGGTGGCAGAGTGGCAGTAGAAGGTAATTCTGTGTACCCTGGCAGTGGAAAACACAGACAGACAGCAGCAGCAGCAGGAGGAATGGAGGAGTAATGTGAGCAGCTATTGTTTGACGTAATAGCTGGTGGCAGTGTGGCAGCAGAAGGTAATTCTGTGTACCCTGGCAGTGGGAAACACAGACAGACAGCAGCAGCAGGAGGAATGGAGGAGTAGTGTGAGTGTGGCAGCAGGCAGGCAGCGTGACATAATAGCCCTGGTACCTAGCGGTGATACCAGGGCTGTAAATAAACACAACAGGAGGTCCCAGACAGCGGTCGTGCAGCCCACATCGTGTCCAATACACAACTGGGACAACACAGTTTTCAACCCGGGCACCTCAGAAAAATTAAACCTTTTTTTTTTTTAAATGGTTTTTTGGTTTTGTTTGTAAAACCAATTACACAGATATATAGCTATTGTTTGACGTAATAGCTGGTGGCAGAGTGGCAGCAGAATGTAATTCTGTGTACCCTGGCAGTGGGAAACACAGACCGACAGCAGAAGGGCAGTACACAGCAGCCCACTGTAGGTGTAAAATGTGTGGCTGCAGGCGACGTAATAGTCAAACTGAACCAGGCTGGCTTAGTGAGCAGGAGCCAGGAGGTGGTAAAGGGTGGTAAGGCACATTAACGATGGTTCTTAGCCAGTTCATGTCCCCCTCTCGCCGACAACAGGGGCCAGGAACTCGCCTTCCACCCACGCCTGGTTCATCTTGAGAAACGTCAGTCAGACTTGTGAGACAGACGTGAGCGTTTCTCGGTGACCACGCCACCAGCTGCACTGAAGCAACGCTCGGACAGCACGCTGGAAGGGGGGCAGGACAGCACTTCCAGGGCGTACTGCGCCAGCTTGCTCCAGATCTCCAGGCGCTTGACCCAATACTCCATGGGATCAACAGGGGCATCGCTGTCAAGCCCGCTGTAGGACCCCATGTAGTCAGCCACCCTGCGGGTCAGGCGCTGGCTGTGACCGGAGGAGGATGCTGCTGCATGCACCTCCTCTCTAGTCACTGCTGCCGGAGCCTCTACAGTCCTGTAGAGCTTGTGGCTGAGAGACAGCAGGTCTGTGGGGCGCTTGCTGCTGGATGCAGGCACCTGCTGCTGCCTCTGTGCTGGCTGCTGGACAGTGGGGGTGGAAGGCTGGGGGAAAGCTTCCTCCAAGCGCTCAACAAGGGCCTGCTGCAAGCTCCTTATTTGTTGCGCTGGGTCTCCTCCTGCAGGCGGCAGGAACTGGCTCAACTTCCCCTTGAGGCGTGGGTCCAACATCATGCTGATCCAGATGTCCTCCCTCTGCTTCATCTGGATCATCCTGGGGTCCTTGCACAGGCACGCCAGCATGTGCGCTGCCATTGGGAAGAGGCGGGCCATGTGTGCTGGCACATCGATGGCAGTGCTGTCCTCATCCTCCTCCTCTGCCTCGTCAGCCGCATCCTCTCTCCACCCCCGCACCAACTCAGCTGCACTGTGCTGCTCCCCCTCATCAGCAGCAAAGTCAGGGACCTCCACCAAGTCCTCCTCCCCCTCAGAGGTGGACTGTGCAGCTGCTTGCCACTCCTGCTGGTCCAAGGCTGCCGCTCCCTGTTCCAGCAAAGCATCGAGGGCCCTGTTCAGCAGACAAACCAGGGGCACCCACTCGCAGACCATAGCATGGTCCCTGCTCACCATGTTAGTGGCCTGCAGAAAGGGAGCCAACACTAAGCACACCTGCTGCATGTGCCTCCAGTCATCATCGGGGACGATGGACGGGATGTTGCTGGTCTTGTCCCTTCTCTGAGCGGCGGAAACAGTGGCCAGGGCAAGGTACTGGTTGACAGCGTGCTTCTGTTCAACCAGAGGCTCCAACATCGCCAGGGTGGAGTTCCAGCGAGTCGGAACGTCAAGGATCAGCCGATGGCGTGGCAGCTCCAGCTCCTTTTGCACGTCTTCCAGGCTCGCACAGGCTGCAGCCGAGCGCCGGAAGTGACGCACAACGTTCCTTGCCGTTTCCAGCAGTTCGCCCATCCCCTGGTAGGTGCGCAAGAACTTGTGCACCACCAGGTTCAGCACGTGGGCAAGACAGGGGATGTGGGTCAGGTTTCCCCTGTCTATTGCGGCAACCAGATTGGCCCCATTGTCGGCCACCACCTCTCCGACTCTGAGGCCTCTGGGGGTCAGCCAAATCCTCTCCTGCTCCTGGAGTTTGGCCAACACATGGGTTGCCGTCAGCTTGGTCTTCCCAAGGCTGACCGAGTGCAGCAGCGCTTGGCAGTGGCGGGCCTTCACGCTGCTGCTGAGGCGGGGTTTTTGGCCAGGTGTGCCGGAGGATGGCAGAGGATCGGAGGAACCTGCTGCAGTTCCCCTGACCCTGCGGGGGGGCACCACCCACTGTGTTGCTGCTGCTGTGCCCGCTGCTGCTCTCCCATCCTCACCCCCTTCCACCAAGCTGACCCAGTGGACAGTGAAAGACAGGTAGCGGCCTGTCCCGAAGCGGCTGCTCCAGGAGTCCATGGTGACGTGGACCCTTTCACCAACCGCGTGCTCCAGACCTCGCTCCACATTGGCCATCACAAAGCGGTGCAGTGCAGGAATGGCCTTGCGGGCGAAGAAGTGTCTGCTGGGGAGCTGCCAGTCTGGGGCTGCACAAGCAAGCAGCGCCCGCATGTCGCTCCCCTCCTGCACGAGCGTGTACGGCAGGAGTTGGGAGCACATGGCCCGTGCCAGCAAGCCGTTCAGCTGCCGCACGCGACGGCTGCTGGGAGGCAGAGCCCTAACCACCCCCTGGAAGGACTCGCTCAAAAGGCTCTGGCGTGGCCTTTTGCTGGCAAGGGAATCAGCAGACACAGCAGAGGAGGCCACTGAGGACTGGCTGCCAGAACAGGCCTCAGTGTTAACGGCAGGAGTTGAAGAGGGGGGAGGAGCAGTGTGTTTCCGCACTCCTGCTGGTGCTGCTGGAGGAGCAGGAGGGCGGGTGGTTGCTGTTGCTGCTGCTGCTGAAGGCTGTGCAGTGATGGGTGTGGTGCCACTGCCAGCACCAGATGCCTTCAGCCTCTGGAACTCCTCATGCTGGTGGAAATGTTTCGCAGCAAGGTAGTTGATGAGCGAGCTGGTGCTGAACTTTAAGGGGTCTGCACCTCTGCTCAACTTCCGCTGACAGTGGTTGCAAGTGGCGTACTTGCTGTACACTGTGGGCATGGTGAAAAAACGCCAGATTGGTGACAAAAACGACCCCCTACGGCATGGAACCGCTGCTGCCTGTCTCCCTGTGGTGGTTGGGGGGGGGGGGGGGGGGGCTTGGGTGCGGCTGGTGGTGGTACTGGCAGATGCTGCTGCTGCTGCTGCTGAGCCTGAGACACCAGCAGGCTGTGGGACCTGCCTACTGCTGCCAATGCTTGCAATGATGCGCCTCCTTGCAAGGCCCACAAGCGCATCCTCCTCCTCCTCCTCAGAGCTGCTGAGGACGACATCCCCTGGAGGTGGTGGCACCCAGTCTCTGTCTGTCGCCGTGTCATCATCATCCTCCCCCTCCTGAAACATGTCCTGCTGGGACGATGACCCCCCAAACTCCTCTCCTGATGCATGGATGGGCTGCTTGACTGTCGCCACAGTCTTGCTGTCCAATCCCTCATCCCCCAAAGTGCCCATCAGCATCTCCTCCTCCAAATCGCCAACAACAGCAGACAATACCCTGATGGTGCCTGGGGTAAAAATACTGCTGAGTGACAGGTCGCCAACTTGTGACGGTGAACTGGCCTCCTCCCCAGGCCCTGCTAGGCGGCTGCTGCGAACAGGGGTGGTGGTGGTGGTGGTGGTAAGGTTGGAGGCCTCGAATGCAGAGCTGATGGCGGGCTGCTCATCCTCCGTCATCAGTTGCACCACAGTGTCTGCATCCTTTTCCTCAATGGGACGTTTCCGACCCGGCTGGAGGAAAATCGGAGCAGGTGCTACACGCTGCTGCTGCTGCTGTGTCTCTGCAGCATGAGTTGCAGATGCTCCTGCTGGGCGGCGCCCAAGGCGTCCACGGCCAGTGGCTATGGGAGGAATGTTAGCCACTGACGCTGCTGCTGCTGCTGCGGAACTGTGCATGGTGGCGCGGCCGCGCCCGCGGCTTGCCACAATGCTGCTCCCTCTCCTCCTGATTCCCTTGCTGCCCTTCCCCTTGCCCAAACCGCGCTGGCTGCCACTTCCAGACATCTTCAATGTTTTGGGCGTAAACACAAAAGTTTTTGAAAAGGGCGGGAGAAAAGTGGGGTACTTTAATGGAGTGGGTTGGTGGGTGAGGTGACTGAGTGAGTGTCCCGACTCCCTAGTACAGTAAGTAAGTAGTAACAGTCAGGAAGTACAGCTAGAAGTTACAATAATCAGTAGTAATCACAAGGAAATAGAGTGTGTGTACACTACAGACAGTGGGTGCACGCACGCGCAAACACGCGCAGGAGCTGGCCTATGAACAGAGAGTGAGTGAGTGTCCCTAGTACAGTAAGTAAGTAGTAACAGTCAGGAAGTACAACTAGAAGTTACAATAATCAGTAGTAATCACAAGGAAATAGAGTGTGTGTACACTACAGACAGTGAGTGCACGCACGCGCAAACACGCGCAGGAGCTGGCCTATGAACAGAGAGTGAGTGAGTGTCCCTAGTACAGTTAGTAAGTAGTAACAGTCAGGAAGTACAACTAGCAGTTACAATAATCAGTAGTAATCACTAATCACAAGGAAATAGAGTGTGTGTACACTACAGACAGTGAGTGCACGCACGCGCAAACACGCGCAGGAGCTGGCCTATGAACAGAGAGTGAGTGAGTGTCCCTAGTACAGTTAGTAAGTAGTAACAGTCAGGAAGTACAACTAGAACTTACAATAATCAGTAGTAATCACAAGGAAATAGAGTGCGTGTACACTACAGACAGTGAGTGCACGCACGCGCAAACACGCGCAGGAGCTGGCCTATGAACAGAGAGTGAGTGAGTGTCCCTAGTACAGTAAGTAAGTAGTAACAGTCAGGAAGTACAACTAGCAGTTACAATAATCAGTAGTAATCACAAGGAAATAGAGTGTGTGTACACTACAGACAGTGAGTGCACGCACGCGCAAACACGCGCAGGAGCTGGCCTATGAACAGAGAGTGAGTGAGTGTCCCTAGTACAGTAATTAAGTAGTAACAGTCAGGAAGTACAACTAGAAGTTACAATAATCAGTAGTAATCACAAGGAAATAGAGTGTGTGTACACTACAGACAGTGAGTGCACGCACGCGCAAACACGCGCAGGAGCTGGCCTATGAACAGTGACTGAGTGAGTGTCCCTACTACAGTAAGTAAGTAGTAACTGTCAGGAAGTAGAATTTACAATAATCAATCAGTAATCAGAAGGAAATAGAGTGTGTGTACAGTACACAGACAGTGAGTGCACACACACACGCAGGAGCTAGTAGCCTATGAACAGTGACAGTGAGTGTCCTAGTACAGTTACAGTAGTATATAACTACAATACAAAATACAATCACTAAGTAGTAAAGGGACAGCAGAAATACTGTCTAATACTATCTAATACTGTCTAATACTAATGAGAAATAAACTAACAGAGGACAGGAGGACAGCTGCCCACACAGGCAGGCCCTGAGGCCTAAAGCTGTAAGCCTGCAGCAGCTGGCCTGTCTCTATGTAACACAAAAGCTACTAACTAAAATACAATGTCTATCTAACTAACAACAATATAGGTGTGTATAGGAGGTGTATGTGAGCAAAAACGCTAGGTAAATGACCACAATAAAGCTCTTGCTAAGCCAAAGCACAAAGGAGCAACTCTCTCTCTATGCAAGTCTCAGGCAAGGACGGAGAAACAGAACATGGCGGCCGCTATTTATAGGGTAGGGGCTGGCCAGGGTCCCCCTCTGTGATTGGCTGCCGTCAGAGGGCCTGGGAGCCCTCTGATTGGCTCTAAGGACATCAATCTGGGCTATGACGGTATTCGAGCTCGGTATTCGAGCTCGGTAGCTCGAATAGTGAATGGGCTATTCGCTTTTACTCGAATAGCCCATTCGAATAGCTGCAGCTATTCGGAGCTCGAATACCGAGCTCGAATAGCTGAAAAAGAGCTCGAATATTCGAGCTACTCGAATATTCGAGCTCTGCTGAGCACCACTGCTGTACAGTACACACACTCTATTTCCTTCTGATTACTACTGATTATTGTAATTTCTAGTTGTACTTACTACTGTTACTACTTACTACTAGGGACACTCAGTCACTGTTCATAGGCTAGCTCCTGCGTGTGTGTGTGCGTGCACTGTCTGTACAGTACACACACTCTATTTCCTTCTACTTAATCTGATTACTACTGATTATTGTATTTTCTAGTTAGTGTACTAGGGCAGGGGTCCCCAACCTTTTCCGGCCCGGGGACCACTTACTGACCAAATTTTTCTCCGAGGCCCGGGGGGGGGGGGGGGGGGGGGGTATTGCGCGCGCGACCTAGTGGACAGTGTCGTGCGCAGCGGGTTATGGGGGGAGGAGCTGGGGTGCGGCGGCATAGCTAGCATAGTTGCCTCAGTATAGGGAGTTTAGTTGCCCCAGTATGGCTAGTATAGTTACCCCAGTGTAGCTAGTATAGTGCCCCAGTATAGCTAGTATTGACCAGTATAGCTAGTATAGTCCCAGTATGGGTCGGTAGTGCCCTAGTATAGCGCCCAGTATAGCTAATATAGTGTCCAGTATGGGTAGGTAGTGCCCCAGTATAGCTAGTAAAGTGCACAGTATAGTGCCCCAGTATGGCTAGTAAAGTGCCCAGCATGGCTAGGCTAGTATAGTTACCCCAGTATAGCGCCCCAGTATGGCTAGTAAAGTGCCCAGCATGGCTAGTATGGTTACCCCAGCATGGCTAGTATAGTGCCCCAGCATGGCTAGTATAGTGCCCAGCATGGCTAGTATAGTGCCCAGCATGGCTAGTATAATAGTATAGTGCCCAGCATGGCTAGTATAGTGCCCAGCATGGCTAGTATAGTGTCCCAGCATGGCTAGTATAGTGCCCCAGCATTGCTAGTATAGTGCCCCAGCATGGCTAGTATAGTGCCCAGCATGGCTAGTATAGTGCCCAGCATGGCTAGTATAATAGTATAGTGCCCAGCATGGCTAGTATAGTGCCCAGCATGGCTAGTATAGTGTCCCAGCATGGCTAGTATAGTGCCCCAGCATTGCTAGTATAGTGCCCAGCATGGCTAGTATAGTGCCCAGCATGGCTAGTATAGTGTCCCAGCATGGCTAGTATAGTGCCCCAGCATTGCTAGTATAGTGCCCAGCATGGCTAGTATAGTGCCCAGCATGGCTAGTATAATAGTATAGTGCCCAGCATGGCTAGTATAGTGCCCAGCATGGCTAGTATAGGGGCCCAGCATGGCTAGTATAGTGCCCCAGCTATAGCTAGTATAGTGCCCAGTATGCGTAGATGGTGCGGCCGCCGCTTCTGTTACTTTATCAGCGGGCGGGCAGCCGCTTCCGGATTCCCCCATGCGCGCTCTCCTCCATGAAGTACTATCTCCTCCTATAACAGCAGCGCGTCTTGCGTCTGCTGAAAGGAGGGAAGGAGGCGGGGCAGCGGTTCCCGTGGTAGCGGCGATGCATATCGCCGCTACAGGAAGCCACTGCCCCGCCTCCTTCCCTCCTTACAGCAGACGCAAGACGCGCTGCTGTTATAGGAGGAGATAGTACTTCGGAGGAGAGCGCGCATGGGGGAATCCGGAAGCGGCCGCCCGCTCATAAAGTAACAGAAGCGGCGGCTGCGGGGGGGAGGGGCAAGATGACAGACCCGCCGCGGCCCGGCTGGACACTGCCAACGGACCGGCAGTGGGCCGCGGCCCGGTGGTTGGGGACCCCTGTACTAGGGGACACACTCACTGTTCACTGTTCACACTTACTGATTACCGATTATTTTATTTTGTATTAGTACTGTACTAGTAATCACTTAGCGATCTAATCACTTAGTGATTAGTGTCACCTCACCCACCAACCCACTCCATTAAAGTACCCCACTTTTTCACCCGCCCTTTTAAAAAACTTTTTTGTTTACGCCCAAAACATCTAAGATGTCTGGAAGTGGCAGCCAGCGCGGTTTGGGCAAGGGGAAGGGCAGCAAGGGATTTAAGAGGAGAGGGAGCAGCATTGTGGCAAGCCGCGCCACCATGCACAGTTCCGCAGCAGCAGCAGAAGCTGCGTCAGTGGCTAACATTCCGCCTATAGCCACTGGCCGTGGACGCCTTGGGCGCCGCCCAGCAGGAGCAACTCACGCTGCAGAGACACAGCAGCAGCAGCGTGTAGTACCTGCTCCTATTTTCCTCCAGCCGGGTCGGAAACGTCCCATTGAGGAAAAGGATGCAGCCACTGTGGTGCAACTGATGACGGAGGATGAGCAGCCCGCCATCAGCTCTGCATCCGAGGCCTCCACCCTCACCACCACCACCACCCCTGTTCGCAGCAGCCGCCCAGCAGGGCCTGGGGAGGAGGCCAGTTCACCGTCACAAGTTGGCGACCTGTCACTCAGCAGTATTTTTACCCCAGGCACCATCAGGGTATTGTCTGCTGTTGTTGGCGATTTGGAGGAGGAGATGCTGATGGGCACTTTGGGGGATGAAGGATTGGACAGCAAGAATGTGGCGACAGTCAAGTAGCCGATCCATGCATCAGGAGAGGAGTTTGGGGGGTCATCATCCCAGCAGGACATGTTTCAGGAGGGGGAGGAGGATGATGATGATGATGACGTGGTGACAGACAAAGACTGGGTGCCGCCACCACCAGCACCTGGGGATGTCATCATCAGCAGCTCTGAGGAGGAGGAGGATGCGCTTGTGGGCCTTGCAAGGAGGCGCATCATTGCAAGCATTGGCAGCAGTAGGCAGGTCCCACAGCCTGCTGGTGTCTCAGGCTCAGCAGCAGCAGCAGCAGCATCTGCCAGTACCACCACCAGCCGCCCCTAAGCCCCCCCCCCCCAACCACCACAGGGAGACAGGCAGCAGCGGCTCCAGGCCGTAGGGGGTTGTTCTTGTCACCAATCTGGCGATTTTTCACAATGCCCACAGTTTTCAGCAAGTACGCCACTTGCAACCACTGTCAGCGGAAGTTGAGCAGAGGTCCAGACCCCTTAAAGTTCAGCACCAGCTCGCTCATCAACCACCTTGCTGCTAAACATTTCCACCAGCATGAGGAGTTCCAGAGGCTGTAGGCATCTGGTACTGGCAGTGGCACCACACCCATCACTGCACAGCCTTCAGCAGCAGCAGCAACAGCAACAGCAGCCACCTGCCCTCCTGCTCCTCCAGCAGCACCAGCAGGAGTGCGGAAACACACTGCTCCTCCCCCCTCTGCAACTCCTGCCGCCGACACTGAGGCCTGTTCTGGCAGCCAGTCCTCAGTGGCCTCCTCTGCTGTGTCCGCTGATTCCCGTGCTAGCAAAAGGCCACGCCAGAGCCTTTTGAGCGAGTCCTTCCAGGGGGTGGTTAGGACTCTGCCTCCCAGCAGCCGTCGCGTGCGTCAGCTGAACGGCTTGCTGGCACGGGCCATGTGCTCCCAACTCCTGCCGTACACGCTCGTGCAGGAGGGGAGCGACATGCGTGCGCTGCTTGCTTGTGCAGCCCCAGACTGGCAGCTCCCCAGCAGACACTACTTTGCCCGCAAGACCATTCCTGCACTGCACCGCTTTGTGATGGCCAATGTGGAGCGAGGGCTGGAGCACGCGGTTGGTGAAAGGGTCCACGTTAGTGTTGGGCGAACATCTAGATGTTCGGGTTCGGGCCGAACAGGCCGAACATGGCCGCGATGTTCGGGTGTTCGACCCGAACTCCGAACATAATGGAAGTCAATGGGGACCCGAACTTTTGTGCTTTGTAAAGCCTCCTTATATGCTACATACCCCAAATTTACAGGGTATGTGCACCTTGGGAGTGGGTACAAGAGGAAAAAATTTTTTAGCAAAAAGAGCTTATAGTTTTTGAGAAAATCGATTTTAAAGTTTCAAAGGGAAAACTGTCTTTTAAATGCGGGAAATGTCTGTTTTCTTTGCACAGGTAACATGCTTTTTGTCGGCATGCAGTCATAAATGTAATACATATAAGAGGTTCCAGGAAAAGGGACCGGTAATGCTAACCCAGCAGCAGCACACGTGATGGAACAGGAGGAGGGTGGCGCAGGAGGAGAAGGCCACGCTTTGAGACACAACAACCCAGGCCTTGCATGAGGACAAGAAGCGTGCGGATAGCATGCTTTGTACCACCATGCAGTCATAAATGTAATAAAGATAAGTGGTTCAATAAACAGGGACCACGCGGCAACGCTAACCCAGCAGCAGCACACGTGATGGAACAGGAGGAGGCGCAGGAGGAGAAGGCCACGCTTTGTGAGACACAACAACCCAGGCCTTGCATGAGGACAAAAAGCGTGCGGATAGCATGCTTTGTACCGCCATGTAGTCATAAATGTAATAAAGATAAGAGGTTCAATAAACAGGGACCACGCGGCAACGCTAACCCAGCAGCAGCAGCAGCAGCAGCACACGTGATGGAACAGGAGGAGGCGCAGGAGGAGAAGGCCACGCTTTGTGAGACACAACAACCCAGGCCTTGCATGAGGACAAAAAGCGTGCGGATAGCATGCTTTGTACCGCCATGTAGTCATAAATGTAATAAAGATAAGAGGTTCAATAAACAGGGACCACGCGGCAACGGTAACCCAGCAGCAGCAGCAGCACACGTGATGGAACAGGAGGAGGCGCAGGAGGAGAAGGCCACGCTTTGTGAGACACAACAACCCAGGCCTTGCATGAGGACAAAAAGCGTGCGGATATAGCAGCAATGCTTTTTGCCGCCATGCAGTCATAAATGTAATACAGATGAGAGGTTCAATAAACAGGGACCGGAAACGCTAAACCATCCCAGATGTTCATCGGTCATGTTACTTGGTTGGGGTCCAGGAGTGTTGCGTAGTCGTTTCCAATCCAGGATTGATTCATTTTAATTTGAGTCAGACGGTCTGCATTTTCTGTGGAGAGGCGGATACGCCGATCTGTGATGATGCCTCCGGCAGCACTGAAACAGCGTTCCGACATAACGCTGGCTGCCGGGCAAGCCAGCACCTCTATTGCGTACATTGCCAGTTCGTGCCAGGTGTCTAGCTTCATGCCCGGTTTCAGGTCCAGCGGTGCCAGCCACAAATCCGTCTGTTCCTTTATTCCCCTCCAAATTTCCTCCCCTGTGTGCTGCTTATCCCCAAGGCAGATCAGCTTCAGCAACGCTTGCTGACGCATGCCAACAGCTGTGCTGCACTGCTTCCACGATCCTACTGCTGCTGGTGCTGGGTTAGCATTTCCGGATGAGGTACAGCTTTGAGATGCGTTGGAGGAGAAGGAGTCAGAGAGGTAGGTGCTGCTGTTGTTATCCAGCTGTTTGCGGCGTGGGCAACACCCGCGCCGTAGCAGGTGAGGAATCGCTGCCAGGCTCCACAAGGTTCACCCAGTGCGCGGTAAGGGAGATGTATCGACCCTGGCCGAACGCACTCGTCCAGGTGTCAGTGGTGAGGTGAACCTTGCAGGCAACGGCATTCTTCAAGCTTCGGGTTATTTAGCTGACCACGTGCTCATGCAACTCAGGCACTGCAGAGCGCGCAAAGTGGTAGCGGCTGGGAACCACGTAACGTGGGATGGCCACTGACATCATGCCCTTGAAGCTGTTTGTCTCCACCACTCGATATGGCAGCATTTCGCAGGCCAGAAGCTTGGCTATGCTGGCTGGCTGTTACTGCCACGGCCCGGGGGTCATTTGCTGGCAATTTCCTCTTGTGCTCAAACATCTCAGAAACAGACAACTCAACCGTAGCGCTGCACACCGAAGGGCTGTTGGTTGTTGTGTTTGATGAACACTGGGAGACCTCAAGAGCACTAGTCCGGAAAGTGACAGTGTCAGCATCGTCTGATGTTTGTGAATGTTGTGAACCACGCAATGGCTGGGCTACTGCTGCTGCTGAGGCGGGTCTGGTGGTGAGTCTGGTGAACCCAAGGGAGGCAGTGTTGCTGGTGGTACCCTGTCCTGCCGCGTTTGCCCACAGAGTGGGATGTTTGGATAGAATGTGGCGGCTCATGCTGGTGGTGGAGAGGTTGTTAATACTTTTCCCCCTGCTCAGGCGGGTCTTGCACACCTTGCAAATCGCCATGGTAACATCCTCAGTGCAGTCTTCAAAGAAAGCCCAGACTTTAACTGGCTGAGGACTCGGACCTCGTGCGTGATGTGCTGGTGCTGCTTAACCCACTGCTGGACGCTTGAGAGGTCATCCAAGTAATTATCTGGTCCTGTTCTTTTGGATCTGTGAGGGTTGTTGTCCTGGACAACATGGGCAGTATTGAGTGGGTTTTCTTGGGTGCTCCCCTGTGGCCTGTACGTGAACCGTCAGGGGAAACACCTCTTCCCTTGCCCCTCCCTCTTTCACCGGATTTCTTCCTCATTTCACTTATCCTTAAAGTACACGCTGACTGGCAGCAGTACAGTGGCAGTACAGAAATGCTATACAGTGGTGGGTGAGCGGTGTACCACTATTGTCAGCAGTGACACAGAGCACAATGCTATACAGTGGCGGGTGAGCGGTGTACTACTGTTCCCAGCAGACACAGAGTGGAAGTAAACACAATGCTATATAGTGTGGCTGAGCCGTGTACACAGAGTGGCATTAAACACAATGCTATATAGTCTGCTATATAGTCACCCCGAACAGGGTGATGTTCTGCAGAACCCGAACAGTGGCAAACACTGTTCGCCCAACACTACTGGGAGGGAACGCAGATTTTAGTACCTAAACACACGATACAACATGTTTTCCGGGGTCGGACTCTGAGGCACATACAGATGGTCCCGATCATCATCCTCATCATACAACTCTTCTCCTGAGTCTGACCCACCCACCACCTCTGCCACCCCAACATCCCCAGACACAGACCCCTCATCGTCCTCAACATTAACTTGGGATGCTGGCCTGAGCCAGACCTCCTCCTCCACATCAGGCCCCATCATCTCCTCAATGGCAGCCCTCATTAATCGCTCTGGCGACGGACTGATGGACACAACGTTCTCCTCCGGGGAGGGCTGCTGCTGACCACTGGCTGCTGGGGTGGATGTTATAGCTTGCGTGGGGCGTTGGCTGTTGCTGTTGTTGGGAGTGCTGCTCACAGCGGAGGTCTCTGGGGAACTCATGTTGAGCTCATATAGTGGTTGACGGTGAGTGGAGTATTACTGATCCCAGCAATATACACACTGACTGGCAGAGTACGCAATGCTATATAGTGTGGCTGAGCGGTGTACACAGAGTGGCAGTAAACACAATGCTATATAGTCTGGCTGAGCGAGCGGTGTACTACTGTTCCCAGCAGAATCAGAGTGGCAGTAAACAATGGTATATAGTCTGGCTGAGCGGTGTACATAGAGTGTCAGTAAACAATGGTATATAGTCTGGCTGAGCGAGCGGTGTACTACTGTTCCCAGCAGAATCAGAGTGGCAGTAAACAATGGTATATAGTCTGGCTGAGCGGTGTACATAGAGTGTCAGTAAACAATGGTATATAGTCTGGCTGAGCGAGCGGTGTACTACTGTTCCCAGCAGAATCAGAGTGGCAGTAAACAATGGTATATAGTCTGGCTGAGCGGTGTACACAGAGTGTCAGTAAACAATGGTATATAGTGTGGCTGAGTGGTGTACACAGAGTGTCAGTAAACAATGGTATATAGTCTGGCTGAGCGGTGTACACAGAGTGGCAGTAAACACAATGCTATATACTCTGGCTGAGCGAGCGGTGTACTACTGTTCCCAGCAGACACAGAACAGTAAACAGAATGCTATATAGTGTGGCTGAGCGAGCGGTGTACCACTATTCCCAGCAGACACAGAACAGTGAACAGAATGCTATATAGTGTGGCTGAGCGAGCGGTGTACCACTATTCCCAGCAGACACAGAACAGTAAACAGAATGCTATATAGTGTGGCTGAGCGAGCGGTGTACCACTATTCCAAGCAGACACAGAACAGTGAACAGAATGCTATATAGTGTGGCTGAGCGAGCGGTGTACCACTATTCCCAGCAGACACAGAGTGGCAGTAAACAGAATGCTATATAGTGTGGCTGAGCGAGGTACACAGAGTGGCAGTAAACAGAATGCTATATAGTGTGGCTGAGCGAGCGGTGTACCACTATTCCCAGCAGACACAGAACAGTGAACAGAATGCTATATAGTGTGGCTGAGCGAGCGGTGTACCACTATTCCCAGCAGACACAGAACAGTGAACAGAATGCTATATAGTGTGGATGAGCGAGCGGTGTACCACTATTCCCAGCAGACACAGAACAGTAAACAGAATGCTATATAGTGTGGCTGAGCGAGCGGTGTACCACTATTCCCAGCAGACACAGAACAGTGAACAGAATGCTATATAGTGTGGCTGAGCGAGCGGTGTACCACTATTCCCAGCAGACACAGAACAGTGAACAGAATGCTATATAGTGTGGCTGAGCGAGCGGTGTACTACTGTTCCCAGCAGACACAGAACAGTACACAGAATGCTATATAGTGTGGCTGAACGAGCGGTGTACTACTGTTCCCAGCAGACACAGAACAGTACACAGAATGCTATATAGTGTGGCTGAACGAGCGGTGTACCACTATTCCAAGCAGACACAGAACAGTGAACAGAATGCTATATAGTGTGGCTGAGCGAGCGGTGTACCACTATTCCCAGCAGACACAGAGTGGCAGTAAACAGAATGCTATATAGTGTGGCTGAGCGAGGTACACAGAGTGGCAGTAAACAGAATGCTATATAGTGTGGCTGTGCAAGCGGTGTACTACTATTCCCAGCAGACACAGAGTGGCAGTAAACAGAATGCTATATAGTGTGGCTGAGCGAGGTACACAGAGTGGCAGTAAACAGAATGCTGAGCGAGCGGTGTACTACTATTCCCAGCAGCGACACACAATGACTGGGGGGGACCCTGGCTAGCGTGGCTGGAGCGCGAACTACCCTGCCTGCCTACCCAAAGCTAAACCCACAGACAAATGGCGGAGATATGACGTGGTTCGGGTATTTATTTACCCGAACCACGTGACAGTTCGGCCAATCAGAGCGCGTTCGGGTCCGAACCACGTGACCCGTTCGGCCAATCACAGCGCTAGCCGAACGTTCGGGGAACGTTCGGCCATGCGCTCTTAGTTCGGCCATATGGCCGAACGGTTTGGCCGAGCACCGTCAGGTGTTCGGCCGAACTCGAACATCACCCGAACAGGGTGATGTTCTGCAGAACCCGAACAGTGGCGAACACTGTTCGCCCAACACTAGTCCACGTCACCATGGACTCCTGGAGCAGCCGCTTCGGGACAGGTACCTGTCCTTCACTGTCCACTGGGTCAGCTTGGTGGAAGGGGGTGAGGATGGGAGAGCAGCAGCGGGCACAGCAGCAGCAGCAGCAACACAGTGGGTGGTGCCACCCCGCAGGGTCAGGGGAACTGCAGCAGGTTCCTCCGATCCTCTGCCATCCTCCGGCACACCTGGCCAAACCCCCCGCCTCAGCAGCAGCGTGAAGGCCCACCACTGCCAAGCGCTGCTGCAGTTGTTCAGCCTTGGGAAGACCAAACTGACGACAACCCATGTGTTGGCCAAACTCCAGGAGCAGGAGAGGATTTGGCTGACCCCCAGAGGCCTCAGAGTCGGAGAGGTGGTGGCCGACAATGGGGCCAATCTGGTTGCCGCAATTGACAGGGGAAACCTGACCCACATCCCCTGTCTTGCCCACGTGCTGAACCTGGTGGTGCAGAAGTTCTTGCGCACCTACCAGGGGATGGGCGAACTGCTGGAAACGGCAAGGAATGTTGTGCGTCACTTCCGGCGCTCGGCTGCAGCCTGTGCGAGCCTGGAAGACGTGCAAAAGGAGCTGGAGCTGCCACGCCATCGGCTGATCATTGACATTCCAACTCGCTGGAACTCCACCCTGGCGATGTTGGAGCGTCTGGTTGAACAGAAGCACGCTGTCAACCAGTACCTTGCCCTGGCCACTGTGTCCGCCGCTCAGAAAAGGGACAAGACCAGCAACATCCCGTCCATCGTCCCCGATGACGACTGGAGGCACATGCAGCAGGTGTGCTTAGTGCTGGCTCCCTTTCTGCAGGCCACTAACATGGTGAGCAGGGACCATGCTATGGTCTGCGAGTGGGTGCCCCTGGTTTGTCTGCTGAACAGGGCCCTCGATGCTTTGCTGGAACAGGGAGCGGCAGCCTTGGACCAGCAGGAGCGGCATGCAGCTGCACAGTCCACCTCTGAGGGGGAGGAGGAGGAGGACTTGGTGGAGGTCCCTGACCTTGCTGCTGATGAGGGGGATCAGCACAGCGCAGCTGAGTTGGTGCGGGGGTGGAGAGAGGATGAGGCTGAGGAGGCAGAGGAGGAGGATGAGGACAGCACTGCCGTCGATGTGCCAGCACACGTGGCCCGCCTCTTCCCAATGGCAGCGCACATGCTGACGTGCCTGCGCAAGGACCCCAGGGTGATCCAGATGAAGCAGAGGGAGGACATCTGGATCAGCATGATGTTGGACCCGCGCCTCAAGGGGAAGTTGAGCCAGTTCCTGCCGCCTGCAGGAGGAGAGCCATAGCAACAAATAAGGAGCTTGCAGCAGGCCCTTGTTGAGCGCTTGGAGGAAGCCTTCCCCCAGCCTTCCACCCCTACTGTCCAGCCAGCACAGAGGCAACAGCAGGTGCCTGCATCCAGCAGCAAGCGCCCCACAGACCTGCTGTCTCTCAGCAACGAGCTCTACAGGACTGTAGAAGCTCCGGCAGCAGTGACTAGAGAGGAGGTGCATGCAGCAGCATCCTCCTCCGGTCACAGCCAGCGCCTGACCCGCATGGTGGCTGACTACATGGGGTCCTACAGCGGGCTTGACAGCGATGCCACTGTTGATCCCATGGAGTATTGGGTCAAGCGCCTGGAGATCTGGAGCGAGCTGGCGCAGTACGCCCTGGAAGTGCTGTCCTGTCCCCCTTCCAGCGTGCTGTCCGAGCGCTGCTTCAGTGCAGCTGGTTGCGTGGTCACCGAGAAACGCTCACGTCTGTCTCACAAGTCTGTGGACAGACTGACGTTTCTCAAGATGAACCAGGCGTGGGTGGAAGGCGAGTTCCTGGCCCCTGTTGTCGGCGAGAGGGGGACATGAACTGGCTGCCGGAAGAACCATCGTTAATGTGCCTTACCACCCTTTACCACCTCCTGGCTCCTGCTCACTAAGCCAGCCTGGTTCACTTTGACTATTACGTCGCCTGCAGCCACACATTTTACATCTACAGTGGGCTGCTGTGTACTGCCCTTCTGCTGTCTGTCTGTGTTTCCTACTGCCAAGGGTACACAGATTTACCTTCTGCTGCCACTCTGCCACCAGCTATTACGTCAAACAATAGCTGCCCCTGCTGCCTGTATTTACCTTTAAAAAAAAAAAAAAAAAAAAAAAAAGGTTTAATTTTTCTGAGGTGCCCGTGTTGAAAACTGTGTTGTCCCAGTTGTGTATTGGACACGATGTGGGCTGCACGACCGCTGTCTGGGACCTCCTGCTGTGTTTATTTATGCCCTGGTATCACCGCTAGCTACCAGGGCTATTATGTCACGCTGCCTGCCTGCTGCCACACTCACACTACTCCTCCATTCCTCCTGCTGCTGCTGCTGTCTGTCTGTGTTTCCCACTGCCAAGGGTACACAGATTTACCTTCTGCTGCCACTCTGCCACCAGCTATTACGTCAAACAATAGCTGCCCCTGCTGCCTGTATTTACCTTTAAAAAAAAAAAAAAAAAAGGTTTAATTTTTCTGAGGTGCCCGTGTTGAAAACTGTGTTGTCCCAGTTGTGTATTGGACACGATGTGGGCTGCACGACCGCTGTCTGGGACCTCCTGTTGTGTTTATTTACGCCCTGGTATCACCGCTAGGTACCAGGGCTATTATGTCACGCTGCCTGCCTCATTGACTGCCTGCTGCCACACACTCATCCTCCTCCTTCTGCTGCTGCTGCTGAATTTACCTCCTGCTGTCTGTGTGTTTCCACTGCCAGGGAGCACATACAATGGCGCTTCCAACATGCGTGCGCCACCAGCTATTTATTATGCTCAAAAATAGCTGCATTTCTTTAAAAAAAATAAATAAAAGAGAAATAAGTGAAGAAGAAGAAGACGATATAGAAGAAGAAGAAGATATAGAAAAAGAAGAAGGAGAAGGAGAAAAAGAAGAAGGAGAAGAAGAAGAAGATATAGAAAAAGAAGAAGACGAAATAGAAAAATAATAATAAGAAGAAGATATAGAAAAAGAAGATATAAGATATAGAAAAAGATATAGAAGAAGAAGATGAAGAAGAAGAAGATGAAGAAGAAGATGAAGAAGATGAAGAAGAAGATGAAGAAGAAGATGATGAAGAAGAAGAAGATGAAGAAGAAGAAAAAGATGAAGAAGATAAAGAAGATGAAGATGAAGAAGAAGAAGAAGATGATGAAGAAGAAGAAGATGATGAAGAAGAAGAAGAAGAAGATGAAGAAGAAGAAGATGAAGAAGAAGATGAAGAAGAAGAAGATGAAGAAGAAGAAGAAGATGAAGAAGAAGAAGATGATGAAGAAGAAGAAGAAGATGATGATGAAGAAGAAGAAGATGATGAAATAGAAGATGATGATGATGATGAAGAAGAAGAAGAAGAAGAAGACGATATAGAAGAAGAAGAAGATATAGAAGAAGAAGAAGATATAGAAGAAGAAGATATAGAAGAAGAAGAAGATGAAGAAGAAGAAGAAGAAGAAGATATAGAAGAAGAAGATATAGAAGAAGAAGAAGAAGAAGAAGATATAGAAGAAGAAGATATAGAAGAAGAAGAAGAAGAAGAAGATATAGAAGATGAAGAAGAAGAAGAAGAAGAAGTATATACACTGTACTGAACAGAATTTTGGACACAACTTCTCTTTCCACCTTTTTTTTTTTTTAAAGGAACATCCCCACATAATCACTTGCTGTTGTTACTTGGAAAAAAAGATGTTTCTTGCATCATTCACCCTCAAAACAAGTGTTGGAAGCTATTTAAGGCCAATTCGAATAGTCAGCTCGAATAATGAGCTCGAATACCGACTCGAATAGTGAGCTCGAAGTCCGAGGTCGAATCGAATAGTAAAAAAAATTCGACTCGAATATTCGACCGAATGCAAATAATTTACTATTCGAATTCGACCAAACTCGAATAATAAAAAGGGGTATCCGACCACCACTGGAGAGAACATGGGAGCAGTGGTGCTCGGATACCCCTTTTTATTATTCGAGTTTGGTCGAATTCGAATAGTAAATTATTTGCATTCGGTCGAATATTCGAGTTGAATTTTTTTTACTATTCGATTCGACCTCGGACTTCGAGCTCACTATTCGAGTCGGAATTCGAGCTCATTATTCGAGCTGACTATTCGAATTGGCCTTAAATAGCTTCCAACACTTGTTTTGAGGGTGAATGATGCAAGAAACATCTTTTTTTCCAAGTAACAACAGCAAGTGATTATGTGGGGATGTTCCTTAAAAAAAAAAAAAAAAGGTGGAAAGAGAAGTTGTGTCCAAAATTCTGTTCAGTACAGTGTATATACTTCTTCTTCTTCTTCATCTTCTATATCTTCTTCTTCTTCTATATCTTCTTCTTCTATATCTTCTTCTTCTTCTTCTTCTTCTTCTTCTTCTTCTTCATCTTCTTCATCTTCTTCTTCTTCTTCTTCTTCTTCTTCTTCTTCTTCATCTTCTTCATCTTCATCTTCTTCATCTTCTTCTTCATCTTCTTCATCTTCTTCTTCTTCATCTTCTTCTTCTTCATCATCTTCTTCTTCTTCTTCATCTTCTTCATCTTCTTCATCTTCTTCTTCATCTTCTTCTTCTTCTATATCTTTTTCTATATCTTATTAAAGTTGGGCCGAACGGTTCGCCTGCGAACGGTTCCATGCGAACTTCCGTGGTTCGCGTTCGCGTCCCGCAGGCGCACCTTTGCGGAAGTTCGGTTCGCCCCATAATGCACATGGAGGGTCAACTTTGACCCTCTACATCACAGTCAGCAGGCCCAGTGTAGCCAATTAGGCTACACTAGCCCCTGGAGCCCCACCCCCCTTATATAAGGCAGGCAGCGGCGGCCATTACGGTCACTCGTGTGCCTGCGTTAGTGAGAGTAGGGCGAGCTGCTGCAGACTGTCTCTCATAGGGAAAGATTAGTTAGGCTTAGCTTGTTCCTGGCTGCATACCTGTTCTGTTCAGTGAGCCCTAGGGATGCTCATTCGGATTCCGCGGAAATGCAATTTCCGAAATTCCGATCGGAAATTGCATTTCCGTATCGGAATGCGGAAATCGGTAATGCTAGTGCCGTAGGCGGATTTCCGCCGGAAATCACGGAAATTTCCGCCGGAAATCGCGGAAAATCCACCCGACTTTAACATCGATTTTCTCAAAAACTATAAGGTCTTTTTGAAAACTTTTTTTTGCATCTTGTTCACAAGATTTGGTTTAATAAACGCTGAAAATTTGGTGTTTCTAGGACTTAAGGGGGCTTTTCTATTAACCACTAAAGTCGGCGGTTTTTTACTGTAATGTAAAATGCAGAAAATCTGCATCTGCCTATTTTCTGCATTTTACATTACAGTAAAAATCCGCCGACTTTAGCAGTTAATAGCAAAGCCCCCGTAAGTCCTAGAAACACCAAATTTTCAGGGTTTATTAAACAGAACCTTCTGAGCAAGATGCAAAAAAAAGTTTTTAAAAAGACCTTATAGTTTTTGAGAAAATTGATGTTAAAGTCGGGCGGAATTTCCGCGATTTCCGGCGGAAATTCCGCCTTGGAATGCGGAAATTGGTAGCGGAAAGCGGAATCGGTAATCGGTACATGACGGAATGCGGAATTACCGCGGAATCGGAATTTGGCATTCCGACCATCCCTAGTGAGCCCACCATACCTGTTCTGTTCAGTGAGCCCACTGCATACCTGTTCAGTGAACCTGCCACTGCATACCTGTTCTGTGAACCCACCACTGCATACCTGTACTGTGAACCCACCACTGCATACCTGTTCAGTGAACCCTTCACTGCATACCTGTTCAGTGAACCCACCACTGCATACCTGTTCAGTGAACTTGCCACTGCATACCTGTTCTGTGAACCCACCACTGCATACCTGTTCTGTGAACCCACCACTGCATACCTGTTCAGTGAACCCACCACTGCATACCTGTTGTGTTCAGTGAACCGGCCACTGCATACCTGTTCTGTTCAGTGGACCCGCCACTGTATACCTGTTCAGTGAACCCGCCACTGCATACCTGTTGTGTTCAGTGAACCTGCCACTGCATACCTGTTCTGTGAACCCGCCACTGTATACCTGTTCTGTTCAGTGAACCCGCCACTGTATACCTGTTCAGTGAACCCGCCACTGCATACCTGTTGTGTTCAGTGAACCCGCCACTGTATACCTGTTCTGTTCAGTGAACCCGCCACTGTATACCTGTTCAGTGAACCCGCCACTGCATACCTGTTGTGTTCAGTGTACCCGCCACTGTATACCTGTTCTGTTCAGTGAACCCGCCACTGTATACCTGTTGTGTTCAGTGAACCCGCCACTGTATACCTGTACTGTTCAGTGAACCCGCCACTGCATACCTGTTCTGTTCAGTGAACTTGCCACTGTATACCTGTTCTGTTCAGTGGACCCGCCACTGTATACCTGTTCAGTGAACCCGCCACTGCATACCTGTTGTGTTCAGTGAACCTGCCACTGCATACCTGTTCTGTGAACCCGCCACTGCATACCTGTTCTGTTCAGTGGACCCGCCACTGTATACCTGTTCTGTTCAGTGAACCCGCCACTGTATACCTGTTCAGTGAACCCGCCACTGCATACCTGTTGTGTTCAGTGAACCCGCCACTGTATACCTGTTCTGTTCAGTGAACCCGCCACTGTATACCTGTTCAGTGAACCCGCCACTGCATACCTGTTGTGTTCAGTGCACCCGCCACTGTATACCTGTTCTGTTCAGTGAACCGGCCACTGCATACCTGTTGTGTTTAGTGAACCCGCCACTGTATACCTGTACTGTTCAGTGAACCTGCCACTGCATACCTGTTCTGTTCAGTGGACCCGCCACTGTATACCTGTTCTGTTCAGTGAACCCGCCACTGTATACCTGTTCAGAGAACCCGCCACTGCATACCTGTTGTGTTCAGTGAACCCGCCACTGTATACCTGTTCTGTTCAGTGAACCCGCCACTGTATACCTGTTCAGTGAACCCGCCACTGCATACCTGTTGTGTTCAGTGAACCCGCCACTGTATACCTGTTCTGTTCAGTGAACCCGCCACTGCATACCTGTTCTGTTCAGTGAACCTGCCACTGTATACCTGTTCTGTTCAGTGAACCCACCACTGTATACCTGTTCAGTGAACCCGCCACTGCATACCTGTTGTGTTCAGTGAACCCGCCACTGTATACCTGTTCTGTTCAGTGAACCCGCCACTGAATACCTGTTGTGTTCAGTGAACCCGCCACTGTATACCTGTACTGTTCAGTGAACCCGCCACTGCATACCTGTTCTGTTCAGTGAACCTGCCACTGTATACCTGTTCAGTGAACCCGCCACTGCATACCTGTTGTGTTCAGTGAACCCGCCACTGTATACCTGTTCTGTTCAGTGAACCCGCCACTGTATACCTGTTCAGTGAACCCGCCACTGCATACCTGTTGTGTTCAGTGAACCCGCCACTGTATACCTGTTCTGTTCAGTGAACCCGCCACTGCATACCTGTTGTGTTCAGTGAACCCGCCACTGTATACCTGTACTGTTCAGTGAACCCGCCACTGCATACCTGTTCTGTTCAGTGAACCTGCCACTGTATACCTGTTCTGTTCAGTGGACCCGCCACTGTATACCTGTTCAGTGAACCCGCCACTGCATACCTGTTGTGTTCAGTGAACCTGCCACTGCATACCTGTTCTGTGAACCCGCCACTGCATACCTGTTCTGTTCAGTGGACCCGCCACTGTATACCTGTTCAGTGGACCCGCCACTGTATACCTGTTCTGTTCAGTGAACCCGCCACTGTATACCTGTTCAGTGAACCCGCCACTGCATACCTGTTGTGTTCAGTGAACCCGCCACTGTATACCTGTTCTGTTCAGTGAACCCACCACTGTATACCTGTTCAGTGAACCCGCCACTGCATACCTGTTGTGTTCAGTGAACCCGCCACTGTATACCTGTTCAGTGAACCCGCCACTGCATACCTGTTGTGTTCAGTGAACCCGCCACTGTATACCTGTACTGTTCAGTGAACCTGCCACTGCATACCTGTTCTGTTCAGTGGACCTGCCACTGTATACCTGTTCTGTTCAGTGAACCCGCCACTGTATACCTGTTCAGAGAACCCGCCACTGCATACCTGTTGTGTTCAGTGAACCCGCCACTGTATACCTGTTCTGTTCAGTGAACCCGCCACTGTATACCTGTTCAGTGAACCCGCCACTGCATACCTGTTGTGTTCAGTGAACCCGCCACTGTATACCTGTTCTGTTCAGTGAACCCGCCACTGAATACCTGTTGTGTTCAGTGAACCCGCCACTGTATACCTGTACTGTTCAGTGAACCCGCCACTGCATACCTGTTCTGTTCAGTGAACCTGCCACTGTATACCTGTTCTGTTCAGTGAACCCGCCACTGTATACCTGTTCTGTTCAGTGAACCCACCACTGTATACCTGTTCTGTTCAGTGAACCCGCCACTGTATACCTGTTCAGTGAACCCGCCACTGCATACCTGTTGTGTTCAGTGAACCCGCCACTGCATACCTGTTGTGTTCAGTGAACCTCCCACTGCATACCTGTTCTGTGAACCCGCCACTGTATACCTGTTCTGTTCAGTGTACCCGCCACTGTATACCTGTTCTGTTCAGTGAACCCGCCACTGTATACCTGTTTTGTTCAGTGAACCCGCCACTGTATACCTGTTCTGTTCAGTGAACCCGCCACTGCATACCTGTTGTGTTCAGTGAACCCGCCACTGTATACCTGTTCAGTGAACCCGCCACTGCATACCTGTTGTGTTCAGTGAACCCGCCACTGCATACCTGTTGTGTTCAGTGAACCTGCCACTGCATACCTGTTCTGTAAACCCGCCACTGTATACCTGTTCTGTTTAGTGAACCCGCCACTGTATACCTGTTCTGTTCAGTGAACCCGCCACTGTATACCTGTTCTGTTCAGTGGACCCGCCACTGTATACCTGTTCTGTTCAGTGAACCCGCCACTGCATACCTGTTGTGTTCAGTGAACCCGCCACTGCATACCTGTTCTGTTCAGTGAACCTGCCACTGCATACCTGTTCTGTTAACCCGTCACTGTATACCTGTTCTGTTCAGTGAACCCACCGCATCAGTGCGCATACCTGTGCAGTTAAGTGAACCCACCTACCTACGTGAGTGCACGCAGTGTGATATACCACTCCGTGCATACCCGATATGGACAAAACAGGTAGAGGAAGAGGTAGTGCCAGAGCCAGAGGAAGGCCACCCGGCAGGTCTGCGCGAGGTCATGTAAATGTAATTTCGTGTGGATTTGGCCCACAGTACAGTGCTCGGAAGAAGGCACGTCCCATCACCTCCCAAGATTGTCAGGACGTGGTTGAGTATTTAGCGACACAGAACACCTCATCTTGCTCAGCCACCAGCGCTACTACTAGCACCACTTCCGCTGCATTTGACACTTCGCAAGAATTATTTAGTGTTGAAATCACTGATGCACAGCCATTGTTGTTACAGCCAGATGAATTTTCACCAGCTCATATGTCTGAGTTACGCGGCAACACTATGGATGTAACGTGTAAGGAGGATGAAGGACCTACTGATGGTGCATGTTTGGATTTGTCTGAGGCAAGCGAAGCTGGGCAGGATGATTACGATGATGACGATGATAGGGATCCTCTGTATGTTCCCAATAGAGGAGATGAAGAGGGGGATAGTTCAGAGGGGGAGTCAGAGAGTAGTAGGAGGAGAGAAGTTGCTGAAAGAAGCTGGGGCAGCTCTTCGTCAGAAACAGCTGGTGGCAGTGTCCGGCACCATGTATCGCCACCTATGTACAGCCAGCCAACTTGCCCTTCAGCATCAGCTGCTGAGGTCCCCATAGTGCCCACATCCCAGGGTGGCTCAGCGGTGTGGAGATTTTTTAATGTGTGTGCCTCAGATCGGACCAAAGCCATCTGTTCGCTCTGCCAACAAAAATTGAGCCGTGGAAAGGTCAACACTCACGTAGGGACAAGTGCCTTACGAAGGCACCTGGAGAAAAGGCACAAACAGCAATGTGATGGCCACCTGAGCAAAAGCAGCAGCAGCACACAAAAGAAAAGTCACCCTCCTTCTCCTCTTCCTCCTTCAGGTGCATCATCTGCTTCTGCCGCTTTCTCCCTTCCACCTTCACAGGCACCCTCCTCCACTCCGCCTCTGCCCTTGAGCGCTTCCTGCTCCTCTGCCCACCAGGGCCGGCCCGCCCATGAGGCGGGGTGAAACTTTTGCCTCAGGCGGCACTTCTGGAGGGGCGGCACCCGCCCGTCTGTGTGTGTGGGGGGCCGCCCGAGCTGGAGGGGATAGCGGGCAGGAAGGGGGTATTGGGCCTAGCGGCGGGGAGGGGGGTCGGACCCCCCCCTCCCTCGCCTGGGTCCCCCGTCCTCCGCTCCCCTCCAGCTTTAAAAGTGAGGTCGCTGGCTGCAGCTATATTGTAAGAGGCAACGGGCGGGGAGGACTCACCTCTTCCTCGTTCCAGCCCGAGCCTGCGCTCCACTGACATCACTTCCTGCTACGCCGCAGGAAGTGACGTCAGTGGAGCGCAGGCTCGGGCTGGAATGAGGAAGAGGTGAGTGATCCCCGCCCGTTGCCTCTTACAATATAGCTGCAGCCAGCGACCTCACTTTTAAAGCTGGAGGGGAGCGGAGGACGGGGGACCCAGGCGAGGGAGGGGGGGGTCCGACCCCCCTCCCCGCCGCTAGGCCCAATACCCCCTTCCTGCCCGCTATCCCCTCCAGCTCGGGCGGCCCCCCACACACACACGGCTTGGGGGGGGGAGGGGCGGCGATTTTTTTTTAATTTTGCCTCAGGCGGCAAAAAGTCTAGGGCCGGGCCTGCTGCCCACAGCAGCAGTCAGGTGTCCGTGAAGGAAATGTTTGAGCGGAAGAAGCCAATTTCGGCCAGTCACCCCCTTGCCCGGCGTCTGACAGCTGGCGTAGCGGAACTGTTAGCTCGCCAGCTGTTACCATACCGGCTGGTGGACTCTGAGGCCTTCCGTAAATTTGTGGCCATCGGAACACCGCAGTGGAAGATGCCAGGCCGCACTTATTTTTCGAGAAAGGCCATACCCCAACTGCACCGTGAAGTTGAGAGGCAAGTGGTGCAGTGGCGTACCTACCGTCGAGCGGCAGGGGCGGCCCGCACCGGGTGTCTTCACAGTAGGGGGTGACACCCGGAGTCCTGTGTTGCCGTCCCTGCCGCTGCCCTGTGTTGCAAAATTTTACACCCCCCCGCCGCCGCCCGCTGCCCCCCCGCGGCCGTCCCCTCTGACACCCCCCTCCGCCGTACTCGCTGACACCCGCACACTCGCACAGCCGTCCGCGCTGCCAGGCAGGAGCAGCCCAGCCCAGCTTCAGACCCCCGACCAGCCGGCGACCACTATGCGGGCGCTAGGACCTAGCGGACACCGCACTGTTATGCGGAAGTGACATCACTTCCGCATATACAGCGTGGTGTACACCGAGATCGGTGCGCCCGCTCTAACTGGTCGCCGGCTGATACTGAGGTCTGAAGTTGGGCTGCTGGTGAGTTAAGGGCACCGGGGGTCCCTGCCGCTATCTAACCTGGGGTCCCTGCCGCTATCTAACCTGGGGTCCCTGCCGCTATCTAACCTGGGGGTCACTATCTAACCTGGGGGGGTCCCTGTCACTGTCTAACCTGGGGCCCCTGTCACTAACCTGGGGGTCACTATCTAACCTGGGGGGGGTCCCTGTCGCTGTCTAACCTGGGGGGTCCCTGTCGCTATCTAACCTGGGGGGTCCCTGTCGCTATCTAACCTGGGGGTCATTATCTAACCTGGGGGGGTCCCTGTCACTGTCTAACCTGGGGGGTCCCTCCCTGTCACTATCTAACCTGGGGGTCACTATCTAACCAGGGGTCGCTGTCACTATCTAACCTGGGGGTCACTATCTAACCAGGGGTCGCTGTCACTATCTAACCTGGGGGGCACCTGTCGCTATCTAACCAGGGGGGTCGCTGTCACTATCTAACCTGGGGGGTCGCTGTCACTATCTAACCTGGGGGGTCGCTGTCACTATCTAACCTGGGGGGTCGCTGTCACTATCTAACCTGGGGGGTCGCTGTCACTATCTAACCTGGGGGTCGCTGTCACTATCTAACCTGGGGGGTCGCTGTCACTATCTAACCTGGGGGGTCGCTGTCACTATCTAACCTGGGGGGTCGCTATCTAACCTGGGGTGTCCCTGTCGCTATCTAACCTGGGGGGTCCCTGTCGCTATCTAACCTGGGGGGTCCCTGTCGCTATCTAACCTGGGGGGTCCCTGTCGCTATCTAACCTGGGGGGTCCCTGTCGCTATCTAACCTGGGGGGTCCCTGTCGCTATCTAACCTGGGGGGTCCCTGTCGCTATCTAACCTGGGGGGTCCCTGTCGCTATCTAACCTGGGGGGTCCCTGTCGCTATCTAACCTGGGTGTCACTATCTAACCTGGGGGGGTCACTATCTAACCTGGGGGGGGTCACTGTCTAACCTGGGGGGTCCCTGTCACTATCTCACCTGGGGGTCGCTGTCACTATCTAACCTGGGGGTCGCTGTCACTATCTAACCTGGGGGGTCGCTGTCACTATCTAACCTGGGGGATCCCTGTCGCTATCTAACCTGGGGGGCACTATCTAACCTGGGGGGTCCCTGTCGCTATCTAACCTGGGGGTCGCTGTCACTATCTAACCTGGGGGGTTGCTGTCGCTATCTAACCTGGGGGGTTGCTGTCGCTATCTAACCTGGGGGGTTGCTGTCGCTATCTAACCTGGGGGGTCGCTGTCGCTATCTAACCTGGGGTCACTATCTAACCTGGGGGTCGCTGTCACTATCTAACCTGGGGGTCGCTGTCACTATCTAACCTGGGGGTCGCTGTCACTATCTAACCTGGGGGTCACTATCTAACTGGGGGTCCCTGTCACTATCTAACCTGGGGGTCGCTGTCACTATCTAACCTAGGGGTCACTATCTAACCGGGGGTCCCTGTCACTATCTAACCTGGGGGTCGCTGTCACCATCTAACCTGGGGGGGTCGCTGTCACCATCTAACCTGGGGGATCCCTGTCTCTATCTAACCTGGGGGTCGCTGTCACTATCTAACCTGGGGGTCGCTGTCACTATCTAACCTGGGGGTCGCTGTCACTATCTAACCTGGGGGTCGCTGTCACTATCTAACCTGGGGGGTCGCTGTCACTATCTAACCTGGGGGGTCGCTGTCACTATCTAACCTGGAGGGTCCCGATCTAACCGGAGGTCCCTGTCACTATCTAACCTGGGGGGTCCCTGTCGCTATCTAACCTGGGGGGCACCTGTCGCTATCTAACCTAGGGAGTCCCTGTCTCTATCTAACCTGGGGGGTCCCTGTCACTATCTAACCTGGGGGGTCCCTGTCACTATCTAACCTGGGGGGTCGCTGTCACTATCTAACCTGGGGGTCACTATCTAACCGGGGGTCCCTGTCACTATCTAACCTGGGGGTCGCTAGTCACTAACTGAACTGGGAGCTCCTGTGACTACCTGAACTGGGGGGGCTCCTGTCACTACCTAAACTGGGGGGGCACCTGTCACTACATACACTGGGGGCTCCTGTCACTACCTAAACTGGGGGTACCTGTCACTAACTGAACTGGGGGGCTCCAGTCACTAATTGAGCTGGGGGGCTCCTGTAACTACCTAAACTGGGGGGCTCCTGTCACTACCTAAACTGGGGGGCTCCTGTCACTACCTAAACTGGGGGGCTCCTGTCACTACCTAAACTGGAGGGCTCCTGGCACTACCTAAACTAGGTGGCACCTCTCACTACCTAAACTATCTAGGCCAGCCAGCCCAACATAACCAACAGCCAACCTGCCCAGAATAACTGGCAAAAAGGCCACAGCATCACCACCAGTCAGGCTAGCATTTACTTCAACCAGCCAGCCCAGCCACAGCATCACCGCCAGCCAGCCCAGCCACAGCATCACCGCCAGCCAGCCCACCCAGCCACAGCATCACCGCCAGCCAGGCCACAGCATCACTGCCAGGCCTTTCAGCCCACACATCATCCCCAATCCAGCCAAAAACAGTATTGCCAGGCACAGCAGCCAGTAGAGGAGAATTCAGAAGCCAGGTGAGAGGTGTCTACCATATTAAGGGTGCATTCTTCCCATTTATGTGAAATGCTGTCTATTTATGTGCCTCATGACTGCTGAATTTGTCTTGTTGAGGGACTCATGGTTACTGGATTTGTCTTGTTGGTGGCCTCATGATTGCTGAATTTGTCTTGTTGGGGGCCTCATGATTTGTTGGGGGCCTCAAGATTGCTGAATTTGTCTTGTTGGTGGCCTCATGATTGCTGAATTTGTCTTGTTGGTGGCCTCATGATTGCTGAATTTGACTTGTTGGGGGCCTCAAGATTGCTGAATTTGTCTTGTTAGGGGCCTCATGATTGCTAACTGCGAGACTATGGGAAAAGCTGAATCATCATCATATGAGACAATAGCATTAAACCTACTTTTTTTTAGCTTTTTAAAACAGAAAATAAAACTGGGGGGTTCTAAAAAAAAAAAATACATTTTTCAGGAGTAGGATGGGTGAAATTGTTTATCTTCACAGTTTATTTTCAATTTGGATTTTCCATAATGTTCATGTATGAGTTCAAATGTTTGTATTTAGTTTAAATTGCTGTTGGCACTTTGCGATAGATAAGTGACTTTTCGCCACCACTGTCCAAATCTAATGTCCCACCATTGCTAAGTTCATGTAAACTTGTCTCCACCCGTGACCACACCCACATTTTGGTCTATGACCACACACATTTTGCGCGCAACGTAGCCCCAATTACGGGGGGGGGGGGGGGGGTGACTGTGGATGATCAGCACCGGGTGCCAAATACCCTAGGTACGCCACTGAAGTGGTGTCATCTCTTGCGAAGAGCGTTGGGTCAAGGGTACACCTGACCACGGATGCCTGGTCTGCCAAGCACGGGCAGGGCCGCTACATTACAGTAGTAGTACACAGCCCATTGGGTCAACCTGGTGGTGAACGATAGCAAGCAGGGCGCAGCGGACCAAATTGTGACACCTCCACAGCTTGCAGGCAGGCCTCCTGCCACCTCCTCTCCTCCTGCTACATGCTCTTCGCTGTCCTCCTCCTCCTTGGCTGAGTGGCAGTTCTCCTCTCCAGCTACACAGCCCCAGCTCCGCAGGGCCTATGCTGCATGCCAGGTACGACGGTGCAGGGCCGGGACAAGGTCAGACACCAACAGAGGCTGAGCTGCCCAAGTGCGCCCCCCCCCCCCCAAAAAAAAAAAAAAAAAAAACTTGTGAAGTTTGACTTGAGACACCCCCCATCACTGTGATGGTAAGTTAGATGTAAAAGTCACAACAGAGTCTAACAACATCTAATTCTGGATATCCTGCTACTGTAACATCATCATTTCACTAATGCCAAGCATTGCTTCATACATAAGAGTCCCAGAAATGCAGTTAAGAGATCCTGTAGTGACACATAGCATAATGCAGTGAAGAGGCCCAATAGTGACCTATAGCAGAATGCAGTAAAGAGGTCCTGTAGTGACATATAGCAGAATGCAGCAAAGAGGCCCTGTAGTGACATATAGCAGAATGCAGTAATGAGGTCCTGTAGTGACATATAGCAGAATGCAGTAAAGACACCCTGTAGTGACATAAAGCAGAATGCAGTAAAGAGGCCCTGAAGTGACATATAGTAGAATGCAGTAAAGAGGCCCTGTAGTGACATATAGTAGAATGCAGTAAAGAGGCCCTGTAGTGACATATAGTAGAATGCAATAAACAGGCCCTGTAGTGACATATAGTAGAATGCAGTAATGAGGTCCTGTAGTAACATATAGCAGGATGCAGTAAAGAGGCCCTGTAGTGAAATATAGCAGGATGCAGAAAAGAGGCCCAGTAGTGACATATAGCAGAATGCAGTAATGAGGTCCTGTAGTGACATATAGCAGAATGCAGTAAAGAGGCCCTGTAGTGACATATAGCAGGATGCAGTAAAGAGGCCCTGTAGTGACATATAGCAGGATGCAGTAAAGAGGCCCTGTAGTGACATATAGCAGGATGCAGTAAAGAGGCCCAGTAGTGACATATAGTAGAATGCAGTAAAGAGGCCCTGTAGTGACATAAAGCACGAAAAGTGGGAAGGAGTGAGGAGCACGCAGCGGCGAAGACTGGGGGAGGGGGGCCGCGCCGAAAAAATGGGCGTGGCCATGACATTGTATGGGCGGAGCTAACGTAATGATGTAACAGCGAGGCATAAGAAAGCAGTGTTTACGCCATGATGTGGACAAACAAGACTTTGTATCATGGGTGTGCAGAAACTGTGTGATGCTAATAGTATACCGTAACCACAAAGCAGCAAACATAGCCATCTATGACCATTAAATAATAAATGCAGTAACAGTTACCCCGGACACCAGAAAATAAACGCAATAGGCAACATGTCAGTATAAAATAAATGCAATGCGGGCAAACATGTCAGTACAAAATAAACGCAATGCGGGCAACATGTCAGTACAAAATAAACGCACTGCGGGCAAACATTTCACCAGAAAAGAAACGCACTGCGGCCAAACATTTCACCAGAAAAGAAACGCACTGCGGGCAAACATTTCACCAGAAAAGAAACGCACTGCGGCCAAACATTTCACCAGAAAAGAAACGCAATGCGGGCAAACATTTCGCCAGAAAAGAAACGCACTGCGGGCAAACATTTCACCAGAAAAGAAACGCACTGCGGCCAAACATTTCACCAGAAAAGAAACGCAATGCGGCAAACATTTCGCCAGAAAAGAAACGCACTGCGGGCAAACATTTCGCCAGAAAAGAAACAATGCGGGCAAACATTTCACCTGGAAAAGAAACAATGCGGGCAAACATTTCACCTGGAAAAGAAACAATGCGGGCAAACATTTCACCTGGAAAAGAAACAATGCGGGCAAACATTTCACCTGGAAAAGAAACAATGCGGGCAAACATTTCACCTGGAAAAGAAACAATGCGGGCAAACATTTCACCTGGAAAAGAAACAATGCGGGCAAACATTTCACCTGGAAAAGAAACAATGCGGGCAAACATTTCACCTGGAAAAGAAAGCATTTACTCACCTGGCAGAAGTGTCCGGCCTCTGGCGCGCTGCTCCGTCCCGGGACCGTCTTCCTCCTACTGCTCTTCTCTCCCGCGCTGACAGGGCTACGGCAAGATGGCGCCCGAAGCCCTGTACTAGTGACACAAATAGGTCTCCAGTACAGGGCTTCGGCAGCCATCTTGCCGTAGCCCTGCTCGCCTGCCGGTGTCGGAAACAGACACCGGAAGAGGAGGCTGGAGCGGGGCTGCGGGCAATGAACTGGCACGGCGTCTATAGACGCCGCTGCCAGTTCATTGAGGAGAGAGTGGCCAGAGTCCCGAGGCCGGGACGTCCCGCTGCTGAAAGCGGGACGTTTCCCGGGACCTCATTAAGCCTGGGACAGCGGACCCCGAATCCGGGACGTGTCCCGGGCAATCCGGGACGTCTGGTCACTCTACCTAAAGTGACATATAGTAGAATGGAGTAAAGAGGCCCTGTAGTGACATATAGCAGAATGCAGTAAAGAGGCCCAGTAGTGACATATAGTAGAATGCAGTAAAGACACCCTGTAGTGAAATATAGCAGAATGCAGTAAAGAGGCCCTGTAGTGACATATAGCAGTATGCAGTAAAGAGGCCCTGTACTAGTGACATATAGCAGAATGCAGTAAAGAGGCCCAGTAGTGACATATAGTAGAATGCAGTAAAGAGGCCCTGTAGTGACATAAAGCAGAATGCAGTAAAGAGGCCCTGTAGTGACATATAGCAGAGTGCAGAAAAGAGGCCCTGCCTGTAGTGACATATAGCAGAGTGCAGAAAAGAGGCCCTGTAGTGACATAAAGCAGAATGCAGTAAAGAGGCCCTACTTACATTATTGATGATGGCTTCCGGCAGTGCTCATCACTACCGCGCATCCCTAGGCTCTCTATTCCTGACGTGATGTCCGCACCTTGTCTCCGCATCTTGTGCCTCCTGGTACTCGATGCTTCCGGTCTCCTGCGCCCCCGCACGCCGGCTCTCTGTCCCTGCTGTCAGACTTTAGATCAGCGGCAAGAGGAGAGACAGACAGGGCACACACTTCCCGCTGGTGCGCTTCAAACGCAGGAAGTGGCTATGACATCACTTCCACATGTGACGCGACGGGTGGATTATTTGCGTACTTGTCTCTCCTCTTGCCGCTAATCTAAAATTTGATGGCAGGGTTCAGGCAGAGAGCGGCGGGCGGGGGCGCAGGAGACCGAAAGCATTGGGCATGGGAGGGTGGCACAAGATGCGGAGAACAGCATGGCCCCCATGGAAAGGAAGGGGGGGCGCGGGGGACCGGAGGCATAGAGGAACAAGCGGCACAAGATGCGAAGGTGGCGGGTAGCATTGGGGCAGGCATGCCCCCCTCTAGATCCGCCACTGCTGCCCGCCTGCCTGAAGTGGAGAGAGTAGCGCTGCCTGGAGGTGGCGTCATCATCACCATGGCAATAGGCGCAGCACGAGTGACAGTCCGCTTTGCAACACTCTGACAGCTTAAAAAGATTATAACGTTTCCGGCGGCGGCTGGAGGGGGGCGGTACTGGCCATCACTACGGCAACGCAAACGGAGGCAGAATTAGTAGCGAAACGGGCGCCGGTCAGACACAGCTAACCAATAATGCGCCCATCAATCAGCTCACTGACCACCGCCCCGAGGCTGTAGCCTTGCCAGCCTATGTGTCGGCCCGGCTCTGCGACAGTGTCACGCCATCTTAGACATGTCTTGTCTCAAAGCGGAGAGTCACACTGGAGCAGCTCTCCTGGCTGCTCCTAAGAAACAGGTGGATGAGTGGCTGACCCCGCACCACCTGGAGATAGGCAACGTGGTGTGCGACAACGGCAGCAATCTGCTTGCCGCTTTGCATATGGGGAAGCTGACACACATACCCTGCATGGCACATGTCATGAATCTAGTTGTTCAAAGATTTGTGGCAAAGTACCCTGGCTTAGCGGATGTCCTGAAGCAGGCCAGGAAGTTATTTGGGCATTTGAGGCGGTCTTACACAGCCATGGCACGCTTTGCGGAAATTCAGCGGAAAAACAACATGCCGGTGAGACGCCTCATTTGCGATAGCCCGACTCGCTGGAATTCGACCCTGCTCATGTTCTCCCGCCTGCTAGAACAGAAGAAAGCCGTCACCCAGTACCTCTACAACTACAGAAGAATGAAACAGTCTGGGAAGATGGGGATGTTCTGGCCCGACAACTGGACACTGATGAAAAATGCATGCAGGCTCATGCGGCCGTTTGAGGAGGTGACCAACCTGGTGAGCCGCAGTGAGGGCACCATCAGCGACTTAATTCCCTACGCTTACTTCTTGGAGCGTGCTGTGCATAGAGTGGCGGATGAAGCTGCGAATGAGCGTGACCAGGAACCGTTACGGCAGGAACAGGCATGGGACCAGTTTTCATCAGACCCAGCTGTTTCCTCAACACCTGCGGCAGCACAGAGGGGGAGGAGGAGGAAGAAGAGAAGTCGTGTGCAGAAGACGAGTCAGACTCAGAGGATGATGAGCAAGGTGTTTCTTTGGGGGGGGGAGGAGGAGGAGGGGACGGCGGCAGGAGAACACCCGCAGCAGGCGTCGCAGGGGGCTTGTGCTGCTCAACCTTCCCGTGGTATTGTTCGCGGCTGGGGGGAGGAGGTTGACTTACGTGACGTCACTGAGGAAGAGCAAGAGGAGATGGAGGGTACTGGATCCGACTTTGTGCAGATGTCGTCTTTTATGCTGTCCTGCCTGTTGAGGGACCCCCGTATAAAAAACCTCAAGGGGAATGAGCTGTACTGGGTGGCCACACTACTAGACCCTCGGTACAGGCACAAAGTGGCAGACCTGTTACCAACTCACCTGAAGGTGGAAAGGATGCAGCACATGCAGAACCAGCTGTCAACTATGCTTTACAATGCCTTTAAGGGTGATGTGACAGCACAACACCAGCAAGGTACCACTGCCACTAATTCTCCTCCGGTGTCCACGCAGTCAAAGACAGGACGCTCCAGCGATCTCATGGTGATGTCGGACATGCGGACATTCTTTAGTCCAACGCCTCGCTATAGCCCTTCCGGATCCACCCTCCACCAACGCCTGGAATGGCAGGTAGCCGACTACCTGGCCTTAAGTGTGGATGTAGACACTGCTGTGAACAGCGATGAGGAACCCTTGAACTACTGGGTGCGCAGGCTTGACCTGTGTCCAGAGCTGTCCCAATTTGCCATCCAACTTCTCTCCTGCCCTGCCGCAAGCATCCTGTCAGAAAGGACCTTCAGCGCAGCTGGAGGCATTGTCACTGAGAAGAGAAGTCGCCTAAGTCACAAAAGTGTTAAGTACCTCACCTTTATCAAAATGAATGAGGCATGGATCCCAGAGGGCTGCTGCCCGCCCCAAGACTAAGTCAGTCTATTGCGGTTCGCGAACTTTAATGCGAACCGAACGTTCCGCGAAAGTTCGCGAACCCGGTTCGCGAACCTAAAATCGGAGGTTTGGCCCAACTCTATATCTTATATCTTCTTTTTCTATATCTTCTTCTTATTATTATTTTTCTATTTCGTCTTCTTCTTTTTCTATATCTTCTTCTCCTTCTTCTTCTTCTCCTTCTTCTTCTTCTTTTTCTATATCTTCTTCTTCTTCTATATCGTCTTCTTCTTCTTCACTTATTTCTCTTTTATTTTTTATTTTTTTTTAAAGAAATGCAGCTATTTTTGAGCGTAATAAATAGCTGGTGGCGCACGCATGTTGGAAACGCCATTGTATGTGCTCCCTGGCAGTGGAAACACACAGACAGCAGGAGGTAAATTCAGCAGCAGCAGCAGGAGGAGGAGGATGAGTGTGTGGCAGCAGGCAGGTCAATGAGGCAGGCAGCGTGACATAATAGCCCTGGTTCCTAGCGGTGATACCAGGGCGTAAATAAACACAACAGGAGGTCCCAGACAGCGGTCGTGCAGCCCACATCGTGTCCAATACACAACTGGGACAACACAGTTTTCAACCCGGGCACCTCAGAAAAATTAAACCTTTTTTTTTTTTTTAAAGGTAAATACAGGCAGCAGGGGCAGCTATTGTTTGACGTAATAGCTGGTGGCAGAGTGGCAGCAGAAGGTAAATCTGTGTACCCTTGGCAGTGGGAAACACAGACAGACAGCAGCAGCAGCAGGAGGAATAGAGGAGTAGTGTGAGTGTGGCAGCAGGCAGGCAGCGTGACATAATAGCCCTGGTAGCTAGCGGTGATACCAGGGCATAAATAAACACAGCAGGAGGTCCCAGACAGCGGTCGTGCAGCCCACATCGTGTCCAATACACAACTGGGACAACACAGTTTTCAACCCGGGCACCTCAGAAAAATTAAACCTTTTTTTTTTTTTTTTTTTTTAAAGGTAAATACAGGCAGCAGGGGCGGCTATTGTTTGACGTAATAGCTGGTGGCAGAGTGGCAGCAGAAGGTAAATCTGTGTACCCTTGGCAGTGGGAAACACAGACAGACAGCAGAAGGGCAGTACACAGCAGCCCACTGTAGATGTAAAATGTGTGGCTGCAGGCGACGTAATAGTCAAAGTAAACCAGGCTGGCTTAGTGAGCAGGAGCCAGGAGGTGGTAAAGGGTGGTAAGGCACATTAACAATGGTTCTTCCGGCAGCCAGTTCATGTCCCCCTCTCGCCGACAACAGGGGCCAGGAACTCGCCTTCCACCCACGCCTGGTTCATCTTGAGAAACGTCAGTCTGTCCACAGACTTGTGAGACAGACGTGAGCGTTTCTCGGTGACCACGCCACCAGCTGCACTGAAGCAGCGCTCGGACAGCACGCTGGAAGGGGGACAGGACAGCACTTCCAGGGCGTACTGCGCCAGCTCGCTCCAGATCTCCAGGCGCTTGACCCAATACTCCATGGGATCAACAGGGGCATCGCTGTCAAGCCCGCTGTAGGACCCCATGTAGTCAGCCACCATGCGGGTCAGGCGCTGGCTGTGACCGGCAGGAGGATGCTGCTGCATGCACCTCCTCTCTAGTCACTGCTGCCGGAGCCTCTACAGTCCTGTAGAGCTCGTTGCTGAGAGACAGCAGGTCTGTGGGGCGCTTGCTGCTGGATGCAGGCACCTGCTGCTGCCTCTGTGCTGGCTGGACAGTGGGGGTGGAAGGCTGGGGGAAGGCTTCCTCCAAGCGCTCAAAACAAGGGCCTGCTGCAAGCTCCTTATTTGTTGCGCTGGCTCTCCTCCTGCAGGCGGCAGGAACTGGCTCAACTTCCCCTTGAGGCGCGGGTCCAACATCATGCTGATCCAGATGTCCTCCCTCTGCTTCATCTGGATCACCCTGGGGTCCTTGCGCAGGCACGTCAGCATGTGCGCTGCCATTGGGAAGAGGCGGGCCACGTGTGCTGGCACATCGACGGCAGTGCTGTCCTCATCCTCCTCCTCTGCCTCCTCAGCCTCATCCTCTCTCCACCCCCGCACCAACTCAGCTGCGCTGTGCTGATCCCCCTCATCAGCAGCAAGGTCAGGGACCTCCACCAAGTCCTCCTCCTCCTCCCCCTCAGAGGTGGACTGTGCAGCTGCATGCCGCTCCTGCTGGTCCAAGGCTGCCGCTCCCTGTTCCAGCAAAGCATCGAGGGCCCTGTTCAGCAGACAAACCAGGGGCACCCACTCGCAGACCATAGCATGGTCCCTGCTCACCATGTTAGTGGCCTGCAGAAAGGGAGCCAGCACTAAGCACACCTGCTGCATGTGCCTCCAGTCGTCATCGGGGACGATGGACGGGATGTTGCTGGTCTTGTCCCTTTTCTGAGCGGCGGACACAGTGGCCAGGGCAAGGTACTGGTTGACAGCGTGCTTCTGTTCAACCAGACGCTCCAACATCGCCAGGGTGGAGTTCCAGCGAGTTGGAACGTCAATGATCAGCCGATGGCGTGGCAGCTCCAGCTCCTTTTGCACGTCTTCCAGGCTCGCACAGGCTGCAGCCGAGCGCCAGAAGTGACGCACAACATTCCTTGCCGTTTCCAGCAGTTCGCCCATCCCCTGGTAGGTGCGCAAGAACTTCTGCACCACCAGGTTCAGCACGTGGGCAAGACAGGGGATGTGGGGCAGGTTTCCCCTGTCAATTGCGGCAACCAGATTGGCCCCATTGTCGGCCACCATCTCTCCGACTCTGAGGCCTCTGGGGGTCAGCCAAATCCTTTCCTGCTCCTGGAGTTTGGCCAACACATGGGTTGCCGTCAGTTTGGTCTTCCCAAGGCTGAACAACTGCAGCAGTGCTTGGCAGTGGCGGGCCTTCACGCTGCTGCTGAGGCGGGGGGTTTGGCCAGGTGTGCCGGAGGATGGCAGAGGATCGGAGGAACCTGCTGCAGTTCCCCTGACCCTGCGGGGTGGCACCACCCACTGTGTTGCTGCTGCTGCTGCTGTGCCCGCTGCTGCTCTCCCATCCTCACCCCCTTCCACCAAGCTGACCCAGTGGACAGTGAAGGACAGGTAGCGGCCTGTCCCGAAGCGGCTGCTCCAGGAGTCCATGGTGATGTGGACCCTTTCACCAACCGCGTGCTCCAGCTCTCGCTCCACATTGGCCATCACAAAGCGGTGCAGTGCAGGAATAGCCTTGCGGGCAAAGTAGTGTCTGCTGGGGAGCTGCCAGTCTGGGGCTGCACAAGCAAGCAGCGCACACATGTCGCTCCCCTCCTGCACGAGAGTGTACGGCAGGAGTTGGGAGCACATGGCCCGTGCCAGCAAGCCGTTCAGCTGACGCACGCGACGGCTGCTGGGAGGCAGAGCCCTAACCACCCCTGGAAGGACTCGCTCAAAAGGCTCTGGCGTGGCCTTTTGCTAGCACGGGAATCAGCGGACACAGCAGAGGAGGCCACTGAGGACTGGCTGCCAGAACAGGCCTCAGTGTCGGCGGCAGGAGTTGCAGAGGGGGAAGGAGCAGTGCGTTTCCGCACTCCTGCTGGTGTTGCTGGAGGAGCAGGAGGGCAGGTGGCTGCTGTTGCTGTTGCTGCTGCTGCTGAAGGCTGTGCAGTGATGGGTGTGGTGCCACTGCCAGCACCAGATGCCTTCGGCCTCTGGAACTCCTCATGCTGGTGGAAATGTTTAGCAGCAAGGTGGTTGATGAGCGAGCTAGTGCTGAACTTTAAGGGGTCTGGACCTCTGCTCAACTTCCGCTGACAGTGGTTGCAAGTGGCGTACTTGCTGAAAACTGTGGGCATTGTGAAAAATCGCCAGATTGGTGACAAGAACAACCCCCTACGGCCTGGAGCCGCTGCTGCCTGTCTCCCTGTGGTGGTTGGGGGGGGGGGGGGGCTTGGGGGCGGCTGGTGGTGGTACTGGCAGATGCTGCTGCTGAGCCTGAGACACCAGCAGGCTGTGGAACCTGCCTACTGCTGCCAATGCTTGCAATGATGCGCCTCCTTGCAAGGCCCACAAGCGCATCCTCCTCCTCCTCCTCAGAGCTGCTGATGATGACATCCCCAGGTGCTGGTGGTGGCGGCACCCAGTCTTTGTCTGTCACCACGTCATCATCATCATCATCCTCCTCCCCCTCCTGAAACATGTCCTGCTGGGATGATGACCCCCCAAACTCCTCTCCTGATGCATGGATGGGCTGCTTGACTGTCGCCACAGTCTTGCTGTCCAATCCCTCATCCCCCAAAGTGCCCATCAGCATCTCCTCCTCCAAATCGCCAACAACAGCAGACAATACCCTGATGGTGCCTGGGGTAAAAATACTGCTGAGTGACAGGTCGCCAACTTGTGACGGTGAACTGGCCTCCTCCCCAGGCCCTGCTGGGCGGCTGCTGCGAACAGGGGTGGTGGTGGTGGTGAGGGTGGAGGCCTCGGATGCAGAGCTGATGGCGGGCTGCTCATCCTCCGTCATCAGTTGCACCACAGTGGCTGCATCCTTTTCCTCAATGGGACGTTTCCGACCCGGCTGGAGGAAAATAGGAGCAGGTACTACACGCTGCTGCTGCTGTGTCTCTGCAGCGTGAGTTGCTCCTGCTGGGCGGCGCCCAAGGCGTCCACGGCCAGTGGCTATAGGCGGAATGTTAACCACTGACGCAGCTGCTGCTGCTGCGGAACTGTGCATGGTGGCGCGGCCGTGGCTTGCCACAATGCTGCTCCCTCTCCTCTTGATTCCCTTGCTGCCCTTCCCCTTGCCCAAACCGTGCTGGCTGCCACTTTCAGACATCTTAGATGTTTTGGGCGTAAACAAAAAAGTTTTTTAAAAGGGCGGGTGAAAAAGTGGGGTACTTTAATGGAGTGGGTTGGTGGGTGAGGTGACACTAATCACTAAGTGATTAGATCGCTAAGTGATTACTAGTACAGTACTAATACAAAATAAAAATAATCGGTAATCAGTAAGTGTGAACAGTGAACAGTGAGTGTGTCCCCTAGTACACTAACTAGAAAATACAATAATCAGTAGTAATCAGATTAAGTAGAAGGAAATAGAGTGTGTGTACTGTACAGACAGTGCACGCACACACACACGCAGGAGCTAGCCTATGAACAGTGACTGAGTGTCCCTAGTAGTAAGTAGTAACAGTAGTAAGTACAACTAGAAATTACAATAATCAGTAGTAATCAGAAGGAAATAGAGTGTGTGTACTGTACAGACAGTGCACACACACACACACGCAGGAGCTAGCCTATGAACAGTGACTGAGTGTCCCTAGTAGTAAGTAGTAACAGTAGTAAGTACAACTAGAAATTACAATAATCAGTAGTAATCAGAAGGAAATAGAGTGTGTGTACTGTACAGACAGTGCACGCACACACACACGCAGGAGCTAGCCTATGAACAGTGACTGAGTGTCCCTAGTAGTAAGTAGAAACAGTAGTAAGTACAACTAGAAATTACAATAATCAGTAGTAATCAGAAGGAAATAGAGTGTGTACTGTGCACGCACACACGCAGGAGCTAAACAGTGACAGTGAGTGTCCTAGTACAGTTACAGTATAATAACTACAAAATACAATCACTCAGTAGTAAAGGACAGCAGAAACACTGGTATAGATAAGATGAGAAATAAAGTAACAGAGGACAGGAGGACAGCTGCCCACACAGGCAAGGCCCTGAGGCCTAAAGCTGTGTAAGCTTGCCTGCAGCAGCTGTTTGTCTCTAAGTAACACACAAGCTACTAACTAAAATACAATGTCTATCTAAATAACAACAATATAGGTGTGTATAGGAGGTGTATGTGAGCAAAAACGCTAGGTAATTGACCCCTATAGAGCTCTTGCTAAGCCAAAGCACAAAGGAGCAGATCTCTCTCTGTACAAAGTCAGGCAAGAACGGAAAAACGGAACATGGCGGCCGCTATTTATAGGGTAGGGGCTGGCCAGGGTCCCCCTCTGTGATTGGCTGCCGTCAGAGGGCCTGGGAGCACTCTGATTGGCTCTAAGGACATCAATCTGGGCTATGACGCTATTCGAGCTCGATATTCGAGCTCGAATAGCGCTGTTGCTCGAATACTGAGTGGGCTATTCGAGTTCACTCGAATAGCCCATTCGAATAGCTATAGCTATTCGAGCTCGGTATTCGAGCTCGAATAGCTGAAAAAGAGCTCGAATATTCGAGCTACTCGAATATTCGAGCTCTGCTGAGCACCACTGCATGGGAGTTGGTCAGATTGGGGTTGCAGGGGTGAGGAGTACGTAGGACGAACTATAAACATTGTTGTTTGGGGGGGGGGGGGGGGGTGTAATAAGATTTCAGGTTTTTAGTTTGAAATAGAAACCTTTATTAGGTGCAGTTTTGACCCAGATTTTACAATAGACGAAAGAATGGCTTTGTTTGCAGGGATACTCATCCGGATCCGGGTACCCGGGTAAACCCGGGTATCTGACCATTTTTCCGCTATCCGGGTCGGATCTGGATCCGGATACCTGGGCCAATATCCGGATAGCTCTATCCGGATATCTGGCCGCATAAACCGGATACCCGCGGGGACCCGCCGGATCCGGGTAGTGTAACTAAGGAGATGATGTCATTCAGCCAATCAGAGGGCTCCCAGCAGAATCCCTAGCAACAAAGCAACCAATCACAGAGGGGAACCTTGGCCAGTCCCTCCTGTATATAAGGAGGCGGCCATGATGAGAATCTCGTCCTTGCTTGTGACTACCACTGAGATAGTTTGTCCAGTGTGTTTGGCTAAGCAAGTGCATTATCCCAGTGATAAACCCAGCGTTTTTAAACACCAACACCTGCTGTATATAACACTGTTGTCTATTGTAGTGCAGCTAGTAGTGTTTTATATAGTTGTAGTTAGTTAGTGTGTCAGTCTGTGCTGTCTGTGTGAGCTGTGACAATCTCTGCTGCATCCTACAGCAGCTCTGCTAGTTAGGTGTCTGTGTCTTTGTGTGCTGCTGTTTGTGCACATAGGCCAGTGCTGCTATTGCCTTAGCTACACAGTTAGGAGGATTACTGTGTAGTGTGTGTATATTGTGTAGTTCAGAACTGCAGTGCTAGTTGTGTTAGACTAGTACTGTCTGTGTGACTGACTACTGCATTTCTGCTGTGCTGATCACTCTTGAGTGTTAGTGTGACAGACCGTCTGTTACTGTGCACACTGTGTTCTACTGTGATCTGTATCACCCCCTGATTTCAATAAAGTACCCCACATCCATCTGTGACATCATCAAACGTGCAGTATGTCTGCTGGCACTGGCAGCCGGGGGAAGGCCATCAAAGGCAAAAAGAGAGGGAATATTACTGGCACCGTCGGTCACCGCCAGCAGTTCTGCCACACTGCAGTTTCAGCCGGTAGCCACTGGCCGTGGATGCACTGGGCGCCAAGCTGATAGGGGGAGTCACGCTGCAGCGGCACAGCAGCATGTAGCTGCAATTTTTCAGCAGGGTAGGCGGCGCAAATAGGAGGAGAAAGATGCCGAGCCTGTTATTCAGCTAATGTTGGATGAGCAGGGCACCAGCAGCTCTGCAACAGAGAGCTCCACCCCCACCACCACTCCTGTTCGCAGGAGCAGCAGCAGCCGCCCAGCAGCAGTGCATGGGGACTCGTCGGTCATGTCGACCCCAGCGGGCAGCCTACCCTCAAGTGCTGAGTTGTTTACTCCAGACCCCGCAATTGCAATCAGGCCTGTTACCACTGAGGTTGAGGGGGATCTTCTTATGCAAATGGGATTTATGGCTGAGTCACAGATGGTGATGGTGGTTGTTGGGGAGGGGTCCTTCTCCTTGCCTGATGTGTCAGACTCAGCAGAAGAGGAGTTGGGGTCCACAACATCCCAGCAGTTGTTTGTGGAGGGGGAGTCTGGTCATGATTATGATGATGAGGTGAAGGACAGAGACTACCAACCACAGGAGGGGCATGTTAGCTCCTCTGAGTCTGAGGAGGAGGATACGTTGGTGGGTCTGTCACGGAGGATCATGATCTCAGACATTGGTAGGAGCAGCAGTGACCAACAGCCTGCTGCTTTATCTTCTGCCGCTACCACCAGCCGCACCATTCAACCCCAGGCCCCAACTCCCGCAGCAACAAAAGTAACAGCAGCAGGGCGTAAGGGGAAATTTTTATCCCTCGTCTGGAATTATTTTCATCTGCCGTCACTGGAGAGCAAGTTTGTCACCTGTAAGGTGTGCAGGGTTGCCAACCGTCCGTCTATGGACGGGCAGTCCGTACAAACCACTTAAAATTAATCATGTCCGTACTGTCCGTATTTACAAGTTTGCTGTCCGTCAAAATAAATCAATTTCAGTTTTTGGGTCATTTCTAGAGAGCCAGCACAGCTCCCACTATAACGGAACAGTTCAGCAAGCCAGACCAGTTACAGCAGGGATAGAAGTCTGCTGCCGCCTCCTCCTCCTCCCGCCCTCCAATCAGAAGCCTTCTTTTCCGGCTGTCGGCTCTCTCCAGCCAATAGAAGCGAGAGAGACAGCCAAGCGTGCCACGCCCCCACAACCCCGGAGTCCTGGTCTCTGCCACGCGGAGGTAACTGTTATCCCTGAAGTCCTTCTCCAGGTATCACTGTGTGCAATCCTCCTTATCTCTGCTGCTCACAGCCTGTCAGATTCAGCTCTCCTGCAAGCCAGGAGGAAGCTGATCAGTGTGACAGGCTGCGGGACTTCAGATGGAAGAATCCTTCTTGCTCTGCACTGTTATCTGCTGGGCAGCATTCCTCAAAAATTTGAATGGGGTCACAGGAGGGATGGGAGCAGTTCCCAAGACAGGGCATGGGGCTTATTTGCATTGACAAGGAGTGAAGCCAGGGTGATTCACAGCTGAAACCTGAGCCGAGCTTTGTACAGATAAAATCACTAGAATCCTGCTCTGAAAGGGAAATTCTGCATGGTGTCACTTTATAATGGCTTGTGAGCTGCTCTGATCAGGCCAGTGTACAGCTTTCCCCTCTATTTGATATAGAAGCTGGGGTCTATAGATTGTGAGCTAGTCTGAGGACAGTAAAGTGCTGCAGAAGATGTCAGTGCTGTATAACTACATAATAATATGGTAGGACATTAGACTATGACTGGATTAGAGTTTAAGCTCCTCTGAGGACAGTCAGTGACATGACTATGTACTCTGTAATGTGCTGCAGAAGATCTTTACTGCTATATAAATGCATAATAATTCCTTCAATTCCTTTTTTTTGTACAGCGCTTTTATCCTGTCGGACTCAAAGCGCTTGCGAGGCAGCCACTAGTGCGCACTCAGTAGGCAGTAGCAGTGTTAGGGAGTCTTGCCCAAAACTCCTTACTGAATAGGTGCTGGCTTACTGAATAGAAAGAGCCCTTAACCATCACATTATCCAGCCAATAATTATTTGGTAGGACATTAGACTATGCTAGGATTAGATTGTGAGCTCCTCTGAGGAAAGTCAGTGACATGACTATGTACTCTGTACAGTGCTGCAGAAGATGTCAGTGCTATATAAATACATATTAATATGGTAGGACATTAGGCTATGACTATGGTAAGATTAGATTGTGAGCTCCTCTGAGGACAGTCAGTGACATGACTATGTACTCTGTAAAGTGCTGCAGAAGATGTCACTGCTATATAAATACATAATAATAATATGGTAGGGCATTGGACTCCGAGTATGGTAGGATTAGATTGTGAGCTCCTCTGAGGAAAGTCAGTGACATGACTATGTACTCTGTAATGTGCTGCAGGGGATGTCAGTGCTCTATAAATACTTAATAATAATACAGCAGGCATTGCATTTTGACTGTGGTACGGATTAGATTAGATTGCGAGTTCCCCTGAGGACAGTGACTGACCTGACTATATTAAATGCTGTGGAAGATCATGTCAATTTTAATAATGCCCAGAGCTTTGCGCCACCCACAACTCTACTTGAAGTAAACCTAAACTGAGAAGGATGTTGATTTTTCCTTTTAAAATAATACCAGTTGCCTGACTCTCCTGCTGTTCCCGTGTCTCTAATACTTTTAGCCACAGCCCCTGAACAAGCATGCAGATCAGGTGCTCTGACTGAAGTCAGACTGGATTAGCTGCATGCTTGTTTCAGGTGTGTGATTCAGCTGTTAATGCAGCTGAAGAGATCAGCAGGACTGCCAAGCAACTGGTATTGTTTGAATGGAAACCTCCATATCCCTCTCAGTTCAAGTGCACTTTAAAAGTGCGCTTTTGACTCCGCCCCCAACTCCGCCCCCTGTCCGTCCAAAATTTTGGGTGTCCTGCTTTTTTAGGCCTTTTGTCCGTCAAGAATTAGAAATTAGGTTGGCAACCCTGAAGGTGTGCCAGGTGAAGCTGAGCAGAGGTAGCACCCCCGCCAACTATGGCACCTCCAGCTTCATAAAACACCTGGCTGGGAAACATCACATGGAGCATGAGGAGTTCTTGAGGTTGAAGGAAGCTGGCGCTGTCAGTGTTCCACCCCAAACCACCACTGGAACCCCCTTTTCCACTCCTACCGACACTGAGGCCTGTTCAGGCAGCCAGTCCTCAGTGGTCTCCTCTGCTCCCTCCTCGGCTTCCTGTGCAAGCCAGAAGCGACACCAGACCCTGCTGACAGAGGCGTTTGCCATCAGGGCTCAGCCTCCCAGCAGCCGTCGGATCCGCCTGCTCAACGGCCTGCTTACCTCCCGTACTCCTTTGTGCAGGAGGGGAGCAACATGCGTGCACTCCTGCAGTGCGCAGCGCCGGATTGGCCTGTCCCCAGCCAGCACTATTTCTCACGGACGGCCATGTCAGCACTACACCGCTTTGCAAAGGCCAATGTGGAACGTGGTCTTGATCATTCGGTGGGTGAGCAGGTCCATGTCACTATGGACTCGTGGAGCAGCCGTTTCAGGACAGGCCGCTATCTGACCTTCACTGCACACTGGGTCAGTTTGGTGGAAGTGGGTGAGGAGGGGACAGCCTCATCATCAAGCCAGTGGGTGGTGCCACCCCGCAGTAGGGTCAGGGTAAGTGCATCAAGTTCCTCTGCTCCGGTTCCACCCTCCGCCGCCAAACGCCCCCACCTTAGCAGCAGCAGTGTGAAGGCCCGCCACTGCCAAGCACTGCTGGAGATGATCAGCCTGGGCAAGCAAAGCCTGACCGCAGACCACGTCCTGGACAAACTCCAGGAGCAGGAGAGGTGTTGGCTGACCCCCAGAGGCCTCAGAGTCGGAGAGATGGTGTCCGATAATGGGGCCAACCTTGTTGCTGCCATTTGCCGGGGAGACCTCACCCACATCCCCTGTCTGGCCTACGTCCTGAACCTGGTGGTTCAGAAATTTTTGAGCACCTACCAAGGGATGGAGCCACTTTTAAAAGCTGCTTGCAAAACCGTGGGTTATTTCTGTCGCTCGGGTGGTGCCTCATCGGCCCTGGAAGCTGTGCAGCTGGAGCTGAACCTGCCACGGCACCGTCTGATTATCGACGTTCCAACACGGTGGAATTCCACCCTGGCCATGTTGGAACGTCTGGTTGAGCAGAGGCAGGCTGTCAACCACTACTTGGCCAAAGCCACCGCCAATTCCACCACCATGTACAGGAGCAGCACCAGCAGCCACCTCCCGGAGATTATATGCATTGCTGAATGGAGAAAAATGCAGCTGGTGTGCATGGTCCTGGCACCCTTCCTGGAGGCCACCGACATGGTCAGCCGGGACCGGGCGTCAGTTTGTCAGTGGGTGACCATGGTGTGCATGCTGCACAAGGCCCTGGATGTCTGATTCAAGTGGGAGAGGGAGACTTGATCCAGCAGGAGCAGCAGGCACCTGCGCAGTCCACCTCTGTGCAGCAGGAGGAGGAGGTTGAGGACTTGGAGTTGGAGGAGTTGGAGGTCCCTGACGTTGAGGATCAGGAGGCACTGCCGAGTGCAGCTGCAGTGGTGCGGGGGTGGAGAGACCAGGGGGAGTTTGAGGAAGAAGAGGAGGACAGCACTTCGGAAGATCATGTGCCAGCAGATATGGCAGCCCTCTTCCCCATGGCAGCGCACATGTTGCAGTGCCTGCTCAGGCAGGGGCGCCTCTGGCCATTTTGTCACTCCAGGCAAGGAAACCTGTGGCGCCCGTCCCCCCCCCCACCTCTCCATGAAAATATTCGCAATGCGGCCGCCACTATACCACTGTGTCCAATTGTAAAAATGTACTACTTGATTGTACTTTTGGTACATTTTTGCCATGGATTGATTGAAATTCTGGTCGATGTGGTGGTTGATAATCGCCATATTCGATCATTTTGAAAGAATCTGTCTGTAAAAATGAATGCATGTATTGACAGCTATAGGCTAGGGTTACTAATAAAAAGATTGGGTGATTCAATTATAAGGGTAAGAGTGGGGGGGGGGAGGGGGAAAAGTAGAGTAACAAGGAACATTTATAATTACTTTTCTCCTGGCGGACTCAGTGCTGACTCGCTCAGTAGGCAGTAGCAGTGTTAGGGAGTCTTGCCTAAGGTCTCCTACTGAATAGGTGCTGGCTTACTGAGTAGAAAGAAGCAGAGATTTGAACCCAGGTTGCCTGTGCCAGAGGCAGAGCTCTTAACAATTACACTATCCAGAGAGAGGAGGAAAAGACAGCCAGCACTAGGGGAAGGGGGGGAACAGAGGTGAATGAGGGAGAGAGGAGGAGTGGAGAGGGACTGAGAATAGCCTGACATGGAGCAGAGAGCTTATCTGTATTGCAGCCACATAACACAGAGGCAACTTGCCTGTAATGTGACTCCTGTTCTGTCCTGCCAATCTCTCACACAAGTCAGAAAGCAGCCCTCCTGGAGTCTAGGGACAGTCTAAATCTTTTCAACCTGTGTAATACCTTATCTAGCTGACCACATGCAGTCTTTACAATGATGAGAGAGCAGACAGAGTTTTTTTCTAAGGGCACTGTAGGAGGCAAGCCTCTCTTCTGCATCATGCTGTGTACATTTACCAGCTTGCCATCAACTTGTTCATTTATTTACCTCAACCAGCCTAGTGCTTCACATTGCCTTATACACTGTACCAGCAGCCTGGGGGAAAATCTCCCTCCTTCCTCCTGGCTAGTCCGTTCTGGAATGCACACAAAGACACCATCCTCCCAGTGGCTTTGCTAAGGTTTGTGACACCTGGTGCAGTAACTCCCTTCCTAAATAAGACTGCATCACATGGTACCTGTGTGCTGGCATACAAATGGTTTCTGCTTCCTAAAAATGACCTTAGACTACATAAGAGATATTAGATAAACTATGGTCAATAAGTGACATGACTATGTACTCTGTAATGTGCTGCAAAATATGTCAGTGCTATATAAATACATAATAATAATGATAATATGGTTGAGTATTAGACTATGACTATGGCAGGATTATTGTAACGATCGGTGTAACACAGACAGGGGTGCAGCTAAGGTTTTTGTGGCCCCAAGCGGACTGTAGCAAGAGGCCCTATCCTGCGGCGCGCGAAAAATGGGTGTGGCTATCCCGCATAAGTGGGCGTGGCCATGACATGTGGGTGGAGCAGGAGGGCGGATTGGGGCGGGGCTGTTTGCGGGGAAAAAATGGATGTTGGGGTGATTGAGGCGCGCGTAGCGCGCCGAAAGATTGGCGCGGCCATGACATTGTATGGGCGAAGCTTAACCGTAGCACAGCAAATATAGCCAACTATGACCATTAAATAATAAATGCAGCAACAGTTACCCCAGACACCAGAAAATAAAAACGCAATTTGGGCCACATTTCAGCAGAAATCAAACGCAATTAGGGCACATTTTCAGCAGAAATCAAACGCAATTAGGGCACATTTTCAGCCGAAATCAAACGCAATTAGGGCACATTTTCAGCAGAAATCAAACGCAATTAGGGCCACATTTTCAGCAGATATCAAACGCATTTAGGGCACAGTTCAGCAGAAATCAATCGCAATTAGGGCCACATTTTCAGCAGATATCAAACGCAATTAGGGCACAGTTCAGCAGAAATCAATCGCAATTAGGGCCACATTTTCAGCAGATATCAAACGCATTTAGGGCACAGTTCAGAAGAAATCAATCGCAATTAGGGCCACATTTTCAGCAGATATCAAACGCATTTAGGGCACAGTTCAGCAGAAATCAATCGCAATTAGGGCCACATTTTCAGCAGATATCAAACGCATTTAGGGCACAGTTCAGCAGAAATCAATCGCAATTAGGGCCACATTTTCAGCAGATATCAAACGCATTTAGGGCACAGTTCAGCAGAAATCAATCGCAATTAGGGCCACATTTTCAGCAGATATCAAACGCATTTAGGGCACAGTTCAGCAGAAATCAATCGCAATTAGGGCCACATTTTCAGCAGATATCAAACGCATTTAGGGCACAGTTCAGCAGAAATCAATCGCAATTAGGGCCACATTTTCAGCAGATATCAAACGCAATTAGGGCACAGTTCAGCAGAAATCAATCGCAATTAGGGCCACATTTTCAGCAGATATCAAACGCAATTAGGGCACAGTTCAGCAGAAATCAATCGCAATTAGGGCCACATTTTCAGCAGATATCAAATGCAATTAGGGCACAGTTCAGCAGAAATCAATCGCAAATTCGCAATTAGGGCTGCGGCTGCAAAAAGAAAAGAATTTACTCACCTGGCAGGCTGGCACTGGCAGAAGTCTTCTCTCCCTGGTCTCCTCTCCCGGCCGGCTTCTCAGGCGCGCAGTTCCCACGGAGCTCCCTTCCTGGCTTCCTCCTCCAATCTCCCGCGCTGATTCATGCAGGGCTACGGGTCGGGAAGATGGCCACCCGAAGCCCTGTACTGGAGACATAGTCTCCAGAGCAGGGCTTCGGCGGCGGCCATCTTCCTGTAGCCCTGCTCTGCTCTGCCAGCCCGGCGGGGCTGCGGGGAAAAAGTGACGTCACGCCGACGTCACGGAGCCGCCGAGGCCCCTAAGATTGTGAGGCCCCAAGCGACCGCTTGGTTCGCTTTATGCCTCGCGGCGCCCCTGAACACAGAGAGTATCTGATTACCGGTGATCTGCAGTATCACTGGGAATACAGATATATACCAGATTATAGATTATCTGCAGTATCACCGATAATCCGATATACCAGCTAACCTCTGGACACCTGAGTAGAGTGAGGGTGTTTGGTGCAAACAGTAATATTTAAAGGACTGGGCCTCAGGGCAGTAAGGAGTACTGCCTAATTCCTTCTGGACTCTCCCGGAGGGAGGAGTCAGGCTGAGAGAAGGAACGATTGAACGAGAGTGACACTCAAGAGGGAGTGTCACTATCAGGACTAGGAACCGCCTCTAACAGTAAGGTCGGTTCTCGAGGTCGGACAAGCCAGGTCGTAAACACACGGACAGATAAAGTACAGATTCAGAAGGCAGAGGCGAAGTCTAAAGTACAGGCAGGATTCGGCAACAGGGTATCAGAAATATCGAGGTACAAAATCAGAAGGCAGATGCAGAGTCTAAGGACGAGCCGGGGTTCGGCAACAGAGTATCAGAATGACAAAGTACAGGATCAGAGTTCAGGAGAATGGTCAGGCAGGCAGAAGGTCATAACAGATAATCACAATCAAACTAGTACTTTAAACTATCAACAAATATAGCCAAGTGTAGGATTACAGCTCCAGCTGGTCCCGGCACACTTTCGGATCTGACTCAGGTCTGCGTGCTACCACATAGTGATCGCAACGCCAGACAACCAGCAACTGAAAAGCCAGCAGTATATATACCAGAACACTCTCCAGGCCCCTCCCAAATGCTGGACCAATGAGAGGTGTAATAATTGTCAGCTGACCGGCCTGGTCAGCTGACTCACTTCTGGCTGTTATATAAGCTCTGCCTCTGTGCGCGCGCGCGTGTCACTCTGAATCTTGGTGGACTATCAGTCCCAGCCACACCAGTACTGTTTTGCAATGTATCCAGTGAACCGAGCGTGGGAGTCACCGCACCGCTCACTACACCAGAGGCAACTTCCCCATGCTCAACCCTTTTGTCAGGACCACTGCCATGTGGCAAGTTCGCCGCCTCCGATGCGGATTCCGCCGCTCTGCCTATGCGGCATGCGGCGGTTTTTCCGCATTGTGACGCCATGCTGGGCGCGGAAACAGCCGCCTCACCTTGAGAAACGGCGGCTTTTCCGCGTATCTTCACAATTATATTGTGAGCTCCTCTGAGGACAGTCAGTGACATGACTATGTACTATCTAAAGAGCTGCAGAAGATGTCAGTGCTATATAAATACATAATAATAATATGGTAAGACATTAGACTATGGCTATGGTAGGATTAGATTGTGAGCTCCTCTGAGGCCATTCAGGGATATGACTATGTACTATCTAAAGTGCTGCAGGTCATGAAGGAGGAAGGAGACCATATTTCCACTCCGAATTTGGGCCCGATACAACAATAACAGTAATATTTCTATAGCCTTTCTCTCCCATAGGACTCAAAGCGCAATACAAGAGGGTGGGAAACGCTGCCCATCTCACCTATGGTTTTGCAGTTCAGATTGCACTTTGGTGCGAATCTGGATGGCATGCTGCAGCTTTATGCAGCACGCAGCCGAATCCCTATAGCCGTTTTTAGCGATTCAGGCTGCGGCTGCACAGCAGAACAGAAACCGCAACCGAATCAGAAACGGCCATGGCTCCTAGTGGAAACTGGCCCTTAGCAAGAGATGAAGGAGGCTGGGAAGACAAAGAGGAAATAAGAAAGAAAGAAAGAAAGAAAGAAAGCGAATGAGAAATAGAAAAGGAGGGAGAATGTAAGCAAGGAAGAGAGGGATGGAGAAAGGCCGGTACACATCATGCAATGCATGAATAGTTGATAGCAGATCAATTGGAAGGGGGAAAGCTGTACATAGATTGCCTGCCATTGAACTAGGGAGCAGGAAGAGTGACAGAGGACACATAAGAGAGAAGGAGGGGGCAGGGGACAAGTAGAAAGTGAGACAAGATACAGGAAAGCATGCATTTTTGTTGTAAATGCTGTGCAGAGAATAGTCAATCCATTACAAGGGCACTTCCTCCAGCCTGTAAAAGCTTCCAGCCAGCCTGATAGGCTGGCATATGTGCAGTGTGTGTGTGTGTGTGCTGAGAGAGAGGCTGTGACAGCAGCGTACGTTAAAAAGGGGCGCTGGGAAAAAAGGGCGCCGGGTTTTTAAGCATGGATAACGTTTAAAAATGTATTGTACTGTATTTCGTTTAAAATTAATGTTTTTTAAAGTTATAAATCATTAAATAATGTGCATTAAATCGGCAATTGTAAAAACGTTAATCTTTCGTTTAAATAGTGAAACGTATAATAACGTTTAAAAAAAATTTACTAGGTAACCCTCCCTGTACCTACCCCTAACCCCTAGACCCCCCTGTTGATGCCTAAACCTAAGACCCCCCCTGTTGGTGCTTAAGTAACCCTCCCTGTACCTACCCCTAACCCCTAGACCCCCCTGTTAGTGCCTAAACCTAAGACCCCCCTGTTGGTGCCTAAACCTAAGACCCCCCTGTTAGTGCCTAAACCTAAGACCCCCCTGTTGGTGCCTAAACCTAAGACCCCCCTGTTGGTGCCTAAACCTAAGACCCCCTGTTGGTGCCTAAACCTAAGACCCCCCTGTTGGTGCCTAAACCTAAGACCCCCCTTTTGGTGCCTAAACCTAAGACCCCCTGTTGGTGCCTAAACCTAAGACCCCCCTGTTGGTGCCTAAACCTAAGACCCCCCTGTTGGTTTTTTCGTTTAAAAATAATTTAAAAAAAAAAAAAAGTACTGTTTTTCGTTTAAAAATAATGTTTGGAAAAAAATATTGTACTGTTTTTCGTTTAAAAATAATATTTAAAAATGTATAAATCATTAAATAATGTGTAATCATGAGAAACAGTAATAAAACATTAAGTCTCCGGGCGCCGCTTTTAAAACGTTAGTTTTCTCCGGCGCCCTTTTTTCCTATCGGGCGCCCATTAAACGATATTTATTATAGGAGTGAATGGCGGCGCCCGATTTGTCCACTAGCCTCAGGCGCCCGAATTTACTGTTACCGTGACAGCATGGCAGGGGGACTGGATGCTTACACAGGCTTCATATCCAATCCATATATCCTGCTCCCTTCTTCATCCCCTCCAGTGGTGCATGGCTCACTCAGATCTCAGATCTACACTCCATCAATCAGGGTTTTGACAGGAGCAGAGATAACTTAAAGAGGAACTTCAGCCTAAACAAACATACTGTCATTAAGTTACATTAATTATTTTAATTAAAATAGATCGGTAATATAATCTCTTACCCACCTGGTTTTAAAAGAACAGGCAAATGTTTGATTTCATGATGGTAGCCATCTTTTTGGTTGAAAGAAGGTGACAGGGAGCATGAGACACAGTTCCAACTGTCCTCTGTCCTGAGCACCTCTCCCAGTTGCTAGGCAACGTGAACAACATAGGAAATCCTATCATGCTCTGCACAGCATCAGGGAAAAAAAGCCCGGGCTTTTTTTCTTTGATGGGTGAAGCTTACCTAAAAATGCAGCTAAAAATGATGCTTTGGTAAGAAAAACAAAGTTCTGATGCTGTGAAACTGTTTAAGAAACAAAAAGCCTTTTCAGTTCTGCTGAGTAGATTTTTAGTCCGGAGGTTCACTTTAAGCACAGGCTAGGTTCAAGCAGACGCTCCATAGCCCCGGTCACATGCTCTGGCAGCACAGCCCAATACAGCCCAGTCTACAGGGGGGTGTGTAAACAAAGATCGGCTCCATGAGCCAGCAGCTGCAGATCCAGCTAAAGAGGGGAGGCTGTTCCTCTCCCAGCCTCAGTGAATGAATGTTTAAAGCTAAAATAGCACGTTTTTGGGGAGTTAAAATTCAGCTCTGTTGAAGTGGCATCTACTGTCACCCCCTCTAAAGGCAACATCACACCCTGGTGGGGGTCGCACTCCACGCACCCGGTTACAATGCTAGTGCATCCTCCTCTTCTTTTCAAGTCATAAGGAGGGCAGGACAGGAGTGACACAGACACTCTAGATCCCGAGATAACACATTAGGGAATGTCATACAAAGTGTTGTAGACAAAAGGTTTGTAGATTCCTTATTTGAGGCTGAGCAGTAGAGGCTTTTATTAGAACTTTTTATCTCCGTTCCCTGAGTTTTCAGCCTCTAAGGACAGGAGAAATAAACTTTTTTTTTCCCTCAAAGCCACCCTGCAATAAATCTGCCGCTCTAGGCAATTAGCTGGTCAGCTGGTCTCTAGAAGCGCCTCTGTGCTCAGGGACCCAAGGGTCATAGAGATGCGTGGTCGGGAGGACATGTGGATCACCCTGATGCTGGACCCACGGTTGAAGGGGAAGCTGCATCAGTTCCTGCCTGCAGCAGAAGGAGACCCTGAGCGCCAAATGAGGGAGTTGCAGCGGTCCCTGGTTCGGTGCTTGGAGGAAGCCTTCCCCCAGACTCCCCCCCCTACTGTCACAGTCCAGCCAGCACAGCAGCAGGTGCCTGCGTCCATCAGCAGCAGGTGCCCATCAAACCTGCTGTCTCTCACAAAGGAACTGTATGCCACGCCGGTACAGCTGACGAGTGGGGAGGTGCCTGCAGCAACAGCATTTGGCTCTCAAAGCCAGAACCAGCGCCTGACCCAGATGGTGGCAGACTATATGCAGGGACGGATCTAGACAAAGTTGCGCCTGGGGCACGGTCAGGTTTTGGCGCCTAAAGGTCAGATTTTGGTGCCTAAAGGTCAGGTTTGGGCACCAAAATGGCGCCTAAAGGTCAGGTTTTGGCGCCTAAAGGTCAGGTTTTGGCACCTAAATTGCAATTCCCCATCCAACTTTTGCCGCCTTTTTAATAATTCAACAAACTGCGTCTGGGGCAAGAGACCCGCCTGCCCCCCCTAGATCCGTCCCTGACTATATGAGGTCCTACAGTGGCCTTGACAGCGACACCACTGTGGACCCCTTGGATTACTGGGTCCAGCCCCTGGAAATTTAGAGTGAGCTGGCGCAGTACGCCCTGGAAGTCCTTGCTTGCCGCCCTTCCAGCATGCTGTCCGAAAGGTGCTTCAGCGCGGCCGGTGGCGTGGTAACAGAGAAGCGCTCTCGTCTGTCCACCCAGTCTGTGGAAAGACTGACGTTTCTTAAAATAAACCAGGCTTGGGTAGTCGGTGAATTCCTGGCCCCTGTTGTTGGCAAGAGGGGGAAATGAAGCGTCTGGAAATCGCACTATGCCTGCCTTACTACCACCCTTTACCACCACTCCAGGCTCCGCATAAGCCTGTTTCAAAAAATTTTCTTCCTGGAACCTCCAACACCAGGGTCCACACAACTATTTCTTCTGCTGCCACCGGCTACTATGCCACTCCAACAGCTGCATCGACCTACTCATCCTGCTGCTCCTGTCTGTGGTACCCACCAACACCAGGTTCCACACAACTATTTCTTCTGCTGTCACCAGCTACTACGCCACTCCAACAGCTGCATCAACCTACTCATCCTGCTGCTCCTGTCTGTGGTACCCACTAACACCAGGGGCCACACAACTATTTATTCTGTTGCCACCAGCTACTACGCCACTCCAATAGCTTCATCGACCTACTCATCCTGCTGCTCCTGCTGCTTCTGTCTGTGGTACCCACCAACACCAGGGTCCACACAACTATTTCTTCTGCTGCCACCAGCAATTATGCCACTCCAACAGCTGCATCAACCTACTCATCCTGCTGCTCCTGTCTGTGGTACCCACCAACACCAGGGTCCACACAACTATTTATTCTGTTGCCACCAGCTATTACGCCACTCCAATAGCTTCATCAACCTACTCATCCTGCTCCTGCTGTCTGTGGTACTCACCAACACCAGGGTGCACACTAAACTGCATCGTCTGCTGCCACCAGCTATTATGCCACTACAAATACAATAGCCTGCCACCAACTATCACGCCACTAGACCACTACAATAGCTTTAATTTTTTGGTGATGTCAGAGCTAAAAACTGCCATGTCCCAGTTGTGCGATTGGACTTTGGACACAATGTGGGCTGCACGACCGCTGTCTGGAACCTAGTCCTGATGTTAATTGACAGCTTTTTTTTTTTACATTTCTTTTAAGTCCACCAAATAATTAATTAGTGTTTCCCTTTAAAAAAAAACATGATGCTACATGCATCATTTACCCTAAAAACCCTTTTTAAAGCTATTTAAAGGGCACTTCCGGTTTTTCTATCCGGATACCCGAATAGGTCGGGTACCCGTGGGTAATTTGGTTGGATATCCGAATCGGATCCGGATATCCGCAAGGTCGGATCCGGATATCCAAATCGGATCTGGATATCTGGGTACCCAGATCCGGGCGGGTAATTAAAAGCACTACCCGAGCAACCCTATTTAACATCCTGCTGTCTGTGGTCCCACCGCTAGGGTCCACAGAATACATTGCCTGCTGCCAAACATCACTCCTCCTCCTGCTGCTGCTATATTTATTTAATTATTTATTGTATTTATAAAGCGCCAACATATTACGCAGCGCTGATTTTTATCCTCCTGCTGTCTGTGACTCCTCCTCCTCCTACTGCTGCTGCTATTGGATTTATCCTCCTGCTGTCTGTGTTCCCACTGCCAGGGTCCACAGAATACATTGCCTGCTGCCAAACGTCACTCCTCCTCCTCCTGCTGTATTTATCCTCCAGGAAACAGGTGAAGAAGAAGAAGAACCAGGTGAAGAAAAAGAAGAAGAAGAACCAGGTGAAGAAGAAGAACAAGGTGAAGAAGAAGAAGAAACAGGTGAAGAAGAAGAAGAACCAGGTGAAGAAGAAGAAAAGCCAGGTGTAGAAGAAAAAGAAGAACCAGGTGAAGAAGAAATAGATGATGATGAAGAAGAAGAAGAACCAGATGATTGAAGAAGAAAAAGAAGAGCCAGATGATGAAGAAGATGTACTAGATGATGATGAAGAATATCCTGATGATGATGAAGAAGAAGAACCAGGTGAAGAAGAAGATGATGAAAAACCAATTAAAGATGAACCAGAAGAAGAAGAACCAGGTGAATAAGAAGAAGAACTTGAAGAACCAGATGCAAGTGAAGAAGATGATGAAAATGATAGTAATGATTGATGACGAGAAAGAAGATGGTAAAACAGAAAAAGATGGAGAGAACAAAAAGAAGAAGGTGAAGACGGTCAAGATCAATTTTTTTTCCCTTAAACCCGTAAAAAAAAAAAAATGCCATGCGAATTCACGAACACAAATTTTTCCCGAATTCAGTTACCGATCATGAATTGAATTCGAATCAAATTCGATGGTCGCGGTCGAAATCGAATCCGAATTTGCCCTGGACCCAAATTCGAATGTACTCGAATCGAATTTGGGTACATTATTCGAGCATGCCTGTTCACTGTACTAAAATGGCCCCCACAGTCACCAGATCTCAACCCAATAGAGCATCTTTGGGATGTGATGGAACGTGAGCTTCTTGCCCAGAATGTGCATCCCACAAATCTCCTTCAACTGCAAGATGCTATCCTATCAATAATATGAGCCAACATTTCTAAAGAATGCTTTCAGCACCTTGTTGAATCAATGCCACATAGAATTAAGGCAGTTCTGAAGGCAAAAGGGGGTCAAACAGCGTATTAGTATGGTGTTCCTAATAATCCTTTAGGTGAGTGTATGTGCAACCATCTGCTCTTTCTGAGTAAAGTTCTTCCAACAATCTGGGTATGCAAATGATTTTTTGCACTGGTGTGAGTTCTCCAGTGGACAGTGAAGTGATTTTTTTAATTTAAATACTTTGGGAAATGCAGAACACTCATACATTTTCTGTAAAATGTAAGGCTATAGGCTTGTTATACACCAGCAGTTCTGGAGGCAGGCCTGGCTTCAAGGGCATAAAGAGATCATTTGCATAGTCAGTAGTGGTGCATTGTGGGTAATTACAGATGTTCACTTAAAACTGAATTATCACAAGTACCTTCTGTTTTAACCACTTGCCGACCAAGTGATTTCCCATTGATCTGTGCTGGGTTGGCTCTTCAGCCCCCAGCACAGATCGTATTGCAGGCAGGGCGATCAGACTTCCCCCCCTTTTTTCCCCACTAGGGGGATGTCCTGCTGGGGGGGTCTGATCGCCGCCACTCTGCTGTGCCTTGCGGGGGGGGGGCTCCTCGAAGCCCCCCTCCGCAGCGATATTCACCCCTCCCTCTCCTTCCCTCCCTCTCCCTGGTTCTGTGCGCGGTACAGGACGGCGATACATCCTGTACCGCCTCTGATAGGCTTCAGCCTATCAGACGGCGGCGATCCCCGGCCAAACAGAGGCCGGGGATCGCCGATCTGCCTTACGGCGCCGTATGATGTAAACAGCGGGGATTTCTTCCCCGCGTGTTTACATTTTGCCTACGAGCCACAATCGGAGGCTCGCAGGCAGAACTGACATGGAACGGCCACTCGAACGAGCAGCCGTTTCCATGGAAACCTGCAGACAACCAGTTTACGACGATCGGCATTAGCTGGTCGTCAAGAGGTTAAGGAGACAGATCACACCAAGCATTGCTTTTAGTAGGAGAGCTTTTCAGGCTCTTTTAGTCCCCTATACTCTCCTAGTGGTTTGGGTCACCCCGAGCTGCTTGGTTACTCTGTTGTACTGGTCCAAGCCCTATCTCATACAGCCATATCAATCCTTGCCATGTACTGAAGAGGACCAAAAGGCTGAAACAGGCTGTCTACATGTGGGGTTGATACGGCTCTGTAAAATTGAAGGCAAGTGGTTCTGGAGGCAAACCTGGCTTCAAGGACCTAAAGAGAACATTTTCATATTCAGTAGCAGTGCATTTTGGGTAACCACAGATACTCCCTTAAAGGAACACTATCAAACCAAGTGTTCTAAAATGACAATGTACAAATAATGTCAATGTAGCTGTGTAGACATTTTCCTACTTTTCATGTATATTATCAAAGGCAAAAGCTTTATTTCATTGTGTGTAGAGTTTAGCTATGTTTGGAATGGCTCATTTGCATAGGTGAATCTCTGCAGTATGACATGTTGAGAACAGTGTAATATTGAAGCAGAGTTATATGAAATGTCTCTGGTATTAGGTTTCGCACCATATATTACAAATGTTTATGTTGCACATAAGGTGCAGAGACACAGCAGCTGCAGCTGCTAAGAGCTTTCTCTCACACACAAGGTTACACACAGATTAACAGATGTAGTGTGAGGGAATCCCCCTCCTCTCAAGGTTCACTGGTCCATCAGAATCAGCAGAATGAGCATCAGGGAAGTGTGAAAGGAACTTAATAACAGTAAAAAAACAGATTATCGGTCAAATGTATACACTCGCACTTAACAGCACTTACCAAGCAGTTCCTATCTCAATTTAAAAAAATCATGTTAATCGATAGTGTTCCTTTAAAGCTGAATTATCGCAAGTACCTTCTGTTTTAACCACTTGAGGACCGCAGTGTTAAACCCCCCCTAGTGGTCAGGCCATTTTTAGTTAAATAGGCCACTGCAGTTTTAAGGCCAAGCTGCAGGGCTGTTCAACACAGCACACGAGTGATCCCCCCCTTCCTTTTCTCCCCACCAACAGAGCTCTCTGTTGGTGGGGTCTGATCGCCCCCCCCCCATTTATGTTGTTTTTTTTAAAAAAAAAATGCTGCTTCTTTTATCATTTATAACTCTCCCTCCCTCCCCCCGCCAGCCTATCAGCGCGATCGGCTGTGATAGGCTTCAGCCTATCACAGCGGATTGCTTCCCAGTGTCCCAGGGGGACAGCCGTGTGACATCGCAGCGCTGTACAAAATAATTAGACGGCGGTTTCACCATCTAAGTCTCCCGAGTGGCGATCGCCGCTCGGAGACTGAAGGGGATTCGGAGCTCCGCCCCCGAGCAAGAGATGCGCGTGCAGCGTGCGCGCGATCGCCTGCTAGCTCCATAGATGGCCGTTCATGCCAATGGGCGTGGAGCGGTCCTGGGGCTGCCGCACTGCTCACACCAATTGGCGTGGAGCAGTTGGCAAGTAGTTAACCACTTGCCGACCGCCTTAAGCCGATGGGCGGCGGCAAGGGCTGGGCCCAAACGACCGCAATACGCCCATCGGCGGTGGCGGCGGCGGACGTGGTTATGCGGCGATCGCGTCATTCGTGACGTGATCAGCCACCGGCGGCAGGCTCCGCCCCCCCCCCGCGCTGTAACCCGCCGACCGTTCGGAAGCGCCGGCAGGTTTCTAGCACCCGGATCGCCGCATGTAATAGGTGTAATAGGCTTTGTAATGTATACAAAGCCTATTATACAGGCTGCCTCCTGCCCTGGTGGTCCCAGTGTCCGAGGGACCACCAGGGCAGGCTGCAGCCACCCTAGTCTGCACCCAAGCACGCTGATCTCCCCCCCTTCCCTCTGATCGCCCACAGCACCCCTCAGGCCCCCCCCTGCCCACCCCCCAGACCACTGTTTACACTCAGTCACCCCCCCTAATCACCCATAAATCACTCCCTGTCACTATCTGTCAACGCTATTTTTTTTAACCCTAAACTGCCCCCTGCTCCCTCCTGATCACCCCCCACCCCTCAGATTCTCCCCAGACCCCCCCCCCCAGACCCCCCTTCCTGTGTACTGTATGCCTCTATCCCCCCTGTAATAACCCACTGATCACCTGTCAATCACCTGTCAATCACCCATCAATCACCCTCTGTCACTGCCACCCATCAATCAGCCCCTAACCTGCCCCTTGCGGGCAATCTGATCACCCACCCACACCATAAGATCGCCCTCAGATCCGACGTCAGATCACCTCCCAAGTGCATTGTTTACATCTATTCTCTCCTCTAAACACCCCCTAATACCCATCAATCACCCATCAATCACACCCTATCACCACCTGTCACTGTTACCCATCAGATTAGACCCTATTCTGCCCCTTGCGGGCACCCAATCACCCGCCCACACGCTCAGATTGCCCTCAGACCCCCCCCCCCCTTATCAATTCGCCAGTGCATTATTTACATCTGTTCTTCCCTGTAACAACCCACTGATCACCTGTCAATCACCTATCAATCATCCATCAATCACCCCCTGTCACTGCCACCCATCAATCACCCCCTGTCACTGCCACCCATCAATCAGCCCCTAACCTGCCCCTTGCGGGCAATCTGATCACCCACCCACACCATCAGATCGCCTGCAGACCCGCCGTCAGATTACCTTCCAAGTGCACTGTTTACATCTGTTCTCTCCTCTAAACACCCACTAATTACCCATCAATCACTCATCAATCACCACCTGTCACCACCTGTCACTGCTACCCATCAGATTAGACCCCTATCTGCCCCTAGGGCACCCAATCACCCACCCACACTCTCAGAACGACCTCAGACCCCCCCCCCCAGACCTCCCCCCCCTGTGTACTGTATACATCTATTCTCCCCTGTAATCACCTGTGAATCACCTGTTAATCACCTGTCATTCACCCCTCATTCACCCGTCAATCACCACCTGTCACTACCACTTATCAGATCAGACCCTAACCTGCCTCTTACGGGCATCTGATCACCCTCCCACACCATCAGATTGCCCCAGACCTACCCTCAGATCACCTCCAAAGTGCATTGTTTACATCTAATCACCCACTGATCACCCATCAATCACCCATAAATCAACCCCTGTCACTGCTACCCATCAGATTAGACCCCTATCTGCCCCTAGGGCACCCAATCACCCGCCCACACGCTCAGAACGCCCTCAGACCCCAGCCCTGATCTACTCGCCAGTGCATTGCTTGCATCTATTTTCCCCCTCTAATCACTCTTGAGACACCCATAAATCACCTCCTGTCACCACCTGTCACCCCCTAGCACAGCTACCCATCAGATCAGGCCCTAATTTGCCCCATGTGGGCTCCTGATCACTCTGCCAAACCCTCAGATCCCCCTCAGACCCCCTTCCGATCACCTCCCCAGTGCATTGATTGCATCTATTTTCCCCTCTAACCACCCCCTGAGACACCCATCAATCACCTCCTGTCACCCCCGCTAGCACTCCTATCCATCAGATCAGGCCCAATACAACCTGTCATCTAAGAGGCCACCCTGCTTATGACCGGTTCCACAAAATTCGCCCCCTCATAGTCCACCTATCATCAAAATTTGCAGATGCTTATACCCCTGAACAGTCATTTTGAGACATTTGGTTTCCAGACTACTCACGGTTTTGGGCCTGTAAAAATGCCAGGGCAGTATAGGAACCCTACAAGTGACCCCATTTTAGAAAAAAGACACCCCAAGGTATTCTGTTAGGTGTATGACGAGTTCATAGAAGATTTTATTTTTTGTCAAAAGTTAGCAGAAATTGATTTTTATTGTTTTTTTTCACAAAGTGTCATTTTTCACTAACTTGTGACAAAAAATTAAATCTTCTATGAACTCATCATACACCTAACAGAATACCTTGGGGTGTCTTCTTTCTAAAATGGGGACACTTGTGGGGTTTCTATACTGCCCTGGCATTTTAGGGGCCCTAAACCATGAGGAGTAGTCTAGAAAACAAATGCCTTAAAATGACCTGTGAATAGGACGTTGGGCCCCTTAGCGCACCTAGCACCTTACACATACCCATGCTGGGTGGGAGAAATCTCTCTGTAAATGGACAATTGTGTGTAAAAAAAAAAATCAAAAAATTGTCATTTACAGAGATATTTCTCCCACCCAGCATGGGTATGTGTAAAAATACACCACAAAACACATTATACTACTTCTCCTGAGTACGGCGGTACCACATGTGTGGCACTCAGTTAGGAGTATGGTGAGTTCATAGAAGATTTTATTTTTTGTCACAAGTTAGCGGAAAATGACACTTTGTGAAAAAAAACAATTAAAATCAATTTCCGCAGGGGGCGGAGCGTGCCATGGAAGTGTGAGGACGTGTGGTTCCAGAGCTCCCGGCCACATACAGAGATTTAGCCGGTTTAGCCCTCTATAATCACCCAGCTGAAGCCCGACAGGGTATGGCAAGTAAGCCCAGAAGACAGAGCAGACGACGGCAGACTCAAAAGACCTCTAAAGGACCTTTAGATAGCTTTTTTTCCCAACGGGTCACCCGGAGCAGCACACCTAAAATGGCGGACACCCCGGCCTCGGGCCTCTCCCCAGCTAGCTCCCCAGGAGCCTCCGATAGAACAACAGCGTTGGAGGAGATGTGGGCATTTCTGCGGGGCATGCCAACCAAAGAAGATTTGATCCACCAGACTGAGCAAATAGTGCGGTCCACTAGGGAGGAGATTGCCGCCATAAGGTCAGATATCGCAGCGACGTCACAACGGGTTACGGGACTCGAGGACATGGTGAAGGCACTACAGGCTGATGTTGCCTCGCTGAAGGAATCCCTCTTGCAGAGCCACACACGTGCCCAGCTGGAAGATCTGCAGAACCGGAGCCTCCGCAACAACGTGAGAGTGCGCGGCCTCCCGGAGGCCACGAGGCAAGAAGATCTTGGGCCCTCTCTGCAAGCTATTTTTAACGGCCTGCTAAACAGACCAGTCGACACTCCTATAAAGATGGACAGAGCCCATCGCGCATTACGCCCAACACCTCGCAATGCAGAACCTCCTCGCGATGTGATATGCCGCATTCATGACTTCCCTATCAAAGACGCAATCATGAAAGCGGCACGCTCTGCTGGCTCATATGACTTTGATGGCGCTATCATCACTTTTTATCAGGACCTAGCGCCTTCCACCTTGGCGCAACGACGAGCTCTGAAGCCGATACTGACTGCCCTGCAACAAGCTGGGGCCACCTACCGCTGGGGTTTCCCCTTCTATCTTTATGCAACCCTGAACGAGACCTCCTTCACACTACGGCACCCTAGAGACCTACCAGAGTTCTTCTCAACCTTGCATATCGCACAGGTCACCGTACCTGAGTGGGACCCGGATTCCCTAACTATGCCTAAACCATCACGCGTAAGACGACAAAGAGACGCCGCCTCAGACTCTAACATGTGAGTGTAATGGGAAACTCTTTCTTCCTCCTCATGGGACCGTCTACTGGTAAGACCCATAGACCACTTTGCCCACCCGAGCTAATATTAGAAGCTTGGACCTCCTTCGGTGCTCCCTTTCCTCTCGCCCCCACGCCCTGCAATACTCTTTGCCACAGTGCACTGCCTCCTCCTCGGACACAGACGCTACCTCACAAAACTTTATTTCCTGTACACTAGAAGCGTCCTCCCCGTATTAACAATGGTTGTGTTATGCTCACGTACGGGACACTACTGTCACATACCTTGGCACTTCGCCGGATATAGGTACGCTTAGCCTTTTGCCGCGGGCGTGGATCTTTGTCCTCCCTTTCCCTCCCCTCACTTCCCACATAGCACGAGACTTACTATCTATAGTTATACATGATATGTCACTTCCTTGCAACAAAGGTTTTATTCTATGTTTATATACATCTGTGATCAGGATAAGTATGATCGGCATACCCATTGCTTAGGTCTGAAAAGGTATGTACCTGCATAACAACTGCACCGTCATAGATGAATCAATAACCTTTGTATGATGCCTCACTTAAATGTGACATGGAGGATCTTGTGTGGGGGGGGAGGGGGGAGGGGGAGGTTGGTGGTGGGGAGGGGGTTGAGTTGGATCTTATGTTGAGACGGGGGTGGGCGGGGGTGCAATGGGGTACTAGCAACTATACGACGTCGTCCTATCCCAATAGGGTTATTCTTTTGTAAATTTCATAAGACAAAGTTTTTTCTCAGCTGTTGTATCTATTTTCAGTTCTCCATACCTGTCCTATACTAAGGGATACCAAATATGCGCTCCTTATTATCTTATGGCCGGGGGCAATGGACTCCATCCGTGATGGTGGTACATTTCCCCCTCCTTTTCTCTCTGGCCAGAACGTTAATTTTCCTCTCTTCAATTACGAACGAGGGGACTGGCCTAACGAGAGTGTTATGCTGTGTGGAGCTTGAGCTTTACACGGCATGTACCTGGGGATTTTTTCCCCACCTCTTTATACTTGTTACTTTCCTTGTTGTCTACTTTCCTGTCTCTCTCCTCTCTTTTTCTAAACGATCTGGTTCGGCGTCAGGGACCCTGGTGGGGCATATATGCCCAACAATAACACAATCTAATGGCATTACTTAAAATACAGACGCTTAACGTCAGGGGATTAAACATTCCCGAACAGAGATCTGCGCTACTTGCGGAGCTCCGCAGGACCAAAACACATGTGGCCTTCCTCCAGGAGACGCATTTACGTGGTGAGGAACATCCTAGAATAGACAACAAATATTTCCCTAATGCCTTCCTGAGCAATTCCCCTGACTCCAAATCAAAAGGAGTAGCAATACTACTATCTAAAGATGTCCCCATTTCCCAGATTCAAATATGTAAAGATCAAGAGGGCAGGTTTATTATAATAAAGGGTCGAATTAATAACCAAATGTATACTTTTGGGTCATATTACGCTCCAAATTCAGGGCAACAAACCTTTCTGGAACACTTCCTACAGGAGCTGGACGCGTTTGCTGAAGGAAGCCTGGTTATTGGAGGCGATCTAAACGTTCCCTTGGACCCGGCCCTTGACACTTCCTCAGGTAAAACAGCCTTACCGTATAGGCTAATTTATAAATGCAAAAATGCTTTACGATCTAGGCAACTAGTGGACACTTGGCGTATTTTAAATCCTTCAGTTAAGGACTATACCTTTTTCTCCACCCCTCACGGGATCTACTCCTGCATCGATCATATTTTTGTCTCTCATAACCTCTTGTCACTGACATCGCTAGCTCAGATCGATACATGCCCATTTTCGGATCACTCATTTGTATCTGTCTCAGTTGCCATCCTTGAAGGGAGACGAGGCCCATTTTCCTGGCGGCTCAATACCTCTCTTCTTAAGAACAGAGATATAGCAGACAGGGTAGAGATTGCCATTACTGATTATTTTAAAGCTAATGATGTAGAGGGTATGTCCCCTATGACACTGTGGGCTGCGCACAAATGTGTGATCCGGGGAGTCTTAATCCAGGAGGGGAGTAGGCTAAAAAAGGAAAAAACAGAGGAGATTAATAGGGCACTTGGGGAAATCCACAGATTGGAAACGCTCCATAAGCGCTCTATGTCAGGTACTGATCTAGAAGCTCTGACTGCTGAGCGTGAAAAGTTAAAGTCCCTGCTATATTTTAAAGCCAGATACGCTGCATCCAGATGTAAGCGCCATTACTATGAATTCGGCAACAAATGCAGCCGTCTCTTGGCTAGAGCCCTTAGGATCCAACAAAATGCAAACTATATTCCTCATATAAATGACTCTATGTCCAAAAAACACCACAGAACATCCTCAATAGCCCGTGTGTTCCGGGAATTTTACAAGTCTTTATACAACCTACCAAATCAGAAACCGAGCCGTTCAGGCACACCCACCGTAGAAAGAATACAAGACTACATTAAGCAGTCAGGCCTACCTAGGGTACCGGAGGGGTCGCTAGAGGAATTAGGTGAACCAATGTCCTTCTCTGAGCTTAAACTCGCCATCTCACAAACTCCATCGGGCAAGGCCCCAGGCCCAGATGGCTTCACGCTGGAGTATTACAAGCATTATCTTTCTTTATTACACCCCTTCCTTCTTAAGGCCCTCAACTCCTCAGCCGACCCTGATACACCGACTTCCTTCCCTACAGATATGCTACTATCGCATATTACTGTGATCCACAAGACAGGTAAAGACCCTTCTCTTTGTTCAAACTATAGGCCCATCTCCCTACTTAACATTGACCTGAAACTCTATGCCAAGATTTTAGCAAATCGCCTCTCCCCTTTGATGTCTAGTCTAATTCACCTTGATCAGGTTGGCTTCATACCCACCCGTGAAGCTAGGGATAACACCCTTAGAACCCTGTTGGCAGTACATTGGGCACGGTCGAGGGCCTCGCCCATGATGCTCTTATCCACTGATGCGGAGAAGGCCTTCGACCGAGTCCGATGGGATTTTGTTAATAGTACCTTACAGCACATCGGCCTTCCTAGAAATATGATAGATCACATTATGGCCCTGTATAAGTCCCCCTCCGCTAGGATCAAAATAAATGGAGAACTATCCGAATCATTTCCTATTTATAATGGCACCCGACAGGGATGCCCCCTTTCTCCCTTTATTTTTGCCCTATCCCTGGAACCCCTACTCCGTAATATTAGAGCAAACCCGGACATCAGTGGACTTAAGTTCCCGACAGTTGAACACAAAACCGCCGCGTATGCGGATGATCTCTTATTCTATATAACTAACCCACACATCTCCCTTCCTAACCTTATGTTGGAATTTTCCAAATACAGTGACCTATCTAACTTTAAAATAAACTATAGCAAATGTGAGGCGTTAAATGTCGGCCTCTCCTCCACCCTAAAGTCTCAATTAGAGTCCAACTTCCCTTTCACCTGGTCCCCTCGAGCTTTAACATACCTAGGCACTAAAATACCCAGTAACCTTACAGAAGTCTTTGCCCTTAACTATGTCCCGTTGCTCTCTAAGATTAGGACTGACTTGAAAAGATGGGATGTAGCAAAATTCTCGTGGTTTGGTAGAGTGAATATTATCAAAATGAATGTGTTACCACGATTCCTCTACATTTTTCAGGCCCTTCCGGTACTGGCACCTGCATCATATTTTAAAGAACTCAGGGTACTGCTTCAGAAATTCATATGGAAAAATAGACCTCCTAGACTTAAATATGCTTTAACGATCCTTCCTAAAACTCAGGGAGGTATGTCAATCCCCGACCTCTCACTATACTATGGGGCCTCGTCACTCATACGGATTGTTGACTGGCATCGACATGGTGCCCTCAAGCAATGGGTGGGAATGGAGAGTGACTTAGCTTCGCCCCATTTACCACACTTACCATGGTCCAATAGGACAGTGTCTCCTATAGTCAAAGCCTCCCCGTTGACTGAGTGCACCCTCAAGATTTTAGGCCAACTTAATAGATCAAATACCCTCTTTACTCTGCCATCACCTTTGACTCCCCTACTAGACAACCCTGATTTCGCGCCAGGGCTATGTAAAAATGCTTATAAACAATGGAGAATTCCCGGCCCCATTAGAGCCTGCCAACTACTTGAAAATAATAACTGGGCGACTCTGTCGGCTCTCAGGACCCGTCTGAAATCGCCCACACTGGACGTTTGGTCCCACTCTCAGTTCATACACTTTCTCTCGGGCCTTGGGAGGGCTGAGGCGTTCTCCAGAGCTCTCTCCCCCTTTGAGAAACTGTGTAGTGGGGATGGGCATGTCCAACGAGGTATCTCCCAAATATACTCACTGCTTCTTTCGGATGCTGGGCTATCAACCTCATTACACTCTAAATGGGAATCCTCCCTTGACAGAACTTTTTCAGATCCTCAATGGCAAAAGATTCTCATACTATCCCAGAAATCATCTATATCAGCGCGTATACAGGAGTCCGGTTACAAAATGTTGACACACTGGTACCATACCCCAGATAGAATACACAAGATGTTCCCTAACTCTAGCCCTCTGTGCTGGTGATGTACGGCTCACAAGGGTACCTTGCTTCATATTTTCTGGAGCTGCCCAATTATAGTGCCTTTTTGGAATGCCGTCAAATCTATCATCACTAAAATCACAGATGTAGAACCCTCGGATGACCCTTCATATTACCTATTGCACAATACCCCGAGGAGACTGGGCAAATATAAGAAATCATTGTCAAAACACCTCATTAATGCGGCCAGACTTGTTATTGCACGCCACTGGAAGTCAAATCAGGCACCCCTTATTGCAGAATGGTTAAGAGAGATTCAATCTATTAAATATATGGAGGATCTTACACATTCCATCCAAGACCGTCTAGAACAATTTAACCGCACATGGTCACCTTGGTGGGAATTCGAGGAAACGGATACCTACAAAAACTTAATATCCCCCGGAGTAGGCTATTAGCCCCTAAGTTCCCTGTCGTTGAAGCAGCGTCACTTACACCCTGCGACATGTTATGTTTTTTAGAGAATCTTTTTCAGTAGACCCATCAGATGAGCCCGAGACGTCCGATCCAGATCGTACCTTTACTTTTCCTCCTTACTTTCTCTCTTTCTATTTTCTTTGTTTCATCTTACCTTTTCCTTTCCTGTCTTTTCTCTTCTTCTCTTATATCACTATTGCACACTTACCTCTTCATACATTTGATTAAACACTGATAGATATGGCTATGTCTCCGTCTATCTCTGAGTCTCTTAGATACTTGCAGTAGGGGATGAGCTCGCTGGGTGTATGATCCCTCTGGGCCCCGGCGTCCTCACCCCCTCATTCTGGATAGCTCTGTTACATAAAGTAGAGTCTCGCATTATTTACACATAGGGGCAGATATGTGTAACCTCTCATTCACCGGGGACAGTATTCAATTATTTCCTTAATCAGACTTAGTATCAGTGCACAAGCATACTCTCGCTCTGTTACGAATTTGTCTTAAAAGGAGCCGCTGCTTGGCTCCTATGTTTATGTATAATATACAATTTAATATGTATGTAACATTGCGCCATTTGGAATGGTATTACTTTCTTTCATGTACTGTTATTTCCTTGAAAACTTCAAAATAAAGAATCTTTAAAAAAAAAAATCAATTTCCGCTAACTTGTGACCAAAAAAAAAAAAAAACTTCTATGAACTCACCATACTCCTAACGGAATACCTTGGGGTGTCTTCTTTCTAAAATAGGGTCATTTGTGGGGTTCCTATACTGCCCTGGCATTTTAGGGGCCATAAACCGTGAGGAGTAGTCTTGAAACCAAATGTCGCAAAATGACCTGTGAAATCCTAAAGGTACTCATTGGACTTTGGGCCCCTTAGCGCAGTTAGGGTGCAAAAAAGTGCCACACATGTGGTATCGCCGTATTCAGGAGAAGTAGTATAATGTGTTTTGTGGTGTATTTTTACACATACCCATGCTGAGTGGGAGAAATATCTCTGTAAATGGACAATTGTGTGTAAAAAAAATCCAAAAAATGTCATTTACAGAGATATTTCTCCCACCCAGCATGGGCATGTGTAAAAATACACCCCAAAACACATTATACTACTTCTACTGAGTACGGCAATACCACATGTGTGGCACTTTTTTGCAGCCTAGGTGCGCTAAGGGGCCCAAAGTCCAATGAGCACCTTTAGGCTTTACAGGGGTGCTTACAATTAGGCACCCCCAAAATGCCAGGACAGTGAACACAACCCACAAATGACCCCATTTTGGAAAGTAGACACTTCAAGGTATTCAGAGAGGAGCATAGTGAGTCCGTGGCAGATTTATTTTTTTTTTGTCGCAAGTTAGAAGAAATGGAAACTTATTTTTTTTTTGTCACAAAGTGTCATTTTCCGCTTACTTGTGACAAAAAATAATATCTTCTATGAACTCACTATGCCTCTCAGTGAATACTTTGGGATGTCTTCTTTCCAAAATGGGGTCATTTGGGGGGTATTTATACTATCCTGGAATTTTAGCACCTCATGAAACATGACAGGTGGTCAGAAAAGTCAGAGATGCTTCAAAATGGGAAAATTCACTTTTGGCCCCATAGTTTGTAAACGCTATAACTTTTCCCCAATCCAATAAATATACACTGAATGTTTTTTTTATCAAAGACATGTAGCAGAATAACTTTCGCGCTCAAATGTATAGGAAATTTTACTTTATTTGAAAAATGTCAGCACAGAAAATTAAAAAAAAGTTTGACAAAATTCATGTCTTTTTTGATGAATATAATAAAAACTAAAACTCGCAGCAGCAATCAAATAGCACCAAAAGAAAGCTGTATTAGTGACAAGAAAAGGAGGTAAAATTCATTTAGGTGGTAGGTTGTATGACCGAGCAATAAACCATATGAAAGCTGCAGTGGTCTGAATGGAGAAAAAGGCTCTGGTCCTTAAGGGGCGAAAAGACTGTGGTCCTCAAGTGGTTAAGAAGGTAGATCCCACAAAACATTATTTTTAGGGGAGACAAGATGAGATCTGGAACTTTGTAAAGGACCCTCCTCTGTATGGACTGATATCTGGACATTTGTGTACCTGGAAATACTGGAGCTGGGAAAAAAGGGCGCAGGCAGCTAGTGGACAAAAAGGGCGCCGCCATTCACTCCCATAATAAATAACGTTTAATGGGCGCCGAGCAGGAAAAAAGGGCGCCGGAGCTAAATAAAGTTTACAAACGGCGCCCGGAGCTAAATAAAGTTTACAAAAGGCGCCCGGAGCTGTTTAATGATTTATAACTGAGCTTGTGTTGATTTACGTTTATAAAATGCACCCGTGCTGAATAACGTTTATGAAAATACTAAATATATTTATCTTATTTAAATAATTAAAACATTATTTAAAGTTTTATCCCTTACTGTTTTTAAAACATTATTCACAAAATAAAGCGATCAGTACGTAATGTAAATTGCAATATATTTTTTTATTTAAAGTTTTATTTCTTACTGTTTTTAAAACATTATTCACAAAATAAAGTGATCAGTACGTAATGTAAATTGGAATATATTTTTTGGAGTCACAATTTGTAAAACATTATTATCCACATAATAAAAAACATTATTATTCACAAAATAAAGCGATCAGTACGTTACGTAAATTGCTAAATATTTTTTGCATCCATAATTAGTAAAACATTATTATCCACATAATAAAGGGGGGTCTTAGGTTTAGGCACCAACAGGGGGGTCTTAGGTTTAGGCACTAACAGGGGGGTCTTAGGTTTAGGCACCACCAGGGGGGGTCTTAGGTTTAGGCACCAACAGGGGGTCTTAGGTTTAGGCACCAACAGGGGGGTCTTAGGTTTAGGCACCAACAGGGGGGTCTTAGGTTTAGGCACCAACAGGGGGGTCTTAGGTTTAGGCACCAACAGGGGGGTCTTAGGTTTAGGCACCACCAGGGGGGTCTTAGGTTTAGGCACCAACAGGGGGGTCTTAGGTTTAGGCACCAACAGGGGGGTCTAGGGGTTAGGGGTAGGTACAGGGAGGGTTACTTAGGCACCAACAGGGGGGGTCTTAGGTTTAGGCACCAACAGGGGGGTCTTAGGTTTAGGCACCAACAGGGGGGTCTAGGGGTTAGGGGTAGGTACAGGGAGGGTTACTTAGGCACCAACAGGGGGGGGGGCTTAGGTTTAGGCACCAACAGGGGGGTCTTAGGTTTAGGCACCAACAGGGGGGTCTTAGGTTTAGGCACCAACAGGGGGGTCTAGGGGTTAGGGATAGGTACAGGGAGGGTTCTGTGTAAGAGTAGGCTTAGGTATAGTTTTAGTAAAATTTTAGTAATAATTACTAATGTTTTACAACACTTATTACGAACGTACTTATATTTATATCATCGTTATAAAGAATATTTTCAGATTTTATTATAAGAACAAACCATAAATGAAGGTTATGCGTACGTACGAAAAGGGCGTCGGGAAAAAAGGGCGCGTGGTATAAACGTTAAATGGAAATATCGTTTATAGAAATATTGTGTAGAATTTCGTTTAGAAATAGTGTTTTAAGAATTTATAAATCACTAAATAATGTGTATGAGATCCGCAATTCTTAAAACGTTAATCTTCCCTGTTTGTAAAGTGAAACTTATATTTACGTAAGGTTGGTGCCTAAACCTAAGACCCCCCTGTTGGTGCCTAAACCTAAGACCCCCCTGTTGGTGCCTAAACCTAAGACCCCCCTGTTGGTGCCTAAACCTAAGACCCCCCAGTTGGTGCCTAAACCTAAGACCCCCCAGTTGGTGCCTAAACCTAAGACCCCCCTGTTGGTGCCTAAACCTAAGACCCCCCTGTTTGTACCTAAACCTAAGACCCCCCTGTTGGTGCCTAAACCTAAGACCCCCCAGTTGGTGCCTAAACCTAAGACCCCCCAGTTGGTGCCTAAACCTAAGACCCCCCAGTTGGTGCCTAAACCTAAGACCCCCGTGTTGGTGCCTAAACCTAAGACCCCCCTGTTGGTGCCTAAACCTAAGACCCCCCTGGTGGTGCCTAAACCTAAGACCCCCTATGGATAATAATGTTTTACAGACATTAATAAATAAAAAATGTAAATAAAAAAATGTAAATTATTTTTTTGGGTGGATAATAATGTTTTAGAAATGTTTTAGAAATAGTGATTTAGTATCTTCATAAACGTTATTCGTCACGGGCTCATTTTGTAAAGTTAAATCATCACAAACATAGTTATAAATCCTTAAAAATCTCCGGGCGCCGTTTGTTAAAACGTTAATAATCTCCGGCGCCTTTTTTTCCCTGTTCGGCGCCCATTAAACGATATTTATAATGGAAGTGAATGGGGCGCCCTTTTTGTCCACTTGTCTCATGCGCCCAAATCTACTGCTTCCGAAGGTTATTCACAATAATATACAATTATAACAATTAAACATATATTATTGTTTTTTTAATAAACGTAATTATAAGTTTAACTTTACAAATAGGGAAGATTAACGTTTTCACAATTTCCGATTTTATAAACATTATTTAATGATTTATAATTTTGTTATACTTTATTTGTAAACGAAATATAGCACACTATTTTTATAAACCCTATTAATGATTAATTATTATTTAGAGTTTACACCCCGCGCCCTTCTTGTCCAGGCGCCCTTTTTGTACGTACGCGAAATACTGGATGCTTGAGTTAATGTATGCACAGTAGAGAGGTGATGATGTAGGGCTCTCTTACCAGGAAACTGCTTCCCACACTCTGAGCAGGCAAACTGCTTGTCATCCGTGTGAATGAGCATATGTGTTGTCAATGTGTATTTTGCAGCAAAATATTTCCCACATTCTGCACATGGAAATGGTTTCTCTCCTGTGTGACTTTTCTCATGTCTATGAAGTTTAGACTTGCAGAGGAACTTTTTCCTGCATTCATTTTACTCAAACAAATTCTCTCCTGTGTGACTTCTCTCATGTCTAAGAAAATCATTCTTCTGGCTAAACTTTTTCCCACATTCACGGCACTAAAACGGTTTCTCTCCTGTGTGAATTGTCTTATGTATATGAAGCTCAACATTAGTGGAAAACCCTTTCCCACATTCACGGCATTCAAAAGGTTTCTCTCCCGTATGTCTCATCTCATGTATATAAAGATAAGACTTAGTGGTAAACCCCTTCCCACATTTATGGCAATCAAACGGTTTCTCTCCTGTGTGACGTCTCTCATGTATATGAAGCTCAGCATTAGTGCAAAACCCCTTCCCACATTCACGGCATTCAAACGGTTTCTCTCCCGTGTGTCTTCTCTCATGTACCTGAAGATAAAACTTAGTGGTAAACCCCTTCCCACATTCACGGCACTCAAACGGTTTCTCTCCTGTGTGACTTCTCTCATGTACATAAAGATTATACTTCAGGGAAAACCTCTTCCCACATTCATGGCACTCAAACGGTTTCTCTCCTGTGTGACTTCTTTCATGTACATGAAGCTGAAACTTCAGGGAAAACCTCTTTCCACATTCACGGCACTGAAATGGTTTCTCTCCTGTGTGACTTCTCTCGTGTACATGAAGATAAGACTTAGTGGAAAACCTCTTCCCACATTCACGGCACTCAAACGGTTTCTCTCCTGTGTGACATCTCTCATGTACATGAAGAGTAGACTCAAAGGAAAACCCCTTCCCACATTCACGGCACTCAAACAGTTTCTCTCCTGCGTGACTTCTCTCATGTACATGAAGCTGAGACTTAGCAGAAAACCCCTTCCCACAGTCACGGCACTTAAATGGTTTCTCTACCATATAACAGCTTTCATGTTGAACAAGGTGAATTTTAAGGTGGAAACCTTCTCCACATTCAGAACACTTATAGTGTTTCTCTTTGCTATGGGTTGTCAGGTGGCTGCTGAGATGTGACTTTGTAGAGAAACATTTCCCACACTCAGGGCACTCATGTGGCTTCTCTCCGGTATGGACAAGGTGGTGGGCTTGTAGTTGGGCTCTGGTGGGGAAGCTTTTAGTGCACTTAGAACATGAAAATTGTTTGACTTCCATGTGGGACAGTTTAAGTCTACTAAGTATACGATTTGTAGCATAACTCTTCCCACACTCAGTACACTGGAAAGGCATTTCCCCTATATGATACCTCTGGTGGGTTATAAGCTCTGCTTTATAATTAAACCCCTTCCCACACTCATCACAGTGATGTGGCTTCACTCCAGTGTGAATACTCTGATGAGTCTGAAGAGTTGATTTTTGAGTGAAGCGTTTCCCACACTCTGAACAATCATAAGGACGCTCTCCCGTATGAAGCCTCTGGTGAGTGAAAAGTGCTGATTTATTGCGAAACCCCTTCCCACACTCATCACAGTGATGTGGCTTCACCCCAGCATGGATATGCTGATGAATCTGAAGATGTGATTTTTGAGTGAAATGTTTCCCACACTCTGAACATTCATAAGGCCGCTCTCCCGTATGAAGCCTCTGGTGGATAGTTAGATGGGATTTATATATGAAGTGTTTCCCACACTCATCACAGGATAACTCTGACTTTCCTTTAGATGTTGTCTTTTGCTCTTGCTCCTCTGTGTCAGAGTGGGTGTCCAACTCATCATTAGAGGGGTTGTACTTTGACTCATTGCTGCTGTCATCCTGTTCATCTGATGTCACTAATCTGTCATCTGTCACATTCTGCTCTTTGACTGTTTCCTGCTCACCATGGATGGAATCAGGCATGATGTCTGTTTTCTTGGAAGCTCTTTTGGAACATGTAACAACCTCTGTAAGAGAAAACAACAGTCAATTATCACTTACAGCACAACTCTTTATTTGTTTCTGTTTGTGTCATTATTCCTTATACAGGGGCAGACTGACAACTCATGGGGCCCCCCGGGTAAAAGGAGTTTATGGGGCCCCGTACAAGCGCAAGCTACACCTGCTTGCAAGCAGGGTTGCTCATCACGAACTCGTGATCACGGCTAACCCGTGATCACCAGCCGATTTTTCAAATCACGGGCTCAGTATTCAGATCACGGGTCAGAATTCAAGTGCACCCGTGATTGCACTTGAATTTCAGTCGTGATCACGGGTTAACAATTGATCATGAATCCGGGAGATTACATCATTGGGCCAATCCAGAACCGGGACAAGGTCCTCTAGCACCCAAGGCTGAGACACCAAAGTGCACCCCTCCATCCCTACTACTTTAGCCGTCACACATTGATTGCTATTAGACTAAGAGGTTACCAAGGGCCCCCAACACCTTAATCTCTAGTTATCTGGCTTGCAGTCACTGGCCATGTATCCCGTTTCTTATTTCTCATTGCTTCAAACACAATAGGGGAATGATACCTGAGCGAGTTGTGCGCCCCCTCCTACACTGTGCCCTGAGGCTGGAGTCTCTCTTGCCTCTGCCTCGGCCCTGGGCCAATCAGAGGGCCCCCAGATGAGGCCCTAGCAACCAATCAGAGGAGGGGAGCCTGGCCCTACCCTCCTCTATATAAGGCGGCAGCCATGTTGAGGATGTCGTCCTTGCTTGTGACTCTGTGGTACTGAGAGCATCTCCAGTGCTATTGTTGGTCTGAGCAAGTGCTTTTCTCACTGTTTACGCAGCGTTTTTGCATATTAACACATTTTGAACGCATTTATTGTATTGCTCTATAGATAGATAGTGATTTGATTGTGATGGTTTTCAGTCAGTAGCTAGTGTATACTGTATTATACTGTGCTAGGCTAGCTGTTAGGTCTGTGTGCAAGCTAGACCTGCTAGCCTAGGTAGCCTTAGCCTACTAGCCTGTAGGCAGGTTAGGGATTAGTTAGTTGTTGTGTAGTGTAGTTCATTTGTATTGTTAGTTGAATTAGTGTTAGACTAGCAGCAGCACTACTATTAAGTGGGCAGGCAAGCATCTGTTTGATTCTTTTTGACTGCTGTGGCTGCCTGTATTGAGTGTGCGTGACAGACAGTCTTTTAGTATCACTCACTCTAGTTATCTACTGCTGTGCTGAAGAAGATGGAGAAGACGATGAAGAAGAAGAAGGAGAAGAAGAAAAAGATGTAGAAGAACTTGATGAAGAAGAAGAAGGAGCAGAAGAAGAAGATGAAGATGGAGTAGAAGAAGATGAAAAAAAGATGAAGAAGAAGATGGTGAAGAAGAATAAACAAACAAACAAATACAACTTTTTTTTTTAACTATACCTCTCCACATAAATAATTGTTGTTTTTCTTTAAAAAAAAAAAAACTTGATGCTTCATGCATCATTTACTATAAAAAAAAAAGTTTTGGAAGCAATTTAAAGGCCATTCATAATTACGCGTCGTGATTCCGAATTCAATACCTAATTTGCACTCTAATTCGAATCGGATTTCCATGATCGTGATCACGGAAAAATCTGGTTTTGAGCAGACTGGTTTTCAACTTAACAGCGATTGTAACCTAATACTAATGGGCCTGCCCAGCAAAATGTTGGATGGAGCCCCCTAGCCTTTAATTAGATAGATTACTATCAGTATAGGCATAGAATAAAGATGCATACACACATTCAATTTTGATTGGTAAATCACTGACCAATTTTACCACTGCATGTAGTATGAGGGCCAAGAGACTTTGAATACTGTGAACAGAGCTGAGCTCTCATAATACCTAGAAGTAGTAAAATTGGCTATTCAAAATTGTATGTGTGTACCAGGCTTTACAGCCAATACTGTACATATATAATACAGCTGGTTTACAATCAGTACAGGCACAGAGCAACACCTTATACTGTACATACTGGAGGTAACAGATCAGCACACACTGCAGCTAGTTTACAATCAGTAAAGGCACAGAGTAACAGCTTATACTGTACATACTGGAGGTAAAAGATCAGCACACACTGCAACTAGTTTACAATCAGTAAAGGCAAAGAGTAACAGCTTATACTGTACATACTGTAGGTAGCAGAGATCAGCACACGCTGCAGCTATTTTACTATCCTTACAGGCACAGAGTAACCTTATACTGTACATACTGGGGTAGCAGAGATCAGCACACACTACAGCTAGTTTACTATCCCTACAGGCAAAGAGCAACAGATTATAGTGAACATACCGGAAGTAGCAGAGATCAGCACACACTGCCGCTATGGACAACCGATAAAAAAGAAAACACATGGTGGAGGGCAGGCCGACCACAAAATGCAATCAGATTCGCAGAAATTTTCCCCACTAAATGCAATGAGATTGGCAACAGTTTTCCCCACAAATAGAATCAGATTGGCAGCATATTTCTCTACAAATGCAATGAGATTGGCAGCATACTTCCCCACAAATGGAATCAGATTGGCAGCCTATTTCCCCACAAATGCCATGAGGTTGGCAGCAGATTTCCCCACAAATACTATGAGATTGGCAGCACATTTCCCCACAAATGCAATGAGATTGGCAGCATATTTCCCCACAAATGGAATCAGATTGGCAGCATATTTCCCCACAAAAGCTATGAGATTGGCAGCAGATTTCCCCACAAATGCTATGAGATTGGCAGCACATTTCCCCACAAATGCAATAAAATTGGCTGCAGATTTCCCCACAAATACAATCTTATTGGCAGCAGATTTCTCCACAAATGCAATGAGATTGGCAGTAGATTTCCCCACAAATGCAATGAGATGGGCAGCAAATTTCTCCACAAATGAAGTCTTATTGGCAGCAGTTTTACCCACAAATGCAATCTTATTTGCAGTAGACTTCCCCACAAATGCAATCTTATTCAGTGTTCTCCCCAGGCTCTTTTAGCCGGGTGCTCCACCCGGCTAGTTTTGGTGAACACCCGGCTGTCTTCTGGCTCACCTCCTCTTATTCTGTAAGCAGAGTTACACACAGAAGCACTGGCCTTGCATTCTCCCTTGCATACTCAAAAATTGCGCCCCCCCCCCCCAAAGCAGGGTATGGGTGCCCGCAGTATAGGTTAGCCAGGTCTAGTTGCACTCAGTATAGGTCCCCCCAGTATTGGAAGCCAAGAATAGGTACCCCTGTATAGGTAGCCAGCTATAGGTCTCCCCAGTATAGGTAGCCAGGCATAGGTAAGCCAGTATAGTTGCCCCCGGTATAGGTTAGCCAGGTAGGTGCCTCCAGCATAGGTAGCCAGTATAGTTGCCCCCAGTATAGGTTAGATAGGCAGGCGCCCCTGGTATAAGTTAGATAGGTGGGTGCCCCCAGTACAGGTTAGCTAGGTGGGTGCCTCTAATATAGGTAGCCAGAATAGCTGCCTCCAGCATAGGTTAGATAGGTAGGTGCCCCCAGTATAGGTTAGATTAGGTAGGTGCCCCGCAGTATAGGTTAGATTAGGTAGGTGCCCCCCAGTATATGTTAGATTAGGTAGCTGCCCCCCAGGATAGGTTAGGTAGCTGCCCCCCAGTAAAGGTTAGATTAGGTTGGTGCCCCCCAGGATAGGTTAGGTAGCTGCCCCCCAGTATAGGTTAGATTAGGTAGGTGCCCCCCCAGTATAGGTTAGGTAGGTGCCCCCCACCCCCATAATGGAGGGGGGAGCCGCAGCCGTGGGGAGGGCAGCCCGACCTCTCCCTCCCTTCCTTTCCCCAGGCTGCCCTCCATGCCCCTCCCTCGGAGTGCAGAGTAATGCGCAGGGAAGCGCTGTAATAAACTACTCACCTCCCTGGTTCCAATCGCCGCTAACTCGCCGCCGGTCTCCTCCTGCTCTGCATAGATGCTGATACACACGCTGCTTCCTGTTTAGCAGGAAGCAGCGTGTGTATCAGCAGCTATGCAGAGAGGGGAAGATCAGCGGTGATGCAACACGTAAAAATGTACGCATTGCACCACTAAACCGTAAAATGTCTGCGTTAATGTACCTGCACCAGCGGGAATGCGTAAAAATGTACGCAATGCGGCCCACCGACCCCAAGGTCGGCAAAAGCAAAACTAGCTGGCATAAGGGAACCGGAGCAGCAGTGAGTGACTACGAGGGCACAGGATGGCTGCATTGGGCTGGTAGAAGCCCCAGGTAAGTGAAACTCATTTTTTGTTTTTGCCTGACGATTCCTTTCAGAAAATAGGTTGTAGACTGAGCCTGTCTGGTGTAGTCTGCATTTTATTGCCTGCCAGGCAGGCTTCCACTATGCTATAATTTTGTTATTGTAATTTAAAAAAAAATGAAATTTAAATAACATTGTCCGTTTTTTTTCCAAAAATAACTTTGTATTTGTGTTGTTTTTATTATTTTTTTCATAAAAGACTTTCAAAATATTTTTTTTAAATAAATTTGACACATATGCTTTAAGAAAAAACCCCAAAAAACCCCATAGGTTGTAGACTGAGCCTGTCTAGTGTCTGCTTCTGCTGAGCGCGCATGCAGCACCCGCACATCTAAGGGCCTTATAGACCGGTTAAACTCAATCTCGCATAGCTGCTTGGTTGTGAAACTAGTTGGCATGAAGGAGTTCACAAATAGGCTTAAAAGTCTGTCAGTTTGTCTTCACCATATAGCTCCATTTTTAACTTCCCATCCTGGCCTCTGCTATACGCCACATTGGTCAGTTCACACACACCTAAGGGCCTTAAAGACCTGTTAGTGCCCAATCTTAGTAAATGTGGTATTTGGTCTGTCAGTATGAAGCAGGCATAACCCTTATATCCCTACTCTGGACATTTAAAAGCAGCCCTTTATTCCTCAAATGTTGGAATGTACTGTGATTACTGCCCTTTAGGGATGAAAACCCGACTCTGCATCAACTCTGTCATTTTTGGTAGGACTTTTGGCATGGATCCCCCTCCGGCATGCCCCTATCCAGGTGTTAGACCCTTGAAACAAGTTTTCCATCACTTTTGTGGCCAGAAACAGTCTTTGTAGGTTCCTAAATCCGCCTGCCCATTGAGGTCTATGGCGGTTTGTGCGAACTCGAACTTTTCCGGAAATTTGCCGTTTGTGAAAGGCAAATTTGATGTTCGTCTCTACTAATCATGTTTTGCACAATGTATTCATAACTTTGATATTACTTTGATTTTCTGAATACTTTTTATTGCACGTTTGGCACTTTACCTTGTACACGGCTCCCCGTCTTAAACAGTACTGAACCCGGGTTCACATATTATTATTATTATTATTTATTGTATTTATAAAGCGCCAACATATTACGCAGCGCTGAACATTAATTTAGGTTACAGACAATATTTAAGGGTGACATACAGCAATATGACAATACAGGAATGCAAGAAAGACCAGATCATGCAGCACAGTATGAGTACAAGGTAATGCTTAGTCAGTCACTGGATGGAGCATGGAGATTAGGCAAATTAGGTTCACTCAGATGCAAAGCATGGGTTCACAGTAATGGAGGTGCAAGATCAGGTAGGACACAAAAGGAGGAGGACCCTGCCCAAAGGCTTACAATCTAGAGGGAGAGGTAAGGACACGAATGGTAGGGGACCAGAGTTCAGCTGTAGGTTTAGAGCACTTGTGAGGGGTAGTAGGCCAGAGTGAAAAGGTGAGTTTTGAGGGCTTTCTTGAAATTGTTGAAGGAGGGGGCTGCCCTAATGGGTGGAGGTAGGGAGTTTCATAGTGTTGGAGCAGCTCTTGAGAAGTCCTGGAGGCGTGCATGGGACTGGGTGATGCGGGGGGCGGTTAGGCGAAGTTCATTGGAAGAGCGGAGTGAGCGGCTAGGTGTGTACCTCTGAGTAAGAAATGTAGGTTGGACAGGTTTTGTGGACAGATTTGTAGGTCAGACACAGTATCTTGAATCTGTGTCATACTGACACACGGTCTAATTATTGGTATACCAGGTCTATTTTTCACTCAGTTTATGGATTATTGATACATGTTTATATCATATATGGATTGGTATCTGAGGCTTGTTTTTAATTGTTTTTATCTTTTGAAGATTTTCATATGGATTGCAAAATTATTGAATACAGATATGTCATTTACTTCTAAACTAGCTGATGGCCCAGCATTGGCCGGGTATGTATCTGGCTGCTGTTGGCTCCACCCACTTTCTCTAACCCTAACACACAATTAATCAGTTACTCAATGGCCTAGTTTGTGAGCTTTGTGGTCTTTGGCTTTATAATTTGCGTTGAAATGAAACAAATCTGATTGGCTGTTTGTGGCTCCACCCCTTTTCTGAATTTAAACCTCAGTGACCCAAATGACCAACTGTACCAGGTTTGAGGCTTGTGCCATTAACAGCGCAAGAATGTCAGCAATTAAATATTCCCCTTGAAAATCAATAGGTGAACATTAAAGCGGATCCGAGATGAAAAACTAACTATAACAACTATAACTCTATATATCTTTTCTAAAGTTTAGATAATTTACACAGCAAATCTAGCTGCAAACAGCTTCAACAGTTTATAATTTGTATATACAATGAGGGCAACCATGTTTTGTTTGTCACATTACACACAGGCAAACTGATAGCATCTCTAGCAAATTCACTCTGCTCTCCTCCTCCCTTCTCCGCTCTGCCTCTGAAATCTTTGGCTAGTAACCTCCTCCTCCTCCTGCCTAGACTGAGCTCCCATAAGCCCTTGCTACAGTGCCAAGGCTCTCTGAAGATCCTGTGGGCGAGGGTTGTTTAGTTTAAAAGGAATTAAAGTATTAAAACAAAACAAAAAAAGTATTTGGCTTGTGGAATGCACTATAAACTATATGAAAAGAACACAATTATGCATTGAGTAAAAGTTTATCTCAGATCCACTTTAATCCCAGTCACCCAGTCACCAACTGTGCAAAGTTTGAGAACCCTACCATTAACCACCCTGGCGTTCTGATTAAATCGCCAGGGTGGCTGCGGGAGGGTTTTTTTTAAATAAAAAAAAAACTATTTCATGCAGCCAACTGAAAGTTGGCTGCATGAAAGCCCACTAGAGGGCGCTCCGGAGGCGATCTTCCGATCGCCTCCGGCGCCCAGAATAAACAAGGAAGGCCGCAATGAGCGGCCTTCCTTGTTTTGCTTATATCGTCGCCATAGCGACGAGCGAAGTGACGTCATCGACGTCAGCCGACGTCCTGACGTCAGCCGCCTCCGATCCAGCCCTTAGCGCTGGCCGGAACTTTTTGTTCCGGCTACGCTGGGCTCAGGCGGCTGGGGGGACCCTCTTTCGCCGCTGCTCGCGGCGGATCGCCGCAGAGCGGCGGCGATCAGGCAGCACACGCGGCTGGCAAAGTGCCGGCTGCGTGTGCTGCTTTTTATTTGATGAAAATCGGCCCAGCAGGGCCTGAGCGGCGACCTCCGGCGGTGTTGGACGAGCTGAGCTCGTCCAGACCGCTCAGGTGGTTAACAGTGTAAGAATGAGTGCAGTGTACATTTTCCCAGTGAAATGTGTATTTGTCTCAGTCCACTTTTTGGTTATGGGGATAAAAAGTATCCTATATGTTATTCCAGGAAATGTACTATGTGTGTGCCAAATTTCATTCAAATCCGTTCAGCCATTCCTGCATGATTGAGTAACAAACAAACATCCAAACTTTCGCATTTATAATATTAGATAGATACTAGGGTGGTGCTGTTTCAAGGGCAACCCCTTACTCCCACATTCCAACTTTTGTGCCTAAAGCACACTCTGACTGGTTGAGTACTTTGTTTGCAAGTTGCAAGCAGCCACCACTGTCCCTCCTCTCCCTCCCGTGCATCCCCCTGTCCCCCGTGCCTCCTTCCTTCCCCATGTGCCTTCTTCTGTCCCACTTTGTGCCTCCTTCTGTCCCCCTGTTCCTCCTTCCGTCCCCCTGTTCCTCCTTTTGCCCCCCCCCCTGTTCATGGGAGGAACCGCCCCCCCTGCAAAACTTTGGATGGGGCCCTCCTCCTTCCCCTTAAAACAGTCAGGTTTTAATGCCTAAAGGGCAGAAAACATATTACATTCAGAACACAGCTATGGGTGCCAGTGGGCTGTGGAGTGTCACACACGGTGAAATAGCAGTAGGAGAACAGAGGCGCCAGCAGGATAAAAGTGGATAAAAACTTTAAAATTTGCTAGGAGGAAGTGGTGGACTTACCTCCATAAAGCAGACACGAAAGACTGTCTGAATAGTAGTCACATTTATTAATTAGTACCCCAAAACAGTGCAACGCGTTTCGCAGGCCCAGCCCGCTCCATCAGGCAATAAAAGTGGGGACAAGACAGAATTTCAGCAATAGCAGGTGTAGCGCCTCACAACAATAGACAATCACAGTCTGCTTGAACTAATACCACACAATTAAATGTTTCCATGTTTTTATTGAACACACCATGTAAACATTACATAGTTACATAGTTACATAGTTATTTTGGTTGAAAAAAGACATACGTCCATCAAGTTCAACCAGTATAAAGTACAACACCAGCCCGCTCCCTCACATATCCCTGTTGATCCAGAGGAAGGCGAAAAAACCCTTACAAGGCATGGTCCAATTAGCCCCTAAAGGGAAAAATTCCTTCCCGACTCCAGATGGCAATCAGATAAAATCCCTGGATCAACATCATTAGGCATTACCTAGCAATTGTAGCCATGGATGTCTTTCAACGCAAGGAAAGCATCTAAGCCCCCTTTAAATGCAGGTATAGGGTTTGCCATAACGACTTCCTGTGGCAATGCATTCCACATCTTAATCACTCTAACTGTAAAGAACCCTTTCCTAAATAAATGGCTAAAACGTTTTTCCTCCATGCGCAGATCATGTCCTCTAGTCCTTTGAGAAGGCCTAGGGACAAAAAGCTCATCCGCCAAGGTATTATATTGCCCTCTGATGTATTTAAACATGTTAATTAGATCCCCTCTAAGGCGTCTTTTCTCTAGACTAAAGAAACCCAGTTTATCTAACCTTTCTCGATAAGTGAGACCCTCCATCCCACATATCAATTTTGTTACTCGTCTCTGCACCTGCTCTAAAACTGCAATATCTTTTTTGTAATGTGGTGCCCAGAACTGAATTCCATATTCCAGATGTGGCCTTACTTTCACAGTTCAGCTGGAAAAGGTATGTGAGCTCCTAGACTAATGACATCTCCAAGAGCTAATTGGACTGAGGTGTCAGCCAGCTGGAGTGGTATTAGTTTAAGCAGACTGTGAATGTCTGTTGTTGTAACTTGGATGAAGATCAGATCGTATTTTATAATAATCCGAACATCTGTATAGCGCTTTTCTCCTGTTGGACTCAAAGTGCTCAAGAGCTGCAGCCACTGGGACGCGCTCAAGAGGCCACCCTGTAGTGTTAGGGAGTCTTGCCTTGAACTCCTTGCTGAATAGGTACTGACCCTAGCCAGGATTCAAACCCTGGTCTGCCATATCAAAGGCGGTGCCTTTAACCAGTACACTATCCAGCCACTGACCAATTTGTACAAAAATCCATATAACTCCAAAGGGATAACATACTTCTTATTGCTATTGTAGGTAGTCAGGTATAGGTGCTTCCAGTGTAATCAGCCTGGTATAGGTGCCCCCAGTATAGGTAGCCAGACATAGGTGCCCCCAGTATAGGTAGCCAGGTATAGGTGCCCCCAGTATAGGTAGCCAGGCATAGGTGCCTCCAGTATAGGTAGCCAGGCATAGGTGCCTCCAGTATAGTCGGCCTGGTATAGGTGCCCGCAGTATAGGTAGCCAGACATAGGTGCCCCCAGTATAGGTAGCCTGGTATAGGTGCCCCCAGTATAGGTAGCCTGGTATAGGTGCCCCCAGTATAGATAGCCAGGCATAGGTGCCCCCAGTATAGATAGCCAGGCATAGGTGCCCCCAGTATAGATAGCCAGGCATAGGTGCCCCCCGTATAGGTAGCCTGGTATAGGTGCCCCCAGTATAGGTAGCCAGGCATAGGTGCCCCCAGTATAGGTAGCCTGGTATAGATGCCCCCAGTATATGTATAGGTGCCCCCAGTATAGGTAGCCAGGCATAGGTGCCCCCAGTATAGGTAGCCGGAGGTAGGAGCAGTGGGAACACAGCCGCAGGGAAGGGGGCCCGACTTCCCCCTTCCCTCACCTCGGGCCTCCCTTCAGCGCTCCACCTTCATGAAATTAGAGCAGTGGCAGGGTAGGGAGACTCACCTCTTCCACATTTCATGCACTAGAGCTCCATGGCCACCCGTCTTCTCTGTCTCCACTGCTCACTCTACTTCTGCTAAATAGGAAGTACAGTAAGTAATGAAAATTTAGAAAACTGGAAGCGCATGGAACGTGGAAGAGGTGAGTCTGCCTGACTGGCTGCTGCTCTCATTTCTGGATGTGTAATGAGAGGTAGAGATGTCTGACTAGCAGTAGAGGGGTGGCAGGTGCAATGGCTGTGCCTCCGGAATGGAGACTCAAAGTGGCAGCAAGAGAAACAGAAGATCCAGGCCCAGCCAATACTTGCAAAGTCACCTTTTTATCACCCCTCACACCATCCGACATACAATACAAGTTTCTGGCCTAACAGCCCTTTCACAGGATGTCCAGCTTCTTCAAAGGCAATAAATCACAAATGGTGTGAGGGGTAAATAAAAGGTGACTTTGCAAGTATTGGTTGGTGCTCGGATCTTCTGTTTCTCTTGCTCCTTATTTCTGGAGGAGAGGGAAGGGGAAGTTTGGCAACCATCCAACGGCTGTGTGTGTCTGCTGCACCCCCCTCCTGGGCTGCACCCAGACTGCACATAAAAATGGCCCTGTGCAAGCAGCCCCAGAGCCGACAGGCCGAGGCCTTCCCCCATGCCCCCCCCCCATGTCATCCGCTGTGGAGGTTGCTTGGTTGTTATGCCCCTGCACCTCCTCCTGTCCCCCTGTGTCTCTTTCTGTCCCCCATGTGCCTCTTTCTGTACCCCTTTGTTCTGCATTCTTCCCCCATAGTGCTTCCTTCAGTTCCCTGTACTTCCTTCTTCCCCCCTTGTGACGCCTTCTGTCCGCCATGTCTCCTTGTGTTACCTCTGGCCTTTGTGCATCCCTCAGTCCCACTGTGCCTCTTTCTGCCCTCCGTTGTGCCTCCCTCTGTGCTGAAGTCCAGTGCTGTGCCTGTGGCTGTGCAACCATCCTGTCCATCCATCTCCTGCTCCCTCTAGTGCCGGTATGGCGTCGCTACCATGGGGCGGCCAGGAGCGCTCCGCTCCGGGTGTCAGCTCCAGGGGGGGTGTCATCAAGGCCTCCCCAGAAGCCTTGATGACACAGGAGGGGAAGCAGCGCTGAAGGAGGGGTGGCAGCGTCGGTGGGGAGGGGGGAAATACCCCCCCACATCTCCCTCACCTGGGTCCCCTCCTTAGGCGCTTCCCCTCGACGGGGGCCGGCAACGGGCACTGACAGGGCGGCTGATAGCCGCCCTCAGTTTACCCGAGCAGGGCTACGGGAAGATGGCCGCCGACGCCCGCACTGGAGACAAAAATAGATGACGCAGCGGGAGACGGCGCTGGACATTCAAGAGGAGCTGCGGAGAGAGAGGCTGCCTGGGATTCGGAAGAGAGGTTTCATCTGCAGGTAAGTGAATGTTTTTTTTTCTTTTACAGGTGCACCGGTCCACCTACCCACCGCTGCTGCCCACGTACCCACCGCTGCTGCCCACCTACCCACCGCTGCTGCCCACCTACCCACTGCTGCTGCCCACATACCCACTGCTGATGCACATCTACCCACCACTGCTGCCCCCCTACCCACCAGGCTACCCAGCAGCCTACCCACCATGCTACCCACCACTGCTGCCCACCTACCCACCAGGCTGCCCACCTACCCACCAGGCTACCCAGCAGGCTGCCCACCTACCCACCACTGCTGCCCCCCTTACCCACCACTGCTACCCAGCAGGCTGCCCACCTACCCACTAGGCAATCAGACTGCTCACCCTTTACCACCTACCCACCAGGCTATCAGCTTGCCAACACTCAAATCTGCTACCGACATTGTGTATTTTGTGGTCAGATTAACTGCCGACATTGTGTATTTTGTGGTCAGTTTAACTACCGTCATTGTGTATTTTGTGGTCAGTTTAACTACCGATATTGTGTTTTTTGTGGTGAAATCTGGTGCTGACATTGTGTATGTTCTGGTCAAATGTGCCGCAAGATTGAATGATTTTTTTTCTGGTCAAATCTGCCGACATGATTGAATGTATTTTCTTGTGAAATCTGCTCACATAACGTGTAATGTCTGGTGAAATTTTCTCGCATTACGTGTATTTTATGTTGAAAGCTTCTGACATTTTGTGTATTTTCTGGAGAAAAGCTGCGCAATGATGAGAATTTTCTGGAGAAAGGTTGACTAAAACTTGGGTGCACTTTTAAATTAGCTCCGCCCCATCCAGTCATAGCCACGCCCATTTTTTCACCGCGCTTCGCGCGCCGCAGGTGGTGTGTTGTGGGTGGGGGGTGTCTTTCAATACCTAGCACCGGGTGTCAAATGCCCTAGGTACGCCACTGCCGGTATCTCATTCTTCTCATGTCATGTGTAATCACCCTACATGTGGTAGGAGATGCCGGGCACTAGGCTGAGCAGCGAACGCACAGGTGGAAGCACAGCACTGGACTCTGGCAAGTAGATTAGAACACAGCTTGTGCTGCTCTATACTCTGCATTTACACACAGGGCTGGACTGAGTGCAGGACAGGACGTCTTGCCTGGGGTGTGTTGTATAAAATAAATTAACAATGAATCAGATGTTTCAAGAAAAAAATATATCTTGCTTTTATTGCTCAAGCAAGGGTAAAATAAATGTCACCAGCATATGGGGTAAGTACCAAATTGCATCTGTTAACAGTGGGAATTTACATACATAGAACAAAGCTTTAACCTCCCTGGCGTTTAATTTCCCCAGGATTTCTGTGCAAAAAGTGATAAAATTTCTTTTTAAAACTTTTTTTTTTCCTGTAACTTGCCAAAATGTGTCAAGCAAGAGTCTAGTATACAGTGCAGGAGAGTATTGACGTGTATGCACGTTTATACTGTTCACAGCATGTTTTTATGGACGGATATATGTGTCCATACCGCTAGGGATTAAAGGATACCAGATGTCAAAAAGGTAGAAGAAACAGAGGGAGCCGGCATATACTTTTACCTTCCCTGATGCCGGTCGCTCCCCCCGTTCGCTTCTCTGCCCCCCACATTATGCTTAAAACAAGCCACCACCCCCTCTCCCAGATTGCAGGAGTTGGACTTTAATGCACAGGCGCTGCCCGGGCTGCCGGAATCCAACAGCCCACATTCGTCAGGCATAGTGATGTTATACGCATGTGCAGATTGCTCCCGGGCATGGATGTATGCTGCTGGATTCGGGCAGCCTGGACAGCGCCTGTGTATTAAAGTACAATTCCTGCAACCCGGAAGAGCGTCCTGAAGGGGGGGGGTGCTTTTAAGCACAATGTGTGGGACAGAGAGGAGAATGGGGGGAGGGGAGCGACAGCCATCAGGACAGGTAAAAGTATATGCCTGCTCCCCCCCCCCCTTTATTTCCCCCGTTTATTTAACCTTTTTGATATTTAACTTGTTAACGACCGCTCCAGGACAATTGGCGGGGACACAGCAGCCCCTGGACCGCTTAACACCAATTGGCATGCAGTCCTGGGGTGGGGTTTTGCAGGAGATTGCGCATGCCAATGCATGCATCTCATCAGTCTCCCATCGGCGATTCCCGCTAGGAGACTGTTAGACGGAGAATCTGTTACAATGTACAGTATTTCCAATATAAGGCAACGCTGTACTGGGGACAGCCGTGTCCCTACAGAGCACCAGGAGCGATCGGCTGTCATAGGCTGATGCCTAGGACAGCCGATTGCGGTGATTGGCTAGCGGAGGGGGGGGGTGTTGAGCCTGTAATTAAAAAAACGCGTAAATTTTTTTTTTTTAAGCTAATGCGGACCAACGCAGTACGAATCTATGTCGGGCAGGTGGCCCTGCGGTTCTGCCCGGACGTAAACGCTATGTCCCATTCACTGCGCATCTCCGCCGTTACCGCCGCTTTCTCCCCGCCGCAATTTGCTCGCTCAGCCGTCTCTATGACGGCAGAACACTTTGAGCTGGGCAGGAGCCGTTTTCATTGGCTCCTGGCCCTGTCATCACTGTAAGCCAATCCCATTGGCTTACATTGAGTGACAGGGTCAGGAGCCAATGAAAGTGGCTCCTGACCGGCGCACAGCGCTCTGCCGTCATAGAGACGGCATAGAGAGTAGCCTGTGGCGGGGACAGAGTGGCGTGACCGGCGGGAGCAGCGGATTTTTGTACCGATACGTTGGAAAGCGCCGTTTTACTGTACCAGCAGCCTCTGGTCCTTAAGAGGGCAGGGGCTGCTGGTACCGAAGTGGTTAAAGGACAAACAAATAAAAAATAAATAAACAAACATGCTGTCAGGAATCAGAGCCCACCAACAGGCAGAAAGGGAGGGGGATCTCTTATGTGCTGAGTTGTATGGCTCTGAAGCAAGGTCTTAAAGCTGCAGTGGCCTAAATTGTAAAAAATAGCCTGGTCACTAGGAGGTGTAAGCCTACGGTCCACAAGTGGTTAAACCAATCACACTTGTTAAGCATATGGCATCAAGCATACCTCCCAACTTTTTGAAATGAGAAAAAAGGACACTTAAGCCACACCCCTGCCACAACCTAAACACGCCCCCATCACACACCTAGTCAAACATGCCATAAAGATTTCATAAGAAAAATATGTTGTTTTATAATTCAAACCACACTGGTCCTTTCTATCCTGGTTCATTTTCCTTCATATTAACATTTTAAAATTAGTAATATATCTATTCAGGGGCGTCTCTAGGGTCCTTGGAGATCAGTGGCACCTGTGGGCACCAGGCGGGGAGGTACATGCGGCGCGCGCGGGGCAAAAAAATGGGCGTGGCCATGAGGTGAGTGGGCGTGGCCATGGGTGGGGCCAGATGTACATGAACTTAGCAGCGGTGTAAGCTACGGATAACGGGCCTGCCCATCGAAATATTGGACGGAGCCCCCTGTCCTTTATTTCGATCATTTACAATCAGTATAGGCATAGATCAAAGATGTATACGCACATACAATTTTGATTGGTCAATCACTGACCCCCAATTTTCCCACCCCCGTGCAGTAAGTGGGCCAACAGACAATGAATTTTATGAACAGAGCTAAAATTGGCTAATCAAAATTGTATGTGTGTACCAGGCTTTACAGCTAATACTGTACATACTGAAAGTAGCAGGGATCAGCATACAATACAGCTGGTTTACAATCAATAAAGGCACAGAGTAACACCTTACACTGTACGCACTGGAGGTAAATCAGCACACAGTGCAAGCACTAGATAACAGCGTATACTGTACATACTGTAGGCAGCAGAATTCAGCACACTGCAGCTAGCGTGCCAAAAATATGACGATCACGTTGTGCGGCGTGCTTATCGCGCCGCACCAAAAAATGGGTGGGCCATGGACCAGAATATAGGTGTGGTAACGGGTGGAGACAAATTTACATGAACCTAGCAATGGTGGGACATCAGATTAGGACAGTGGTGGCGAACCTTTTGGAGGCCGAGTGCCCAAACTGCAACCCAAAAGTCACTTATCTATCGCAAAGTGGCAACAGCAATTTAAACTAAATACTGTACAAACGTTTTAACTCATACATGAACATTGTGGAAAATCCAAGTTGAAAATAAACTGTGAAGATAAACAATTTCATCCATCCTACTCCTGAAAAATGTATTCAATTTTTTAGAACCTCCCAGTTTTATTTTCTGTTTTAAAACGCTAAAAAAGTAGGTTTAATGCTATTGTCTCATATGATAAGGATTCAGCTTTTCCCATAGTCTCGCAGTTAGCAATCATGTGACCCCCAACAAGACATATTCAGCAATCATGAGGCCCCCAACAAATCATGAGGCCCCCAACAAGACAAATTCAGCTATCATGAGGCCTCCAACAAATCATGAGGCCCCCAACAAGACAAATTCAGCAATCATGAGGCCCCCAACAAATCATGAGGCCCCCAACAAGACAAATTCAGCAATCATGAGGCCCCCAACAAATCATGAGGCCCCCAACAAGACAAATTCAGCCATCATGAGGCCCCCAACAAATCATAAGGCTCCCAACAAGACACATTCAGCAGTCATGAGGCACATAAATAGACAGCATTTCACATAAATAGGCAGAATGCCCCCTTAATATGGTAGCCCCCCAAGTTAAGTAGTGAGTGACAGGGACCCCCAGGTTAGCTAGTGAGTGACAGGCGCCTCCAGTTAGGTAGTGAGTGACCGGGACCCCGATAGTGAGTGACAGGGAGCACCTTTAGGTAGTGAGTGAGTGCCAGGGAGCCCCTTTAGGCAGTGAGTGAGTGACAGGAAGCCCCTTTAGGCAGTGAGTGAGTGCCAGGGAGCCCCTTTAGGCAGTGAGTGAGTGACAGGAAGCCCCTTTAGGCAGTGAGTGAGTGACAGGGAGCCCCTTTAGGGAGTGAGTGAGTGACAGGGAGACCCTTTAGTAAGTGAGTGAGTGACAGGGAGCCCCTTTAGGGAGTGAGTGCGTGCCAGGGAGCCCCTTTAGGGAGTGAGTGTGTGCCAGGGAGCCCCTTTAGGGAGTGAGTGCGTGCCAGGGAGCCCCTTTAGGGAGTGAGTGAGTGACAGGGAGCCCCTTTAGGGAGTGAGTGAGTGCCAGGGAGCACCTTTAGGGAGTGAGTGACAGGGAGCCCCTTTAGGGAGTGAGTGCGTGCCAGGGAGCCCCTTTAGGGAGTGGGTGCGTGCCAGGGAGCCCCTTTAGGGAGTGAGTGAGTGACAGGGAGCCCCTTTAGGGAGTGAGTGAGTGCGTGCGTGCCAGGGAGCCCCTTTAGGGAGTGAGTGCGTGCCAGGGAGCCCCTTTAGGGAGTGAGTGCGTGCCAGGGAGCCCCTTTAGGAAGTGAGTGCGTGCCAGGGAGCCCCTTTAGGGAGTGAGTGAGTGACAGGGAGCCCCTTTAGGGAGTGAGTGAGTGACAGGGAGCCCCTTTAGGGAGTGAGTGAGTGACAGGGAGCCCCTTTAGGGAGTGAGTGAGTGACAGGGAGCCCCTTTAGGGAGTGAGTGCGTGCCAGGGAGCCCCTTTAGGGAGTGGGTGCGTGCCAGGGAGCCCCTTTAGGGAGTGAGTGAGTGACAGGGAGCCCCTTTAGGGAGTGAGTGAGTGCGTGCCAGGGAGCCCCTTTAGTGAGTGAGTGCGTGCCAGGGAGCCCCTTTCAGGGAGTGAGTGAGTGACAGGGAGGCCCTTTAGGGAGTGAGTGCATGCCAGGGAGCCCCTTTAGGGAGTGAGTGAGTGACAGGGAGGCCCTTTAGGGAGTGAGTGAGTGCCAGGGAGCCCCTTTAGGAAGTGAGTGAGTGCCAGGGAGCCCCTTTAGGAAGTGAGTGAGTGACAGGGAGCCCCTTTAGGCAGTGAGTGAGTGCCAGGGAGCCCCTTTAGGAAGTGAGTGAGTGACAGGGAGCCCCTTTAGGCAGTGAGTGAGTGACAGGGAGCCCCTTTAGGCAGTGAGTGAGTGACAGGGAGCCCCTTTAGGGAGTGAGTGAGTGACAGGGAGGCCCTTTAGGTAGTGAGTGAGTGACAGGGAGCCCCTTTAGGAAATGAGTGAGTGCCAGGGAGCCCCTTTAGGGAGTGAGTGCGTGCCAGGGAGCCCCTTTAGGGAGTGAGTGACAGGGAGGCCCTTTAGGGAGTGAGTGCGTGCCAGGGAGCCCCTTTAGGGAGTGAGTGCGTGCCAGGGAGCCCCTTTAGGGAGTGAGTGCGTGCCAGGGAGCCCCTTTAGGGAGTGAGTGCGTGCCAGGGAGCCCCTTTAGGGAGTGAGTGCGTGCCAGGGAGTCCCTTTAGGGAGTGAGTGCGTGCCAGGGAGCCCCTTTAGGGAGTGAGTGAGTGACAGGGAGCCCCTTTAGGGAGTGAGTGAGTGAGTGCCAGGGAGCACCTTTAGGGAGTGAGTGACAGGGAGCCCCTTTAGGGAGTGAGTGCGTGCCAGGGAGCCCCTTTAGGGAGTGGGTGCGTGCCAGGGAGCCCCTTTAGGGAGTGAGTGAGTGACAGGGAGCCCCTTTAGGGAGTGAGTGAGTGCGTGCGTGCCAGGGAGCCCCTTTAGGGAGTGAGTGCGTGCCAGGGAGCCCCTTTAGGGAGTGAGTGCGTGCCAGGGAGCCCCTTTAGGAAGTGAGTGCGTGCCAGGGAGCCCCTTTAGGGAGTGAGTGAGTGACAGGGAGCCCCTTTAGGAAGTGAGTGAGTGACAGGGAGCCCCTTTAGGGAGTGAGTGAGTGACAGGGAGCCCCTTTAGGGAGTGAGTGAGTGACAGGGAGCCCCTTTAGGGAGTGAGTGCGTGCCAGGGAGCCCCTTTAGGGAGTGGGTGCGTGCCAGGGAGCCCCTTTAGGGAGTGAGTGAGTGACAGGGAGCCCCTTTAGGGAGTGAGTGAGTGCGTGCCAGGGAGCCCCTTTAGGGAGTGAGTGAGTGCCAGGGAGCCCCTTTAGGGAGTGAGTGAGTGCCAGGGGAGCCCCTTTAGGGAGTGAGTGAGTGACAGGGAGCCCCTTTAGGGAGTGAGTGAGTGACAGGGAGCCCCTTTAGGCAGTGAGTGAGTGACAGGGAGCCCCTTTAGGGAGTGAGTGCGTGCCAGGGAGCCCCTTTAGGGAGTGAGTGCGTGCCAGGGAGCCCCTTTAGGGAGTGAGTGCGTGCCAGGGAGCCCCTTTAGTGAGTGAGTGAGTGACAGGGAGGCCCCCCCTCTAGCCGCCGCCGCTCCCCCCCTACCTCTCAGCAGACCTCAGGATCAGCGGCGACCCGACCAGATGTACGAGCGGGCGCTGGACGCACCCGCTCGATATGCGGAAGTGATGTCACTAGGACCCAGCGCCCGCACGATTGGTCGCCGGCTCTCCGCCTGATCCTGAGGTCTGAGACTGTCAGTGACGCGGCGGCTGGAGGGAGCCGCTGAGTCTTGACAGAGGGGGCGGCCGGGCGGAGATCCGTGGCACCCCAGGACAGATTGGGGGCACATGCCCCCTTAAAACAGGCCTAGCGACGCCCCTGTATCTATTTAAAGAGACACTGAAGCGAGTAAAAAACTCGCTTCTTCTCTTATATTCAGCAGGGGCATGTGTGCCCCTGCTAAACCACCGCTATCCCGCCGCACAACGGGGGTCCCTTACCCCCCAATTCCCCCCCTGCAAAATCTACGACCAACTTTGTCATATATTTTGCTGCTCCTAGAGGCAGGGCTAATAGATGCAGCCCTGCCTCTCAGCGCCGTCTATCAGCGGCGGATCTCCGCCTCTCCCCGCCCCTCTCAGTGAAGGAAGAGGGAGAGGGGCGGGCGAGAGGCGAAGATACGCGCTGACAGACGCGTGAGAGGCAGGGCTGCGGACATTAGCCCTGCCTCACCAGGAAGAGATCCCCGGCGAGGACGGAGGGGATTTGGGGGATAAGGGACCCCCGTTGTGCGGCGGGATAGCGGCGGTTTAGCAGGGGCACACATGCCCCTGCTGAATATAAGAGAAGAAGCGAGTTTTATACTCGCTTCAGATTCTCTTTAAAGGATAGGAATAAAGTTTAGAGTCAATCAAACACATTTTTTAGTAGAGAAATATATATATTTACATAGAAAGAGGGACAAAGTCCTGAAAGAGGGATACATGAGGAGGAAAGAGGGACAGAGGGACAGGATTCACAAAGAGGGACTGTCCCTCCGAAAGAGGGACAGTTGGGAGCTATGCAATCAAGTCAGAAATGTGAGCACATAGTCCATGTAGCAAGTTGTTTGTCCTGTGTCCTCAGAGGGTCTAGACTGGGTGTGCGAAGAACCTCTGATAGCGATCATGTGCTAGTTGGCATGTGAAGCTGAGAGTCAGAGACCTTTTTTTTTAGAAAATACACTTTTCTAAGCTATGCTAAGCTAAGAGATCACAATTGGAGATGGGCAACACAAAATGGAGGATATCAAAAATGTTGAAGCAGGTTATCTCGGGGGACAGTGCTAAGCGGGGCTGGGCGCCCAACAGCGGTAATTTAATGCTGTGCCGGCATGTATCGGCAATTCAGGGCTCTGGCAGCTGCCAGGCCCCGAATTACATCTCCCTCCAATTTGCAACAACCCGGAGGGGGGATAGTAATTACCGCCGCCGGGGAGTTTTGCGGCAGCGTCATTCGGCTCGTCCCGCACTGAACTGCCCAGTACCATAACAATATGCACTCCAAAAAATGTAGCTAATTTCTTAACAGTACAACACACACCAGTACCATCCCCCTAATAGTGTCCCAGTTAGCTGAGCAGCCTCTGTCTACTCACCAGTGGGCTGTGAGCTGCCTGTCTGCTCTCCTGGCCTCTCCAGCTCTTTTCCTGCAGATAGAATGTAACTTGTATCTGCTCCATCCTGCTGGCACACCGTCACCATCACACTGCGCACTCCTCTCATCTCAGACCTGCACAGCAATATACTGCTCAGAGATGTATAACCTGTGGGGCCAGGCAGAGATCTGCACACACAGCCTGCTCTGTGATACACCAGAAGAGACAGTGAGAGGGGCTGGAAGCTACTACACAGCAGCACTAGTGTGCCCAGCCCCCCTACACCTCTGGGTAAATATCCAGGTGTGTGATCTCCATTCATTGGGTGTTACCAAAGGGCAGAGATACAAATTCCACTTGAAATGATAAAATCCACAGCTCATGTGTGTCCAGCCAGGGCCATGGAAAAGCCGAGCTGCTTAGTAGCTGCAAAGTGAAACTTTTTAATATGTCTTTGCTTTCGCCACCTGCTCACCTGCCTCGAGGCTATAGGTAATGCGTATGTCAAAAAAGGGTGCATAGAAATTTTGGCTCCCAATAATCCTAATGGTAAAATATCAGTATTAAAGGAAACATCGGGCATTAAAACAAACAGATCTACTTACCTGGGGCTTCCTCCTGCCCCTGGCAGCCAATGTGCCCCTCGCCACAGCTCCACTCCCAGCCGTTGTCCCGTGGTCTCCTCTGTAGCAGTCAGTGACCTGGCGAAGTCGGCCACTACCAGAGGCGTATTTAGAGGGGTGCGGGCATGGCTTGTGCCATGGGCACCATGGCTGCCCCCTCCTCCCTCATCCTTCACCACCATACTTAAGGATGCCTCTCAGGCATTTGTACCTGCTCTTATACTGGAGGACATCTCTCACTACCTATCCTGGGGGGGGTGGGGTGTCTACTTATACGGGGGGGACACCTGCCAAATTTATACTGGGGGGGGGGGTTACTTATACTGAGGAGAACCTCTCATTACCTATACTGTGGGATTACTTATACTGGGGCGATACCTCTTACCACTTATGCTAAAGAAGGCTACTTATACTGGGATCACATCTCTAACGACATATACTGGGAGGGAAACGTAAACATGGGTCTACTTATACTGAGTGAACTACCTCTGGCTACCTATACTAGGGTGCTACCTCTGGTACTTACTTTACTTGGCGGTTAACTCTAGCAACCTATACTGGGGTGACTTGTATCATTGCAAGAAAATAAGCTGTTATTATGGGACAAGGTGGTCTGATAGGGGAAGGGGGAGGCGCAATTTCAGTGTTTGCCATAGGCGCTATGTCACCCAGATACGCCCCTGGCCACTTCTGCACCTGTGCATGGCCACACCACTTGTGGTCCCACTCCCGTTACTGGGAACGCTCTATGCTGGTGCTGTACTTCCCGACCGGTCACCAGTGCTACGGAGGAGACCCCAGGAAAACGGCTGGGAGCGGAGCTGCAGCATGGAACACATAGGCTGCCAGGGCCTTGAGGAAGCCCCTGGTAAGTAGATCTGTTTGTTCTTTTCTTTTTTAAAGCCTGATGTTTCCTTTAAATACTGATATTTTTCTATAGCCAGGGCCGGCGCTACCATAAAGGCAAAGGAGGCAGCTGCCCCAGGGCCCCAGAGCTTGTAGGGGCCCCCAGTGGCTACAAGAGGAAAAAAAATTTCAAATCGACCTTATAGTTCTTGAGAAAATCGATTTAAAAGTTTCAAAAGAAAAAAAATACACATTTAAAAGCCAGCCGACTTTAATGGTTAATAGCAAATCCACCTTAAATTCTAGAAACCCTAAATTTGCAGGATATGTTAGGGAGATCATTGGGAATAAGGGGAAAAAACAATTTTTTAAAAAGACCTTATAGTTTTTGAGAAAATCGATTTTAACCAGTTCGGCCTCTCTGGACGAGTTTGCTGCTTTCCCTGCGTGGTGCGCGCGGTCGGCCGCGTGCACCCGCCGCCCGCCGCTAGCCCCCCGATCAGTGAATGGGAATATAATTCCCATTCGCCGATCTAACTTCCCCGCAGAAATACCGACGCTTTCTCTCCAGAGAGCGCGGTATTTCTGCCCCCAGGAAACTTCTCCCCAGCATTTTAGTTCCTGGATGCGAGATCGTTCGCATCCAGGACTTTTTTCACTGCACCCACATACATTTTTGATTAAAAAAATATATAATTTTACATTTAAAATTAGCAGTTTCCCTCCCACACCAAAAATTACCCACATACACTTAAAAAAAAAAAAATACAATTAAAAAAAACAAAAACAACATAAATAGTTTCCCAAGGGTCTGAACTTTTTAAATATGCATGTCAAGAGAATATGTTATTATATTATTTAAAATTATAAGCTTACTAGCTGATTGCCCGGCGTTGCCCGGGAATGTATTTGGCTGGTGTTGGCTCCGCCTACTTTTTCTAACCCTAACACACAATTACTCACTGACCAAGTTTGTGAGCTTTGATGTCTTTGGTATCAATAATCTGCATTGAAATGAAACACATCTGATTGGCTGTGTGTGGCTCCACCCCCTTGTCTGAATTTGAACCCCAGTCACCCAATAACCAACTGTACCAGGTTTGAGGCCTGTGCCATTAACAGTTCAAGAATGGTAGCAATTAAATATTCCCCTTGAAAAACAACGGGTGAAGATTGATTCACTTTTGTAGGCTCCACCCATTTTTTTGAATATTAATCCCAGTCACCCAGTGACCAGCTGTGCAAAGTTTAAAAACCCTGCCATTAACAGAATGGCTGCAGTTTACATTTTCCCAGCGCTATTTGTATTTGTCTCCACCCACTGATGACCCGGCGTTGGTATGTATTTGACTGGTGTTGGCTCCGCCCACTTTCTAACCCTAACACACAAACACTCAATGACCAAGTTTGTGAGCTTTGGGGTCCTTGGCATCAATAATTTGTATATTCCCATAGAAATTAAACAAATCAGATAGGCTGTTTGTGGCTCCACCCCTCTCCAGCATTTGAACCCCAGTCACCCAATGACCAACTGTAGCAGGTTTGAGGCATCTGCTATTAACAGTGTAAAAATGGCAGCACGTTAAATATTCCACTTGAAAATCAACAGGTGAATTTTGATTGGCTATTATAGGCTCCACCCACTTCCCTGAATATTAATCTCAGTCACTCAGTGACCATCAGGGAAAAGATTGGGAACCCTGAAATAAACAGTGTAAGAAGGGCTGCAGTTTACACTTTCCCAGTGAAATTTGTTTTTGGCTCCGCCCACTTTTTGTAACCTGGACACAAAGTCACTACTCAATGCCCAAGTTTGTGAGTTTTGGGGACCTTGGCATCAATAATTTGTATTTTCCCATGAAATGAAACAAATCTGATTCACTGTTTGTGGCTCTGTCCCTTTTCTGAATTTGAACCTCAGTGAACCAATGAGCAACTGTACCAGGTTTGAGGCTTGTGCCATTAACAGTGCAAGAATGGCAGCAATTTTAATATTCTCCTTGAAAAGTGACATGTGATTTTTGATTGGCATTTTTACGCTCCACCCACTTTTCTGAATATTAATCCCAGTCACCCAGTAACCAGCTATGCTAAGTTTGAGAACCCTGCCATTAACAGTGAACAAGGGCTGCAGTTTACAATTTCCCAGAAAAATCTGTTTTTAACTCCACCCACTTTTTGTAACCTTGACACACAGTCACTACTCAATGACCAAGTTTGTGAGCTTTTGGGTTCCTGGCATCAAAATTGTGCTAATGGAAGCAGTTTATCCAGCAAAGAAAGCTGGCTGTTTTTGGCTCTGCCCCTTTACTGAATTTGAACCCCAAACACTTAACGACCGACTGTAGCAGGTTTGAGGCCTCTGCCATTAACAGTGTGAGAATGGCTGCAGTTTCAATATTCCCCTTGAAAATCAATATGCGAATTTTGATTGGCTCTTGTAGGCTCCACCTACTTTTACAAATATTAATCCTAGTCACCCAGTGACCAACTGTGTGAAGTTTGAGAACCCTGCCATTAACAGTGTAAGAAAAGCTGCAGTTTACATTTCCCCATGTAAAAAGTTAGTTGTTTTTGGCTCCGCCCACTATTTCTAATCTTGACATACAGTCACTTAAAGACCAAGTTTATGAGCTTTGGGGTGTTTGGCATCAATAAGTTGCATTTTACCATTAAAATTAAACAAATCTGATTGGCTGTTTTTGGCCCGCTCCCTTCAGAATTTAAACCCCAGTCTCCCAGTGACTGACTGTAGCAGATGTTAGGCCTCTGCCATTAAGAGTGCATGAATGGCAGCAATGTAAATATTCCCCTTGAAAATCAAAAGGTGAATTTAGATTGGCTGCTGTAGGCTCCACCCACTTTTATGAATATTAGTCCCAGTCACCCAGTGGCCGACTGTGTCAAGTTTGAGAACCCTGCCAATAACAGAATGGCTGAAATCAATCTAACAAATCTGATTGGCTGTGGCTCCACCCATTCAGTGAATTTGGACTCCAGTCACCCAATGACTGACTGTATCAGGTTTGAGGCCTCTGCCACTAACAGTGTAAGAATGGTAGCAATGTGAATATTCCCCTTGAAAATCAATAGGTACATTTTGATTGGAGTGGCAGAGGAGGCAGGAAATGGAGGAAACCGGCACTGCTAGAAGCTGTATTTATTATCCGATAAATAAGTGGTACATGCGTGTGCAATAAAACAGGCTGTTAGCGCTGTGATACAAAAAAAGCAAAGTTCAAGTAGCTAGTGGAATACCTGTTGTGGTGCGGTGGGTGCTGGGTGCTTAAGCCTGACGGCCGTTTCGCGCACGTCTGCGCATCTACGGAGGCTGCATTGTGGGGGGGGGGGCGGGCTGCCGGTATATATAACTTGCGCGCATAGCGGTGACATGCCGCTCGCCCGTTCCGCCCCTTAACTTCCTACTCGCGTCAGAAGGCGACTGGAACGCATTGCGTGCCAGTAGCGTCTGACGTCATGGCGGCGAGAACGCACTGAATCAATTGGTCAGTGTAGCGTATATTACGCCTCGATCGCACGCCTTAAGCACAAGTTGGGCCAGTTTGGCACCATCTTGTGGCGAAAAAAGAGAAAGCATCTCCAATGCGGTTTCAGGGTAAGTGCAGTGCAGAAAAAAAGGTGAAGGATATAAATTCAGTAACTAGAAAAGTGGGAAAAATCAGGTGGAAAAGAATCAGTGCCCTTACACCATCATTGCAGGATGCTGTCCCAGCCGCAGAAATACTGCTAAAAATGCAACAGTGCTATTAGTGAAATAGCAGTGTACTGCTAAAACGTAATACAGTTAGAGAAAGAAAGTGATTTAAAATCAATACAGAAGAGGTTGCCATTTGCACTGATCCTAAAGTGGTAAAAAGTACCCATAGGAGTCAAATGCCAAGACAACCTATTCTATGGAACGGTATTAGCGAAAAAGACATGGAAGGTAAAGTCATGGGCGGCTAGTAAAACTCAGGCATAGTTAATACCAGGTGTAAAAATGCACATCTGGTGGCATAATAGTTATCTATTTACTGTTTCAGGGTAGAACAAAGGTAACTAAATTCAAGGGTCCAAGAAGCATGATAGATCAGTGTAGTCATTTAGACCTAATGGGCCCATTGCATTAGTTCTCAAAATTAATAAAACTTCTTCACGTTTCAGTTTCTTTTCCCGGTCTCCCCCTCTAGAGAGGGGCATGACCTGTAGTAAACCTGCAAAAGTCAATGCATTAGGGTCCCCTTTATGATTGTTTCTCATATGTTCCACTACTCTTGGTGATCCCTTCCCGGAGCTTATAGAATTGTAATGCTCTCGGAATCTTTCTCCTAGGGATCGGGTGGTCTCTCCAATGTAGAACCTGCCGCAGGGGCACCACAGGGCATATACCACGAACCTGGTCTTGCATGTGATAAACGCACGAATGCGCCGTTGAACTGGTCCTATTTGTACATTTGTACCCACGACCATCTGCTTACATGACTTACATCGGCCACATCTGTGGTTGCCCTGTGGTTGACCCCTGCGTAGCCAGGCATTCCCATCAGGGGAATTGAACTCACTCCGGCTCACGAAGGATCCAATAGTAGGACATTTCTTAAAGGAGAATAATGGTCCTTCCTCCACCAGGGGTTTGAGAATTGCATCCTTGGTCAGAATGTCCCAATGATTAATTATCGATTCCTTTATAACATCCGCCATGGCGGTGTATTCAAACGAGAAGGGGATTTTTCTCTTTTTCTCATATTCCTTTTTAGTTATTTTTCTTTGGAGGAGGGTCTGCCTGCTTTGGGATGAGGCCCTCTTGAAGGCTTCCTGAATTAATTCCTTTTCATAACCTCTGGCGATAAGCCTAGATCCCAGCTCCTCAGACTGGTGACGAAACTCTACGTCGCTCGCGTTGTTCCGGCGAAGTCTGAGGAACTGGCCATAGGGTATCGCCTTGGTTACATGCTCAGGGTGAAAGCTTGACCTATGAATATTCATTCCAGTCACCCAGTGGCCAATTGTGTAAAGTTTGGGAACCCTGCAATGTAAAAAATGAAGTTGTTGGCACCGCCCACTTTTTCTAACCTTGACATACAGTCACTCAATTATCAAGTTATCAGCTTTGGGGTCCTTGGTATCAATACTTTGTATATTGCCATTGAAAAATAAACAAATCTGGCTGTTTGTGACTCCGCCCCTTCCTGAATTTGGACCCTAGTCACCCAGTGACCAACTGTACCAGGTTTGAGGCATCTGCTTTTACCAGTATAAGAGAATGGTAGCAGAGGAAACATTCCATTTGAAAATCAAAAGGTGAATTTTTATTGGCTGTTGTAGGCTCCACCCACCTTCCAAAATCCTAATCTTTCACCCAATGACCAACTGTGCAAAGTTTGAGAACCCTGCCATTAACAGTGTAAGAATGGCTGCAGTTTATATTTTCCCAATAAAAGTTTTTTTTGGCTCCGCCCACTTTTTGTAACCTTGGCACACAGTCACTCAATGACCAAGTTTGTGAGCTGTCAGGTCCTTGGCATCAAAAATGTGTGATTGGAAGCAGTTTATCTGCCAAAGAAATCTGATTGGCTGTATGTTGCCCCGCCCCTTTGGTGAATTTGGACCCCAGTCACCCAATGACCGACTGTAGCAAGTTTGAAGTCTCGGCCATTAAAAGTGTAAGAATAGCAGCAGTTTAAATATTCCCCTCGAAAAGCAATAGGTGAATTTTGATTGGCTGTTGTAGGCTCCACCCATTTTCTTGAATGGGTGGCAAGTTTTAGAACCCTGCGATTAACAGTCTAAGAATGGCTGCAGTTTACATTTTACCATGTAAAATGAATGGCTGAAATTTGATTGGCTGTTTTATGCTCCGCCCACTTTTCCTGGATTTGTAACCTCGGTCACCAAGTGACCAACTGTGCCATGTGTGGGGACTCTGGCTTGATTACTGTGAGAATGGCAGCCTTTTCCATTTTTTCCATTGACTTGAATGGGTGGAAACTGATTTGCTGTTTGTAGCTCCGCCCACGTGTGCAGGGGGGCCGCGAGACCCCCAGAACATATCATCCCAGGTAGTAAGGGATCTGTGTACCAAGTTTCATTCAAATCGGTCAAGCCTTTTTCGCGTGATCGCGGCACATACATACACACACACACACACACACACATCAGATTTTATATATATAGATCAGGGGTCTCAAACTCAATTTACCCGGGGGCCGCAGGAGGCAAAGTCAGGATGAGGCTGGGCCGCATAAGGGAGTTCACGTGTCCCCGCCGCAAAACGAGGGCTGCAGAGCCCCCAAATCGCCCCGGAGGGCAATCCGCCGGCATTTCCTGGAAGGGGCAGAGCTTTCAGCTTCAGCTCTGCCCCTCCTGACGTCAATCGCCGGATCGCCGCCTCTGCCCGCCCCTCTCACTCTTCCTTCACAGAGAGGGGCGGGGGAGAGGCGGCGATCCATTCGGCGATTGACGTCAGGAGGGGCAGAGCTACAGCTGGAAGCTCTGCCCCTCAGCGCAGTTGTGGATGTTTGCACGGGGGATTTGGGGGTCTGCAGCCCTTGTTTAGCGCTACCCTGGCCAAAGCGCTGCGGCTGCGTATGGACCCCCTGGAAACCCTGTCAGGAAATGTATTGCTCTTTCTTTTGATACATGTAAAATTACACTACCGTTAGGCTTGCTACTAAAAGTGACATTTACCGCATTTAAAAGTATACTATTTTCCTTCGAAACTTTAAAATCGATTTTCTCAAAAGCTATAAGGTCTTTTTGAAAAATTGTTTTTTCCTCTTATTCCTAATGATCTCCTTAACATATCCTGCAAATTTAGGGTTTCTAGCATTTAAGGTGGATTTGCTATTAACCATTAAAGTCGGCGGGTTTTTAAATGTGTATTTTTTTCCTTTGCAACTTTAAAATCGATTTTCTCAAAAACTATAAGGCCGATTTGAAATTTTTTTTTCCTCTTGTAGCCACTGGGGCCCCCTACAAGCTCTGGGGCCCTGGGGCCACAAAATATTGTATCGAGGGCCGCAAATGGCCCGCGGGCCGCGAGTTTAAGACCCCTGATATAGATAAATAGTGATGGACGCAAATTGAAAAAATGCACCTTTATTTCTAAATGAAATATCGGCACCATAAATTGTGATAGGGACATCGTTTAAACGGTGTAATAACCGGGACAGATGGGCAAATAAAATACATGCGTTTTAATTACGGTAGCGTATATTAATTTCAAACTAGAATGGCCAAAAACTGAGAAATAATGAATTTTTTCAGTTTTTTTCTTATTCTTCCTGTTAAAATGCATTTACAGTAAAGTGGCTCTTAGCAAAATGTACCCCCCAAAGAAAGCCTAATTGGTGGCGGAAAAAACAAGATATAGATCAATTCATTGTGATAAGTAGCAATAAAGTTATAGGCAAATGAATGGGAGGTGAACGTTGCTCGGATGCATGAGATTTTCGGCACTGTGGCGCTGAACCGGTTAAAGTTTCGAAGGAAAAAAGTATACTTTTAAATGTCACTTTTAGTAGCAAACCTAACGGTAGTGTAATTTTACATGTATCAAAAGAAAGAGCAATACATTTCCTGACGTTGTTTCCAGGGGGTCCATACGCAGCCGCAGCGCTTTGGCCAGGGATCGCTATACAGCCGCAATATGGCTGTATGAAGATCCCTGGCATTTTTTTTCCTATTTTCCCAATTTTTTTTTTTATGTTTAGAGTGTGGAATTTTTTTTTTTTAAATTATGTGGGGTCCTCCCTCCTGAAACTTTTTAACCCCTTGTCCCCCTTGCAGGCCGGGGTAGCCAGAATGTGGAGCCCCGACCGATTGGGGCTTCAAACCCTGACTATACCAGCTGCCAAAAAGGTCCCTTAATGCCAATTTTTGCTCCGGGGTATCTGTTGGGGGGGGGGGGGGCCCAGGTTTATTTTGCCCTGGGGCCCCATTGTTGCTTAAACCGGCCCTGTCTATAGCTAAACCTATGCAAACTCTCACAGTGAACCCTTTCACTATCGATGCCTAACCTTAACCATCCCCTTCCCCATGCCTAACCTCAACCCTTCCTACTCATCCCACCTGCCTTCTTTCCCCCACCCCATGCTTCTTTACCTCCTCTGGCTGGAGTCCGGATCCCTGCTGCACTGTCTGGTGCAGTGGGCAGTGGCAGTACGTCAGACCAGTGTACTGAAGACACAGGAGAGCAGTGTCCGTGTCCCTGCCTGCAGAGGCCACAGACACAGCAGTCACCTGTGGGGGGGGGGGGGGGGGGAGCACAGTGGCATGCGCATCAGCAGCAGCAGAGGGGACATCAGTTACCCACTTCACTGCAATCCAAGCGCTGCATCTACTTACTTCTTCCTGTCCTGCGTTTCAGCTCACAGTAACAGTGCCCACTAGGGGATGCTGTTACTCTGAGTTGGAACGCAACGAACAGGAAGAAGTAAGTAGATGCAGACATTGATTGGATTGCGGCAAAGTGAGTAATTGATGTCCCCTCTGCCTCTGCTGGTGCGTGCCGCTGCGCCCAGCCTCCGCCTGGCTACCTATACTGAGTCACCTATCCCTGGCTACCTATACTGAGGCATATAATCCTGTCTATCTATACTGAAGCACCTATCCCTGGCTATCTATAACAAGGCACCTATCCCTGGCTATCCATATAGAGGCACCTATCCCTGGTTATCTATACCGAGCAGGACCGGTGGAACAGTCACTAGGTCCCATGGCCTACGATTTATCAAAAACGAGGTTTCAATTGAGATTACTGAAATTCCGCAAAAATTCCGACGGAATGTAATGGTTACGGAATTTCGCTCCGACGGAATTCCGGAATTACGCGGAATCGGAAATTGCACATTCCGGTCATCACTACTATCTATATACTGAGGCACCTATTCCTGACTACCTATACTGGGGCACCTATTCCTAGCTATCTACACTGGGAGCACCTGGCTGCCTACACTGAGACACCTATTTCTTGCTATCTATAGTAAGTACCTATTCCTGGTTACCTATACTGAGGCACCTATGCCTGGCTACCTATACTGGGAGCACTTATTCCTGGGTTACCTATAGTGGAGTACCTATTTCTGGCTACCAAATGTGATAGATCCCTATTCCTGGTTATCTATACTTGGGGCACCTATTCCTGGCCAACTATACTGGGTCACTGAATCCTGGCTACCTATACTGGGGCACCTATTCCTGGCTACCTATACTGGAGGCCCCTATACCTGGCTAGTTAATGTAGGGTGGGGGAGCCCGGGTCCAAATTCTGCATCCGGGCCCTGAGGTCTGTAGCTGTGCCACTGCCTGCCTGCTAGCGCGCATATACAGGAAGTGAGGCAGGGACATGGACACCACTCTCCTGTGTCTTTAGTGTGCTGATCTAAAGACTGAAGTACTTCCACCACCCGGCGTGCTGGACAGTGCAGCAGGGATCCAGACTCCAGCTAGAGGAGGTGAAGGAGGGGTGGGGGAAAGGGGGGAAAAATTGGCTACCTATACTGGGGGCACCTAGTATAGCCCCGGTTAGTGAATCAAGCCCATTGTGTTTCTAGATCTGTGCTACCTTAACATGCCTGATGATTACTTTAAAGAGGATCTGTATTGAAAACAAAATGCCCCTGGGGGGTACTCACCTCAGGAGGGGGAAGCCTCTGGATCCTATCAAGGATTCCCCCATCATCCTCCGTCCCACGGCGGCAGTGATAGAGCTCCCCAAACGGCGGGGATGTAAATATTTACCTTCCCGGCTCCAGCGCAGGTGCAGTAGTGGCTCTCAGCTTGGAAATAGGCGGAAATAGCATATCCCAGTGGGGTCCGCTCTACTGCGCAGGCACAAGTCTCCTGTGCCTGCGCAGTATAGCGGACCCAACTGAGATCGGCTATTTCCGCCTTTTTCCAAGCTGAGAGCTGCTACTGCACCTGCGCTGGAGCCTGCAAGGTAAATATTGCAGCTGTGCATTCCATGTGCTGCAGCGAGACCGCCGTGGCACGGAGGAGGACGGGGAAGCCTCGATAGAATCCAGTGGCTTCCCCCTCCCGAGGTCAGGTGAGTACCCCCCAGGGGCATTTTGTTTTCAATACAGAGTTTCTTTAACTAGGATGCGCTTGGTGGTGATTTTTTTTTTTTTTTACTATAATTTTTGGGATCAAATGTAATTGCAACCCAACTTCACTTATAAATACTTTGGTGCATACAAAAAAGGACAGTACCTTACCAGGGTCTTTCTCTGTCCCCTAGCAACAGATCTGTCCCTCGCCACAGCTACGTTCTCACCTGCTGGCCCCTGGTCACCGACAGTGTAGTGTATGGCCTGCAAATGCCATCCAATAGTGCGCTAGCTTAATGTGGTGCTGTGCTGTCAATCACTCAAGCATGGTGTGTAGTGTTTTCTGCATGCTTACTTCTTCTGCACCTTACCATGAACCCGGCATTGGAACTCTGAGCTTGCAACATGGTGCAGATCAGTTGATGGGGGCTGGTGAAAGCGCCAGGTAAATTGAGGGTTTTTGTTTGAAATATGTGCCTATATTCCCATTTTTGGGTTGGCCAGGTGGCATGCATGTCCATTCTGAGAACCAGACTACTCGGGGCGTTTGTTTGTTTTTATTGTTTTACTTTCTTGTTTGACTTAAAGCAATTATGTGGAAACATTGTTTTCCTTTGCACTTTCCAGACAGGCTGAAATCTGCCTATTGTGGCAGTATGTATGCGCTCTCTGTGAACAATGGTCTTCCAAGGATGACAATCTTTTATTCTGTGTATTTTGTGGGAGAAGGAACAACTGAATCATGGTACTTTTGTGTGCAGGACACACTGCTGCTACCTTTGGGGTATTGTGCAATGTTTCCCTGATGACTCTGCAAAGAATGCAGATGCCAGTTTGCTAATCCTGTTAGGATTTACTTGCCGCAAACTGCAATTCCAATTGAATATTTTATCTCTGTGTTTTTGACACATGTTTTAGAGATTACTCCTGTATGGAGTGTGTTTTGTTTGGTTACACCGCACATTGCAGACAGAATTAAACTCTGTTGATTCTGTTTTTTTTGTTGACAACTAAACGCTGTTTTGAAGGCCATACCATACCTGACCTGGCATCCAGATTTTTTACCACTGTGTCGTGTAGCTGCTATCGACATAGGTGGCACCGCTGGTGTGCCAGCCAAGGAGAAATCATTATCTCTCTCATTTGCCATCCACCCTGATGAGCTACTGAAAGCGTCTTGTGCAGCCAGGACATGGGTGGTAAGACCCTTTGTCTACGTCCCCCTTTGTCTCTTGCCAGCTGTCTTCTTGCTTCTAGCGACACAGCTGGTACAAGTAGCCACACAGCGGGTAGTGATGTTGTGGCAAGGGATGGTTGACATACATCAGACAGCAGGCCCGTTGAGTAGCTAAAATGAAGAAGCACATGACACTGAAGCGAACTTATTTTCCCCATTTTACCTTATAAGTCGCTTCAGTGCTCTAATACCTAGTAATCCGCCGCGCCCCCGCTGCTAAACGAGGGCTGCAGAGCCCCCAAATCCCCCTGCAAATATCCACGACCAACTTGGTCGTGGATTTTGCAGCGCTGAGGGGCAGAGCTTCCAGCTGTAACTCTGCCCCTCCTGACGTCAATCGCCGCACGGATCGCCGCCTCTCCCCACCCCTCTCTGTGAAGGAAGAGTGAGAGGGGCGGGGAGAGGCAGCCATCGCCGCAATTGACGTCAGGAGAGGCAGAGCTGATGCTGAACGCTCTGACCCATCCAGGAAATGCCGGCTGCATTGCCCCCCGGGGATTTGGGGGCTCTGCAGCCCTCGTTTAGCGGTGGGGACACGGCGGATTTCTTGGCATTAGAGCACTGAAGCGACTTATAAGGTAGAATGGGGAAAATAAGTTTGCTTCAGTGTCTCTTTAAGCCAGAACATTTGCCTGTGCAGCTGTTTCTCTTGGTAGCATCGAGGACATGAGATGGTATGCATAACCGATGCGCTGGCACAGGGAAATTTGTTTGTTTTTCCCTTTGCCAGCACACCTTGTTGTGCTGTTGTTAGTGTGTAGATAAGCCAGGTACCACAAGGGATAAGACCCCCCGGGCCCCACCCCCCTGCACTGCATGGTGTGCTGGCAAGGGGAAAATCAGGTGGATCTCCAGTTGCCAGAGCCTCATGCTTGCACATTGCTTGTTCCTCAATATAATTGCTAAATACAGTGAATTGGTGCCTGAAAAGACCAGAAAAAAATCTATATACAGTATGTAATATTAGAAACACAGACCCACACACAGTGAATGTGCATGTGGGTAAATATCATAAATGATTGCTTCACATGCACCATGTCAACAATAACTATGAAATAATACAAAGGAAGAATTGACTCTTGGGGGCATGTGAAAAAATAGAAAAATCTTTAATAAATCCAATATTCATACAAAAATTCTAAAAACCATTAGAAATTGCATCATAATGCAAATGCATTATGCAAATGCATCCACTCACCATCCTGCCGTTCCCCCAGCGATCGATGCTCCCCTCCGCTCTGGCCGGCATCTTCTCTCGCTCTGATGTCAGTGCCGGGTCCTGGCTTGATGATGTCATTAAGCCGCACCTCGGAACTGAGTGGCAGTACGAGCAGAGATGCCGGCGAGAAGCCAGGGAAGTTAGTAAATGCTGCTGGCTAAAGGGAGGACCGGGAAGCAACACTGGGGATCCGGCTGCCTGACCCCCCCAAACGCCCCCCCCCCCCCCCCCATGTAAATAACCAAGAATTGAATTTCATCCCAATCAGTAGCTTATATCCCCTTTCCCGTGAGAAATCTTTTCCTTTTCTTAAATGGATCATCAGGGGGTTCTGTATGGCTGATATTGTGGTGAAACCCCTCCCTCAGTGTGATGTCATGACCATGGTTCTGACATTACACTGTGGGAGCCTTGTTGCATTGTGGGAAAAACAACTGTTTACAGCTGTTTACAACTGCCAAAGAAGCAAGCAGCATCTCCTTTCACTGACATCTCCTGCCAGCAGTAAAGATGTCTCCTGTGATAAATGTCAGAATTTAAATCAGGGAGAGAAAAGATTTTACAATCGGCAAACACTGATTAAATCATTTATACATAATTATTGTAACAATTAGCACTTTTTTATTACATTATTTTCACTGGAGTTCCTCTTTAAGACTAAAACATTAATACACCAGAGAAACGTGTTTTTGTTCTTCTTGTCTTTCAGATTTGGGGTACCTGCCCATGCTATTGGCTACCAATAGAGCAGCCCTTGATCAGACCAGTGCTGTGTCAGCCATTTTTGTTATAGAGAGCTCACACTGTTAATAGCTTTCAGTCTAGAGAGCTGTGTGTTTTCACATGAGTTCCAAAGCTTCCATAATTTCTGAAGCATTTTCTACACTCCTGACACTCATATGGTTTCTCTCCGGTGTGGCTTCGTTGATGTATGACCAAACTCTTCTTATCTCTAAAACATTTGCCACACTCCAGACAAGGGGCAGGTCTCTCGTCACTCTGCCTCATCCTGTGCTTCATAAGCTCAGAGTTTACAGAAATTCTTTTCCCACATTCAGAGCAGGTAAAACGTTTGTCCCCCTTGTGATTTTTCTGGTGTAGGATGAGGGTTCCCTTATCTTTGTAGGCCTTCCCACATTCAGTGCACACAAAAGGTTTCTCACCAGTGTGGATCCTCAGATGAGACTCAAGGTGCAGGATCTGCCTAAAGCTTTTCCCACACTCTGAGCACACAAAAGGCTTCTCTTCTGTGTGAATTATCTTGTGCTTTGCCAGAGAGCCTCTGTCAGCAAAAGATTTGTCACATATGGGGCAAGAATATGGGTTTTCTCCAGTGTGGGTTCTCTGGTGAGTGACCAGATGTGCTTTCACTTTAAAACATTTCCCACACTCTGAACAAGTAAAAGGTCTCTTTTCAGTGTGGCCTCTCATATGGTATGTGAGATCAGTGTGGTCTCTGTTATGGTATGTGAGGTCAGATTTCAGGAAAAAATGTGGCATTTGCCACATTAAGAGCATTGAAATGTCTTCTCTCCTCCGTGTTGTTTCAATTTATGTGCAACCATTTGCCCTTTCTGAGTAAAGTTCTTCCCACAATCTTGGTATGCACATTTTTTTGTAACCGGAGGGAGTTCTACAGCGGACAGTGAAGTGATTTTTTTTTTATATGTAAATACTTTGGGGCACTCAGAACACTCATACATTTTCTGTAAAATTTAAAGCTATAGGCTTGCTATACACCAGCGGTTCTGGAGGCAGGACTGGCTTCAAGGGCATAAAGAGATAATTTGCATATTCAGTAGTGGTACATTGTGGGTAATCACAGATGTTCACTTAAAGACGAATTATCACAAATATCTTCTGTTTTAAGAAGACAGATCACACCAAGCATTGCTTTTAGTAGGAGGGCTTTTTGGGCTCTTTTAGTCCCCTATACTTTCCTAGTGATTTGGGTCACCCTGAGCTGCTTGGTTACTCTGTTGTACTGGTCCAATCCCTATCCCATAGAGCCATATCAATCCCTGCCAGCTGCCATGTACTGATGAGGAGGACAAAAAGTACAAAACAGACTGTCTACATGTGGCGTTGATGTGGCGCTGTCAAATTTAAAGCTACAATCATGCTATACACCAGCGGTTCTGGATGCAAGCCTGGCTTTAAGGGCATAAAGAGATAATTTGCATATTCACTAGCAGTGCGTTGTGGGTAACCACACATGTTCACTTAACCTCCCTGACGTTACGCAGTTTAAATGACCTCGTCCGCAGGAGGATTTTTGCCCATAAAATGTTATTTATAGCTCTCAGCTAGCACTGCGCTAGCTAAGTGTGCCCCCCAAGTGGCTCCGGTCCCCTCTGATCCCCCCCAATCGCCGCCGGTAATATTTACCCATCCGCAATCCCGCGAGAGCCGCAGCTTCTCCAAGCAGCTTCACTGTCGCTATGGCGACAACCGGACATTACGTCATCGACGTCATGCGCAGTCCCGATCCTCCCCATAGCGAAGCCAGGAGCTGATTGGGAGGCTGCGCCATCGCGGGATCCCTGGGGGTACGCATACCGGCGGCAATGGGTGGCGATCAGAGGGGATGGGAGCCACTTGGGGGGGCACACTTAGCTAGCGCAGTGCTAGCTGAAGGCTATAAATAACATTTTATGGGCAAAAATCCTCCCGGGGCCATGCGATCCCCTGCGGTGGCTAGCCGGACACTGTGTCGGGCATACCGCCAGGGAGGTTAAAGGAACACATCAAACCAAGTGTTCTAAAATGACAATGTAAAATAAATGTCTAAGTAGCTCTGTAAACATTTTCCTACTTTTCATGTTAAATATTATCAGAGGCAAAAGCTTTAATTCATTGTGTGTAGATTTTAGCTACGTTTGGAATATCTCATTTGCATAGGTGATTCTCAGCAGTCTGACATACTGATAACTGTAATATTGAAGCTGAGTTATATGAAATGCCTCTGGAATCTGGTTTCATACACTATATTACAAATGTTCATGTTGCACATAATATACTTTGCCACTGCTTTCTGAAAACAGCTCTCATAGTCACAGCAGCTGCTAAGAGCTTTCCCTCACACACAGGGTTACACACAGGGTTAACAGATGTAGTGTGAGGGAATCCCCCCCCCCTCCTCTCAAGGTTCACTGGTCTGTCAGAATCAGCTGAATCAGCATCAGGGAAGTGTGAAAGGAATTTGATAACAGTTAACAAACAGATTAGCAGTCAAATGTACTTAACAGCACTTACCAAACAATTCCTATCTCAACTGAAAAAAAAACATGCTGTTAATCAATAGGGTTCCTTTAAAGCTGAATTATCGCAAGTACCTTCTATTTGAAGAAGGAAAATCAAACCAAACATTATTTTTAGGGGCACCAAGGCGAGATCTGGGACTTTGTAAAGGACCCTCCTCTGTATGGGCTGATATCTGGACATTATTTGTGGACCTGGATATACTGGATGCTAGAGTTAATGTATGCACAGTAGAGAGGTGATGATGTAGGGCAGAGGTCCCCAACCTTTTTGGACCCAAGGAATGAGCATGTGTGTTGTCAATATGCGGTTTGCACAAAGAAACGGTTTCTCTCCTGTGTGACTTCTCTCATGTCTATGAAGTTTAGACTTGCAGAAGAACTTTTTCCTGCATTCATTTCACTCAAACAGATTCTCTCCAGTGTGACTTCTCTTGTGTTTAAGAAGTTCATTCTTCTGGCTAAACTTTTTCCCACATTCAGGGCACCCAAACAGTTTCTCTCTTGTGTGAATTCTCTCATGTATATGAAGATTAGACTTCACTGAAAACCCCTTCCCACATTCACGGCACTCAAATGGTTTCTCTCCCGTGTGACTTCTCTCATGTATATGAAGACAAGACTTCACTGAAAACCCCTTCCCGCATTCATGGCACTCAAACGGTTTCTCTCCCGTGTGACTTCTCTCATGTATATGAAGATAAGACTTCACTGAAAACCCCTTCCCGCATTCATTGCACTCAAACGGTTTCTCTCCCGTGTGAATTCTCTCATGTATATGAAGATAAGACTTAGTGGAAAACCCCTTCCCACATTCAGGGCACTCAAACGGTTTCTTTCCTGTGTGACTTCTCTCATGTTTATAAAGATTAGACTTAGTGGAAAACCCCTTCCCACATTCACGGCAGTCAAATGGTTTCTCTTCTGTGTGACTTCTCTCATGTACATGAAGATTAGACTTAGTGGAAAACCCCTTCCCACATTCAGGGCACTCAAACGGGTTCTCTCCTGTGTGAATTCTCTCATGTATATGAAGATAAGACTTAGTGGAAAACCCCTTCCCACATTCAGGGCACTCAAACGGTTTCTCTCCTGTGTGAATTCTCTCATGTATATGAAGATAAGACTTAGTGGAAAACCCCTTCCCACATTCAGGGCACTCAAACGGTTTCTCTCCTGTGTGAATTCTCTCATGTACATGAAGATTAGACTTAGTGGAAAACCCCTTCCCACATTCACGGCAGTCAAATGGTTTTTCTTCTGTGTGACTTCTCTCGTGTTTAAGAAGATCACTCTTCTGCCTAAACTTTCTCCCACAGTCACTGCACTTAAATGGTTTCTCTACCGTATGACAGCATTCATGTTGAACAAGGTGACTTTTAAGGCAGAAACCTTCTCCACATTCAGAACACTTATGG